>NC_090837.1:62734621-63044486 GCF_028021215.1 Eschrichtius robustus
TGCCTGCCGAAACAGTTTGCAGCCGCCAGCCCTCTGAGTACTAGTCCTCAAGTTTGATTCCTAGCTAGGTAAACCCGGACTTCGGAGGCTAGATGGGAGCAAACGTGTTAAGCTTGTGGAGAAAGCCTTTGACCAATGGCAATATGCTTGTGCTTGTGGCAGGGATTAGGCAGGAACTCTCCCACTCGGTTTTTACCTTACGATAAGCTGTGCCTTTGGGCTGAAGCAGGCGACGTGTCTGTATCACATCCTGGGAAGTAGGGCCTGAGGGGAGTCTGCCACCTGATTGGCCTCCTTTATAGGCTGCTGAGAAAATGGGGCACGGCTTACGGAACCCGCTTACAACGAAATGTTTCTATTCAGAAGAGGAGATTTTGCTACCACGCGTCAGCAGCTCCTCTCCCTCACAGTGCTGTTCCTGTGTAGACTAGGGAAAACCACCACGGTTTCCAGGTTTTGAACGGCTCTTTTCCCAGTTGGTATCATCCGTGAAAGAGCTAGAAGGGCTGATCTCAACCAATCGGCCTGCACACCGTGAGTCCTTGGGGTAGGGCAGTCCTGAGTCAGTGTGTCTCCTGAAGAAAGAGAGCCAAGTTTCCTGCCAGAGGAAAGCACAGCGAGGCCTGGTGCTTTCTCTAGGAAATTCAAGTGGGCTTGAAAGGTGAGGCCTAGGCTCTCTTGAGGAAAAGCTCGTGCTTACGGCTATCTTTCTCCCTCTCTCTGTCCCGTTACCTGGGTTCAGCCGTGTGCGAATGCTGAGTGGCAGAGTCTGCCTCTCTGCCAGGCTCAGAAGGCTTCTTCCCTTTAGGGCAATTCTGTTTGTGTCTTACTTCGTGGAGGAGGAATGAGGGTGGCCAGAGATTTTCTGACATGAAATAACTAATGACAGAGCATGTGGAGGAGCTGGTTTCTCGGTGGAAGGAGCCAAAAAGCCGGCATTCCTAAGGTCTCTTTGCGAGCTGCCAGACACTCTGCCGTCATAGGCCTAAGAATTGGCCATTGTGACGGCATGGCAACACTTGGAATCCTAGGACACTGTGGAAGGGCAACTCGCAAACTGGAACGAAGAAGCTTCCAAGCCCAGTGTTCTTTCATGTACCCAAGAGAACGCAAGTGTCTAAGGCTGGTAGCATTGTTGCTGGAGAGCACTGGCATCCTTGTGGGCCTGTCGGCTACTTTCCTGTTTCCGACCCTCTCAGGAAACTCTTCCAAAACGCCGTTGGGACCTGCTTAGAGAGAACAGCTGCGACGTGGATGCACACAACATTAACCTAGATACTATCCCAGGGTCCCAAGCATCCATTTTTCTCTGGAGGGTAAGTACCCCACGCAGGGATTCAAGCAGGGAGTTTGCCTTGTACAACTTACACAGGAAACTGGGAGGAGACGTTGGGTCACTCTGCTTGTGCTCACACTACGTGGCCCGGAGAAGTTATGATGCAGCAGATGGCAACCCCCTTTCTCCACACATGTGCACCCCAAAGAAGCGCTGGGCAGTTGGTGTTCTCAGGCCAAGAGAAGTCCTTGTTCTCGGCTGCACCTGCTCTGTGGTTCAAAGGTTCTTTATCTCTGCTCTTTTGGAAGCCTTTCAGACCTGACCCTATCCTGGGCTGCAGAAGCAAAGAGGCATAGAGGCCTTTCACCCTGAAGGCATGGGCTTGTTTCACAAGGAGAATGTGTCCCTCGCCCCTCCAGGGCTGGAGGCCTGTAAGTTGACACCATTTGTTCTGCCCATGGAAATTACAAGTAGGTGTACTCGGTTTGGGCTGCCTGCTGAAACAGTTTGCAGTCGCCTGCCCTCTGAGTACTAGAACTCAAGTTTGATTCCTTGTTGGTAAACCCGGACTTCGCAGGCTAGATGGGAGCAAACGTGTTAAGCTTGTGGAGAAAGCCTTTGACCAATGGCAATATGCTTGTGCTTGTGGCAGGGATTAGTTAGGAACGCTCCCACTCAGGGTTTTTACCTTACAATCAGCTGTGCCTTTGGGCTGAAGCAGGCGACGTGTCTGTATCACATCCTGGGAAGTAAGGCCTGAGGGGAGTCTGCCACCTGATTGGCCTCCAGTATAGGCAGCTGAGAAAATGGGGCAAGGCTTAGGGAACCCCCTTACAACGAAATGTTTCTATTCAGAAGAGGAGATTTTGCTACCACGCGTCAGCAGCTCCTCTCCCTCACAGTGCTGTTCCTGTGTAGACTAGGGAAAACCACCACGGTTTCCAGGTTTTGAACGGCTCTTTTCCCAGTTGGTATCATCCGTGAAAGAGCTAGAAGGGCTGATCTCAACCAATCGGCCTGCACACCGTGAGTCCTTGGGGTAGGGCAGTCCTGAGTCAGTGTGTCTCCTAAAGAACGAAAGCCAAGTTTCCTGCCAGAGGAAAGCACAGCGAGGCCTGGTGCTTTCTCTAGGAAATTCAAGTGGGCTTGAAAGGTGAGGCCTAGGCTCTATTGAGGAAAAGCTCGTGCTTACGGCTATCTTTCTCCCTCTCTCTGTCCCGTACCCTGGGCTCAGGCCTGTGGGAATGCTGAGTGGCTGAGTCTGCCTCTCTGCCAGGCTCAGAAGGCTTCTTCCCTTTAGGGCAATTCTGTTTGTGTCTTACTTCGTGGAGGAGGAATGAGGGTGGCCAGAGATTTTCTGACATGAAATAACTAATGACAGAGCATCTGGAGGAGCTGGAAGGAGCCAAAAAGCCAGCAGTCCTAAGGTGTCTGTGAGAGCTGCCAGGCACTCTGCTGTCCTATGCCTAAGCACTGGCCATTGTGACGACATGGCAACACTTGGAATCCTAGGACACAGTGGAAGTGCGACTCTCAAACGGAATGGAAGAAGCTTCCAAGCCCAGTGTTCTTTCCTGTACCATAGAGAACGCAAAGGTCTGAGGCTTGTAGCCTTTTTCCTGGAGAGCACTGTCACCTCGTGGGGCTGTCGGCTACTTTCCTGTTTCCGACCCTCTCAGGAAACTCTTCCAAAAAGCCATTGGGACCCGCTTAGAGAGAGAAGCTGCGAAGTGGATGCATAGAACATTAACGTAGATACCAGCCCAGGGTCCCAAGCTTCCATCATTCTCTTGAGGGTACGTACCCCACGCAGGGATTCAAGCAGGGAGTTTGCCTTGTACAACTTACACAGGAAATTGTGATGAGAAGTAGGCCACTCTGCTTGTGCTCACCCTACGTGTCCCAGAGAAGTTATGACGTAGCAGATATCAACCCCCTTTCTCTACACATGTGGACCCCCAAAGAAGCGGTGCGCAGTGGGTGTTCTCAGGCCAAGTTCAGTCCTTGTTCTGGGCTGCACCTGCTCTGTGGTTCAAAGGTTCTTTGACTCTGCTCCTTTGGAAGCCTTTCAGACCTGACCCTATCCCTTGGCTGCAGAAGCAAAGAGGCATAGAGGCCTTTCACCCTGAAGGCATGGGCTTGTTTCACATGGAGAATGTGTCCGTCGCCCCTCCTGGGCTAGGGGCGTGTAGGTTGACACCATTTGTTCTGCCAATGGAAATTACAAGTAGGTGTACTCGGTTTGGGCTGCCTGCCGAAACAGTTTGCAGCCGCCAGCCCTCTGAGTACTAGTCCTCAAGTTTGATTCCTAGCTAGGTAAACCCGGACTTCGGAGGCTAGATGGGAGCAAACGTGTTAAGCTTGTGGAGAAAGCCTTTGACCAATGGCAATATGCTTGTGCTTGTGGCAGGGATTAGGCAGGAACTCTCCCACTCGGTTTTTACCTTACGATAAGCTGTGCCTTTGGGCTGAAGCAGGCGACGTGTCTGTATCACATCCTGGGAAGTAGGGCCTGAGGGGAGTCTGCCACCTGATTGGCCTCCTTTATAGGCTGCTGAGAAAATGGGGCACGGCTTACGGAACCCGCTTACAACGAAATGTTTCTATTCAGAAGAGGAGATTTTGCTACCACGCGTCAGCAGCTCCTCTCCCTCACAGTGCTGTTCCTGTGTAGACTAGGGAAAACCACCACGGTTTCCAGGTTTTGAACGGCTCTTTTCCCAGTTGGTATCATCCGTGAAAGAGCTAGAAGGGCTGATCTCAACCAATCGGCCTGCACACCGTGAGTCCTTGGGGTAGGGCAGTCCTGAGTCAGTGTGTCTCCTGAAGAAAGAGAGCCAAGTTTCCTGCCAGAGGAAAGCACAGCGAGGCCTGGTGCTTTCTCTAGGAAATTCAAGTGGGCTTGAAAGGTGAGGCCTAGGCTCTCTTGAGGAAAAGCTCGTGCTTACGGCTATCTTTCTCCCTCTCTCTGTCCCGTTACCTGGGTTCAGCCGTGTGCGAATGCTGAGTGGCAGAGTCTGCCTCTCTGCCAGGCTCAGAAGGCTTCTTCCCTTTAGGGCAATTCTGTTTGTGTCTTACTTCGTGGAGGAGGAATGAGGGTGGCCAGAGATTTTCTGACATGAAATAACTAATGACAGAGCATCTGGAGGAGCTGGTTTCTCGGTGGAAGGAGCCAAAAAGCCGGCATTCCTAAGGTCTCTTTGCGAGCTGCCAGACACTCTGCCGTCATAGGCCTAAGAATTGGCCATTGTGACGGCATGGCAACACTTGGAATCCTAGGACACTGTGGAAGGGCAACTCGCAAACTGGAACGAAGAAGCTTCCAAGCCCAGTGTTCTTTCATGTACCCAAGAGAACGCAAGTGTCTAAGGCTGGTAGCATTGTTGCTGGAGAGCACTGGCATCCTTGTGGGCCTGTCGGCTACTTTCCTGTTTCCGACCCTCTCAGGAAACTCTTCCAAAACGCCGTTGGGACCTGCTTAGAGAGAACAGCTGCGACGTGGATGCACACAACATTAACCTAGATACTATCCCAGGGTCCCAAGCATCCATTTTTCTCTGGAGGGTAAGTACCCCACGCAGGGATTCAAGCAGGGAGTTTGCCTTGTACAACTTACACAGGAAACTGGGAGGAGACGTTGGGTCACTCTGCTTGTGCTCACACTACGTGGCCCGGAGAAGTTATGATGCAGCAGATGGCAACCCCCTTTCTCCACACATGTGCACCCCAAAGAAGCGCTGGGCAGTTGGTGTTCTCAGGCCAAGAGAAGTCCTTGTTCTCGGCTGCACCTGCTCTGTGGTTCAAAGGTTCTTTATCTCTGCTCTTTTGGAAGCCTTTCAGACCTGACCCTATCCTGGGCTGCAGAAGCAAAGAGGCATAGAGGCCTTTCACCCTGAAGGCATGGGCTTGTTTCACAAGGAGAATGTGTCCCTCGCCCCTCCAGGGCTGGAGGCCTGTAAGTTGACACCATTTGTTCTGCCCATGGAAATTACAAGTAGGTGTACTCGGTTTGGGCTGCCTGCTGAAACAGTTTGCAGTCGCCTGCCCTCTGAGTACTAGAACTCAAGTTTGATTCCTTGTTGGTAAACCCGGACTTCGCAGGCTAGATGGGAGCAAACGTGTTAAGCTTGTGGAGAAAGCCTTTGACCAATGGCAATATGCTTGTGCTTGTGGCAGGGATTAGTTAGGAACGCTCCCACTCAGGGTTTTTACCTTACAATCAGCTGTGCCTTTGGGCTGAAGCAGGCGACGTGTCTGTATCACATCCTGGGAAGTAAGGCCTGAGGGGAGTCTGCCACCTGATTGGCCTCCAGTATAGGCAGCTGAGAAAATGGGGCAAGGCTTAGGGAACCCCCTTACAACGAAATGTTTCTATTCAGAAGAGGAGATTTTGCTACCACGCGTCAGCAGCTCCTCTCCCTCAGAGTGCTGTTCCTGTGTAGACTAGGGAAAACCACCACGGTTTCCAGGTTTTGAACGGCTCTTTTCCCAGTTGGTATCATCCGTGAAAGAGCTAGAAGGGCTGATCTCAACCAATCGGCCTGCACACCGTGAGTCCTTGGGGTAGGGCAGTCCTGAGTCAGTGTGTCTCCTAAAGAACGAAAGCCAAGTTTCCTGCCAGAGGAAAGCACAGCGAGGCCTGGTGCTTTCTCTAGGAAATTCAAGTGGGCTTGAAAGGTGAGGCCTAGGCTCTATTGAGGAAAAGCTCGTGCTTACGGCTATCTTTCTCCCTCTCTCTGTCCCGTACCCTGGGCTCAGGCCTGTGGGAATGCTGAGTGGCTGAGTCTGCCTCTCTGCCAGGCTCAGAAGGCTTCTTCCCTTTAGGGCAATTCTGTTTGTGTCTTACTTCGTGGAGGAGGAATGAGGGTGGCCAGAGATTTTCTGACATGAAATAACTAATGACAGAGCATCTGGAGGAGCTGGAAGGAGCCAAAAAGCCAGCAGTCCTAAGGTGTCTGTGAGAGCTGCCAGGCACTCTGCCGTCCTATGCCTAAGCACTGGCCATTGTGACGACATGGCAACACTTGGAATCCTAGGACACAGTGGAAGTGCGACTCTCAAACGGAATGGAAGAAGCTTCCAAGCCCAGTGTTCTTTCCTGTACCATAGAGAACGCAAAGGTCTGAGGCTTGTAGCCTTTTTCCTGGAGAGCACTGTCACCTCGTGGGGCTGTCGGCTACTTTCCTGTTTCCGACCCTCTCAGGAAACTCTTCCAAAAAGCCATTGGGACCCGCTTAGAGAGAGAAGCTGCGAAGTGGATGCACAGAACATTAACGTAGATACCAGCCCAGGGTCCCAAGCTTCCATCATTCTCTTGAGGGTACGTACCCCACGCAGGGATTCAAGCAGGGAGTTTGCCTTGTACAACTTACACAGGAAATTGTGATGAGAAGTAGGCCACTCTGCTTGTGCTCACCCTACGTGTCCCAGAGAAGTTATGACGTAGCAGATATCAACCCCCTTTCTCTACACATGTGGACCCCCAAAGAAGCGGTGCGCAGTGGGTGTTCTCAGGCCAAGTTCAGTCCTTGTTCTGGGCTGCACCTGCTCTGTGGTTCAAAGGTTCTTTGACTCTGCTCCTTTGGAAGCCTTTCAGACCTGACCCTATCCCTTGGCTGCAGAAGCAAAGAGGCATAGAGGCCTTTCACCCTGAAGGCATGGGCTTGTTTCACATGGAGAATGTGTCCGTCGCCCCTCCTGGGCTAGGGGCGTGTAGGTTGACACCATTTGTTCTGCCAATGGAAATTACAAGTAGGTGTACTCGGTTTGGGCTGCCTGCCGAAACAGTTTGCAGCCGCCAGCCCTCTGAGTACTAGTCCTCAAGTTTGATTCCTAGCTAGGTAAACCCGGACTTCGGAGGCTAGATGGGAGCAAACGTGTTAAGCTTGTGGAGAAAGCCTTTGACCAATGGCAATATGCTTGTGCTTGTGGCAGGGATTAGGCAGGAACTCTCCCACTCGGTTTTTACCTTACGATAAGCTGTGCCTTTGGGCTGAAGCAGGCGACGTGTCTGTATCACATCCTGGGAAGTAGGGCCTGAGGGGAGTCTGCCACCTGATTGGCCTCCTTTATAGGCTGCTGAGAAAATGGGGCACGGCTTACGGAACCCGCTTACAACGAAATGTTTCTATTCAGAAGAGGAGATTTTGCTACCACGCGTCAGCAGCTCCTCTCCCTCACAGTGCTGTTCCTGTGTAGACTAGGGAAAACCACCACGGTTTCCAGGTTTTGAACGGCTCTTTTCCCAGTTGGTATCATCCGTGAAAGAGCTAGAAGGGCTGATCTCAACCAATCGGCCTGCACACCGTGCGTCCTTGGGGTAGGGCAGTCCTGAGTCAGTGTGTCTCCTAAAGAACGAAAGCCAAGTTTCCTGCCAGAGGAAAGCACAGCGAGGCCTGGTGCTTTCTCTAGGAAATTCAAGTGGGCTTGAAAGGTGAGGCCTAGGCTCTATTGAGGAAAAGCTCGTGCTTACGGCTATCTTTCTCCCTCTCTCTGTCCCGTACCCTGGGCTCAGGCGTGTGGGAATGCTGAGTGGCTGAGTCTGCCTCTCTGCCAGGCTCAGAAGGCTTCTTCCCTTTAGGGCAATTCTGTTTGTGTCTTACTTCGTGGAGGAGGAATGAGGGTGGCCAGAGATTTTCTGACATGAAATAACTAATGACAGAGCATCTGGAGGAGCTGGAAGGAGCCAAAAAGCCAGCAGTCCTAAGGTGTCTGTGAGAGCTGCCAGGCACTCTGCCGTCCTATGCCTAAGCACTGGCCATTGTGACAACATGGCAACACTTGGAATCCTAGGACACAGTGGAAGTGCGACTCTCAAACGGAATGGAAGAAGCTTCCAAGCCCAGTGTTCTTTCCTGTACCATAGAGAACGCAAAGGTCTGAGGCTTGTAGCCTTTTTCCTGGAGAGCACTGTCACCTCGTGGGGCTGTCGGCTACTTTCCTGTTTCCGACCCTCTCAGGAAACTCTTCCAAAAAGCCATTGGGACCCGCTTAGAGAGAGAAGCTGCGAAGTGGATGCACAGAACATTAACGTAGATACCAGCCCAGGGTCCCAAGCTTCCATCATTCTCTTGAGGGTACGTACCCCACGCAGGGATTCAAGCAGGGAGTTTGCCTTGTACAACTTACACAGGAAATTGTGATGAGAAGTAGGCCACTCTGCTTGTGCTCACCCTACGTGTCCCAGAGAAGTTATGACGTAGCAGATATCAACCCCCTTTCTCTACACATGTGGACCCCAAAGAAGCGGTGCGCAGTGGGTGTTCTCAGGCCAAGTTCAGTCCTTGTTCTGGGCTGCACCTGCTCTGTGGTTCAAAGGTTCTTTGACTCTGCTCCTTTGGAAGCCTTTCAGACCTGACCCTATCCTGGGCTGCAGAAGCAAAGAGGCATAGAGGCCTTTCACCCTGAAGGCATGGGCTTGTTTCACAAGGAGAATGTGTCCCTCCCCCCTCCAGGGCTGGAGGCCTGTAAGTTGACACCATTTGTTCTGCCCATGGAAATTACAAGTAGGTGTACTCGGTTTGGGCTCCCTGCTGAAACAGTTTGCAGTCGCCTGCCCTCTGAGTACTAGAACTCAAGTTTGATTCCTTGTTGGTAAACCCGGACTTCGCAGGCTAGATGGGAGCAAACGTGTTAAGCTTGTGGAGAAAGCCTTTGACCAATGGCAATATGCTTGTGCTTGTGGCAGGGATTAGTTAGGAACGCTCCCACTCAGGGTTTTTACCTTACGATAAGCTGTGCCTTTGGGCTGAAGCAGGCGACGTGTCTGTATCACATCCTGGGAAGTAGGGCCTGAGGGGAGTCTGCCACCTGATTGGCCTCCTTTATAGGCTGCTGAGAAAATGGGGCACGGCTTACGGAACCCGCTTACAACGAAATGTTTCTATTCAGAAGAGGAGATTTTGCTACCACGCGTCAGCAGCTCCTCTCCCTCACAGTGCTGTTCCTGTGTAGACTAGGGAAAACCACCACGGTTTCCAGGTTTTGAACGGCTCTTTTCCCAGTTGGTATCATGCGTGAAAGAGCTAGAAGGGCTGATCTCAACCAATCGGCCTGCACACCGTGCGTCCTTGGGGTAGGGCAGTCCTGAGTCAGTGTGTCTCCTGAAGAAAGAGAGCCAAGTTTCCTGCCAGAGGAAAGCACAGCGAGGGCCTGGTGCTTTCTCTAGGAAATTCAAGTGGGCTTCAAAGGTGAGGCCTAGACTATATTGAGGAAAAACTCGTGGTTACGGCTATCTTTCTCCCTCTCTCTGTCCCGTACCCTGGGCTCAGGCGTGTGGGAATGCTGAGTGGCTGAGTCTGCCTCTCTGCCAGGCTCAGAAGGCTTCTTCCCTTTAGGGCAATTCTGTTTGTGTCTTACTTCGTGGAGGAGGAATGAGGGTGGCCAGAGATTTTCTGACATGAAATAACTAATGACAGAGCATCTGGAGGAGCTGGAAGGAGCCAAAAAGCCAGCAGTCCTAAGGTGTCTGTGAGAGCTGCCAGACACTCTGCCGTCCTATGCCTAAGAACTGGCCATTGTGACGACATGGCAACACTTGGAATCCTAGGACACAGTGGAAGTGCGACTCTCAAACGGAATGGAAGAAGCTTCCAAGCCCAGTGTTCTTTCCTGTACCGTAGAGAACGCAAAGGTCTGAGGCTTGTAGCCTTTTTCCTGGAGAGCACTGTCACCTCGTGGGGCTGTCGGCTACTTTCCTGTTTCCGACCCTCTCAGGAAACTCTTCCAAAAAGCCATTGGGACCCGCTTAGAGAGAGAAGCTGCGAAGTGGATGCACAGAACATTAACGTAGATACCAGCCCAGGGTCCCAAGCTTCCATCATTCTCTTGAGGGTACGTACCCCACGCAGGGATTCAAGCAGGGAGTTTGCCTTGTACAACTTACACAGGAAATTGTGATGAGAAGTAGGCCACTCTGCTTGTGCTCACCCTACGTGTCCCAGAGAAGTTATGACGTAGCAGATATCAACCCCCTTTCTCTACACATGTGGACCCCAAAGAAGCGGTGCGCAGTGGGTGTTCTCAGGCCAAGTTCAGTCCTTGTTCTGGGCTGCACCTGCTCTGTGGTTCAAAGGTTCTTTGACTCTGCTCCTTTGGAAGCCTTTCAGACCTGACCCTATCCCTTGGCTGCAGAAGCAAAGAGGCATAGAGGCCTTTCACCCTGAAGGCATGGGCTTGTTTCACATGGAGAATGTGTCCGTCGCCCCTCCTGGGCTAGGGGCGTGTAGGTTGACACCATTTGTTCTGCCAATGGAAATTACAAGTAGGTGTACTCGGTTTGGGCTGCCTGCCGAAACAGTTTGCAGCCGCCAGCCCTCTGAGTACTAGTCCTCAAGTTTGATTCCTAGCTAGGTAAACCCGGACTTCGGAGGCTAGATGGGAGCAAACGTGTTAAGCTTGTGGAGAAAGCCTTTGACCAATGGCAATATGCTTGTGCTTGTGGCAGGGATTAGGCAGGAACTCTCCCACTCGGTTTTTACCTTACGATAAGCTGTGCCTTTGGGCTGAAGCAGGCGACGTGTCTGTATCACATCCTGGGAAGTAGGGCCTGAGGGGAGTCTGCCACCTGATTGGCCTCCTTTATAGGCTGCTGAGAAAATGGGGCACGGCTTACGGAACCCGCTTACAACGAAATGTTTCTATTCAGAAGAGGAGATTTTGCTACCACGCGTCAGCAGCTCCTCTCCCTCACAGTGCTGTTCCTGTGTAGACTAGGGAAAACCACCACGGTTTCCAGGTTTTGAACGGCTCTTTTCCCAGTTGGTATCATCCGTGAAAGAGCTAGAAGGGCTGATCTCAACCAATCGGCCTGCACACCGTGAGTCCTTGGGGTAGGGCAGTCCTGAGTCAGTGTGTCTCCTGAAGAAAGAGAGCCAAGTTTCCTGCCAGAGGAAAGCACAGCGAGGCCTGGTGCTTTCTCTAGGAAATTCAAGTGGGCTTGAAAGGTGAGGCCTAGGCTCTCTTGAGGAAAAGCTCGTGCTTACGGCTATCTTTCTCCCTCTCTCTGTCCCGTTACCTGGGCTCAGCCGTGTGCGAATGCTGAGTGGCAGAGTCTGCCTCTCTGCCAGGCTCAGAAGGCTTCTTCCCTTTAGGGCAATTCTGTTTGTGTCTTACTTCGTGGAGGAGGAATGAGGGTGGCCAGAGATTTTCTGACATGAAATAACTAATGACAGAGCATCTGGAGGAGCTGGTTTCTCGGTGGAAGGAGCCCAAAAGCCAGCATTCCTAAGGTCTCTTTGCGAGCTGCCAGACACTCTCCCGTCATAGGCCTAAGAATTGGCCATTGTGACGGCATGGCAACACTTGGAATCCTAGGACACTGTGGAAGGGCAACTCGCAAACTGGAACGAAGAAGCTTCCAAGCCCAGTGTTCTTTCATGTACCCAAGAGAACGCAAGTGTCTAAGGCTGGTAGCATTGTTGTTGGAGAGCACTGGCATCCTTGTGGGCCTGTCGGCTACTTGCCTGTTTCCGACCCTCTCAGGAAACTCTTCCAAAACGCCGTTGGGACCTGCTTAGAGAGAACAGCTGCGACGTGGATGCACACAACATTAACCTAGATACTATCCCAGGGTCCCAAGCATCCATTTTTCTCTGGAGGGTAAGTACCCCACGCAGGGATTCAAGCAGGGAGTTTGCCTTGTACAACTTACACAGGAAACTGGGAGGAGACGTTGGGTCACTCGGCTTGTGCTCACACTACGTGGCCCGGAGAAGTTATGATGCAGCAGATGGCAACCCCCTTTCTCCACACATGTGCACCCCAAAGAAGCGCTGGGCAGTTGGTGTTCTCAGGCCAAGAGAAGTCCTTGTTCTCGGCTGCACCTGCTCTGTGGTTCAAAGGTTCTTTATCTCTGCTCTTTTGGAAGCCTTTCAGACCTGACCCTATCCTGGGCTGCAGAAGCAAAGAGGCATAGAGGCCTTTCACCCTGAAGGCATGGGCTTGTTTCACAAGGAGAATGTGTCCCTCACCCCTCCAGGGCTGGAGGCCTGTAAGTTGACACCATTTGTTCTGCCCATGGAAATTACAAGTAGGTGTACTCGGTTTGGGCTGCCTGCTGAAACAGTTTGCAGTCGCCTGCCCTCTGAGTACTAGAACTCAAGTTTGATTCCTTGTTGGTAAACCCGGACTTCGCAGGCTAGATGGGAGCAAACGTGTTAAGCTTGTGGAGAAAGCCTTTGACCAATGGCAATATGCTTGTGCTTGTGGCAGGGATTAGTTAGGAACGCTCCCACTCAGGGTTTTTACCTTACGATAAGCTGTGCCTTTGGGCTGAAGCAGGCGACGTGTCTGTATCACATCCTGGGAAGTAGGGCCTGAGGGGAGTCTGCCACCTGATTGGCCTCCTTTATAGGCTGCTGAGAAAATGGGGCACGGCTTACGGAACCCGCTGACAACGAAATGTTTCTATTCAGAAGAGAAGATTTTGCTACCACGCGTCAGCAGCTCCTCTCCCTCACAGTGCTGTTCCTGTGTAGACTAGGGAAAACCACCACGGTTTCCAGGTTTTGAACGGCTCTTTTCCCAGTTGGTATCATCCGTGAAAGAGCTAGAAGGGCTGATCTCAACCAATCGGCCTGCACACCGTGAGTCCTTGGGGTAGGGCAGTCCTGAGTCAGTGTGTCTCCTAAAGAACGAAAGCCAAGTTTCCTGCCAGAGGAAAGCACAGCGAGGCCTGGTGCTTTCTCTAGGAAATTCAAGTGGGCTTGAAAGGTGAGGCCTAGGCTCTCTTGAGGAAAAGCTCGTGCTTACGGCTATCTTTCTCCCTCTCTCTGTCCCGTACCCTGGGCTCAGGCGTGTGGGAATGCTGAGTGGCTGAGTCTGCCTCTCTGCCAGGCTCAGAAGGCTTCTTCCCTTTAGGGCAATTCTGTTTGTGTCTTACTTCGTGGAGGAGGAATGAGGGTGGCCAGAGATTTTCTGACATGAAATAACTAATGACAGAGCATCTGGAGGAGCTGGAAGGAGCCAAAAAGCCAGCAGTCCTAAGGTGTCTGTGAGAGCTGCCAGGCACTCTGCCGTCCTATGCCTAAGCACTGGCCATTGTGACGACATGGCAACACTTGGAATCCTAGGACACAGTGGAAGTGCGACTCTCAAACGGAATGGAAGAAGCTTCCAAGCCCAGTGTTCTTTCCTGTACCATAGAGAACGCAAAGGTCTGAGGCTTGTAGCCTTTTTCCTGGAGAGCACTGTCACCTCGTGGGGCTGTCGGCTACTTTCCTGTTTCCGACCCTCTCAGGAAACTCTTCCAAAAAGCCATTGGGACCCGCTTAGAGAGAGAAGCTGCGAAGTGGATGCACAGAACATTAACGTAGATACCAGCCCAGGGTCCCAAGCTTCCATCATTCTCTTGAGGGTACGTACCCCACGCAGGGATTCAAGCAGGGAGTTTGCCTTGTACAACTTACACAGGAAATTGTGATGAGAAGTAGGCCACTCTGCTTGTGCTCACCCTACGTGTCCCAGAGAAGTTATGACGTAGCAGATATCAACCCCCTTTCTCTACACATGTGGACCCCAAAGAAGCGGTGCGCAGTGGGTGTTCTCAGGCCAAGTTCAGTCCTTGTTTTGGGCTGCACCTGCTCTGTGGTTCAAAGGTTCTTTGACTCTGCTCCTTTGGAAGCCTTTCAGACCTGACCCTATCCCTTGGCTGCAGAAGCAAAGAGGCATAGAGGCCTTTCACCCTGACGGCATGGGCTTGTTTCACATGGAGAATGTGTCCGTCGCCCCTCCTGGGCTAGGGGCGTGTAGGTTGACACCATTTGTTCTGCCAATGAAAATTACAAGTAGGTGTACTCGGTTTGGGCTGCCTGCCGAAACAGTTTGCAGCCGCCAGCCCTCTGAGTACTAGTCCTCAAGTTTGATTCCTAGCTAGGTAAACCCGGACTTCGGAGGCTAGATGGGAGCAAACGTGTTAAGCTTGTGGAGAAAGCCTTTGACCAATGACAATATGCTTGTGCTTGTGGCAGGGATTAGGCAGGAACTCTCCCACTCGGTTTTTACCTTACGATAAGCTGTGCCTTTGGGCTGAAGCAGGCGACGTGTCTGTATCACATCCTGGGAAGTAGGGCCTGAGGGGAGTCTGCCACCTGATTGGCCTCCTTTATAGGCTGCTGAGAAAATGGGGCAAGGCTTACGGAACCCGCTTACAACGAAATGTTTCTATTCAGAAGAGGAGATTTTGCTACCACGCGTCAGCAGCTCCTCTCCCTCAGAGTGCTGTTCCTGTGTAGACTAGGGAAAACCACCACGGTTTCCAGGTTTTGAACGGCTCTTTTCCCAGTTGGTATCATCCGTGAAAGAGCTAGAAGGGCTGATCTCAACCAATCGGCCTGCACACCGTGAGTCCTTGGGGTAGGGCAGTCCTGAGTCAGTGTGTCTCCTAAAGAACGAAAGCCAAGTTTCCTGCCAGAGGAAAGCACAGCGAGGCCTGGTGCTTTCTCTAGGAAATTCAAGTGGGCTTGAAAGGTGAGGCCTAGGCTCTCTTGAGGAAAAGCTCGTGCTTACGGCTATCTTTCTCCCTCTCTCTGTCCCGTTACCTGGGCTCAGCCGTGTGCGAATGCTGAGTGGCAGAGCCTGCCTCTCTGCCAGGCTCAGAAGGCTTCTTCCCTTTAGGGCAATTCTGTTTTTGTCTTACTTCGTGGAGGAGGAATGAGGGTGGCCAGAGATTTTCTGACATGAAATAACTAATGACAGAGCATCTGGAGGAGCTGGTTTCTCGGTGGAAGGAGCCCAAAAGCCAGCATTCCTAAGGTCTCTTTGCGAGCTGCCAGACACTCTGCCGTCATAGGCCTAAGAATTGGCCATTGTGACGGCATGGCAACACTTGGAATCCTAGGACACTGTGGAAGGGCAACTCGCAAACTGGAACGAAGAAGCTTCCAAGCCCAGTGTTCTTTCATGTACCCAAGAGAACGCAAGTGTCTAAGGCTGGTAGCATTGTTGCTGGAGAGCACTGGCATCCTTGTGGGCCTGTCGGCTACTTTCCTGTTTCCGACCCTCTCAGGAAACTCTTCCAAAACGCCGTTGGGACCTGCTTAGAGAGAACAGCTGCGACGTGGATGCACACAACATTAACCTAGATACTATCCCAGGGTCCCAAGCATCCATTTTTCTCTGGAGGGTAAGTACCCCACGCAGGGATTCAAGCAGGGAGTTTGCCTTGTACAACTTACACAGGAAACTGGGAGGAGACGTTGGGTCACTCGGCTTGTGCTCACACTACGTGGCCCGGAGAAGTTATGATGCAGCAGATGGCAACCCCCTTTCTCCACACATGTGCACCCCAAAGAAGCGCTGGGCAGTTGGTGTTCTCAGGCCAAGAGAAGTCCTTGTTCTCGGCTGCACCTGCTCTGTGGTTCAAAGGTTCTTTATCTCTGCTCTTTTGGAAGCCTTTCAGACCTGACCCTATCCTGGGCTGCAGAAGCAAAGAGGCATAGAGGCCTTTCACCCTGAAGGCATGGGCTTGTTTCACAAGGAGAATGTGTCCCTCGCCCCTCCAGGGCTGGAGGCCTGTAAGTTGACACCATTTGTTCTGCCCATGGAAATTACAAGTAGGTGTACTCGGTTTGGGCTGCCTGCTGAAACAGTTTGCAGTCGCCTGCCCTCTGAGTACTAGAACTCAAGTTTGATTCCTTGTTGGTAAACCCGGACTTCGCAGGCTAGATGGGAGCAAACGTGTTAAGCTTGTGGAGAAAGCCTTTGACCAATGGCAATATGCTTGTGCTTGTGGCAGGGATTAGTTAGGAACGCTCCCACTCAGGGTTTTTACCTTACGATAAGCTGTGCCTTTGGGCTGAAGCAGGCGACGTGTCTGTATCACATCCTGGGAAGTAGGGCCTGAGGGGAGTCTGCCACCTGATTGGCCTCCTTTATAGGCTGCTGAGAAAATGGGGCAAGGCTTACGGAACCCGCTGACAACGAAATGTTTCTATTCAGAAGAGGAGATTTTGCTACCACGCGTCAGCAGCTCCTCTCCCTCACAGTGCTGTTCCTGTGTAGACTAGGGAAAACCACCACGGTTTCCAGGTTTTGAACGGCTCTTTTCCCAGTTGGTATCATCCGTGAAAGAGCTAGAAGGGCTGATCTCAACCAATCGGCCTGCACACCGTGAGTCCTTGGGGTAGGGCAGTCCTGAGTCAGTGTGTCTCCTGAAGAAAGAGAGCCAAGTTTCCTGCCAGAGGAAAGCACAGCGAGGCCTGGTGCTTTCTCTAGAAAATTCAAGTGGGCTTGAAAGGTGAGGCCTAGGCTCTCTTGAGGAAAAGCTCGTGCTTACGGCTATCTTTCTCCCTCTCTCTGTCCCGTTACCTGGGCTCAGCCGTGTGCGAATGCTGAGTGGCAGAGTCTGCCTCTCTGCCAGGCTCAGAAGGCTTCTTCCCTTTAGGGCAATTCTGTTTGTGTCTTACTTCGTGGAGGAGGAATGAGGGTGGCCAGAGATTTTCTGACATGAAATAACTAATGACATTGCATCTGGAGGAGCTGGTTTCTCGGTGGAAGGAGCCCAAAAGCCGGCATTCCTAAGGTCTCCTTGCGAGCTGCCAGACACTCTGCGTCATAGGCCTAAGAATTGGCCATTGTGACGGCATGGCAACACTTGGAATCCTAGGACACTGTGGAAGGGCAACTCGCAAACTGGAACGAAGAAGCTTCCAAGCCCAGTGTTCTTTCATGTACCCAAGAGAACGCAAGTGTCTAAGGCTGGTAGCATTGTTGCTGGAGAGCACTGGCATCCTTGTGGGCCTGTCGGCTACTTTCCTGTTTCCGACCCTCTCAGGAAACTCTTCCAAAACGCCGTTGGGACCTGCTTAGAGAGAGAAGCTGCGACGTGGATGCACACAACATTAACCTAGATACTATCCCAGGGTCCCAAGCTTCCATCATTCTCTTGAGGGTACGTACCCCACGCAGGGATTCAAGCAGGGAGTTTGCCTTGTACAACTTACACAGGAAATTGTGATGAGAAGTAGGCCACTCTGCTTGTGCTCACCCTACGTGTCCCAGAGAAGTTATGTCGTAGCAGATATCAACCCCCTTTCTCTACACATGTGGACCCCAAAGAAGCGGTGCGCAGTGGGTGTTCTCAGGCCAAGTTCAGTCCTTGTTCTGGGCTGCACCTGCTCTGTGGTTCAAAGGTTCTTTGACTCTGCTCCTTTGGAAGCCTTTCAGACCTGACCCTATCCCTTGGCTGCAGAAGCAAAGAGGCATAGAGGCCTTTCACCCTGAAGGCATGGGCTTGTTTCACATGGAGAATGTGTCCGTCGCCCCTCCTGGGCTAGGGGCGTGTAGGTTGACACCATTTGTTCTGCCAATGGAAATTACAAGTAGGTGTACTCGGTTTGGGCTGCCTGCCGAAACAGTTTGCAGCCGCCAGCCCTCTGAGTACTAGTCCTCAAGTTTGATTCCTAGCTAGGTAAACCCGGACTTCGGAGGCTAGATGGGAGCAAACGTGTTAAGCTTGTGGAGAAAGCCTTTGACCAATGGCAATATGCTTGTGCTTGTGGCAGGGATTAGGCAGGAACTCTCCCACTCGGTTTTTACCTTACGATAAGCTGTGCCTTTGGGCTGAAGCAGGCGACGTGTCTGTATCACATCCTGGGAAGTAGGGCCTGAGGGGAGTCTGCCACCTGATTGGCCTCCTTTATAGGCTGCTGAGAAAATGGGGCACGGCTTACGGAACCCGCTTACAACGAAATGTTTCTATTCAGAAGAGGAGATTTTGCTACCACGCGTCAGCAGCTCCTCTCCCTCACAGTGCTGTTCCTGTGTAGACTAGGGAAAACCACCACGGTTTCCAGGTTTTGAACGGCTCTTTTCCCAGTTGGTATCATCCGTGAAAGAGCTAGAAGGGCTGATCTCAACCAATCGGCCTGCACACCGTGCGTCCTTGGGGTAGGGCAGTCCTGAGTCAGTGTGTCTCCTAAAGAACGAAAGCCAAGTTTCCTGCCAGAGGAAAGCACAGCGAGGCCTGGTGCTTTCTCTAGGAAATTCAAGTGGGCTTGAAAGGTGAGGCCTAGGCTCTATTGAGGAAAAGCTCGTGCTTACGGCTATCTTTCTCCCTCTCTCTGTCCCGTACCCTGGGCTCAGGCGTGTGGGAATGCTGAGTGGCTGAGTCTGCCTCTCTGCCAGGCTCAGAAGGCTTCTTCCCTTTAGGGCAATTCTGTTTGTGTCTTACTTCGTGGAGGAGGAATGAGGGTGGCCAGAGATTTTCTGACATGAAATAACTAATGACAGAGCATCTGGAGGAGCTGGAAGGAGCCAAAAAGCCAGCAGTCCTAAGGTGTCTGTGAGAGCTGCCAGGCACTCTGCCGTCCTATGCCTAAGCACTGGCCATTGTGACAACATGGCAACACTTGGAATCCTAGGACACAGTGGAAGTGCGACTCTCAAACGGAATGGAAGAAGCTTCCAAGCCCAGTGTTCTTTCCTGTACCATAGAGAACGCAAAGGTCTGAGGCTTGTAGCCTTTTTCCTGGAGAGCACTGTCACCTCGTGGGGCTGTCGGCTACTTTCCTGTTTCCGACCCTCTCAGGAAACTCTTCCAAAAAGCCATTGGGACCCGCTTAGAGAGAGAAGCTGCGAAGTGGATGCACAGAACATTAACGTAGATACCAGCCCAGGGTCCCAAGCTTCCATCATTCTCTTGAGGGTACGTACCCCACGCAGGGATTCAAGCAGGGAGTTTGCCTTGTACAACTTACACAGGAAATTGTGATGAGAAGTAGGCCACTCTGCTTGTGCTCACCCTACGTGTCCCAGAGAAGTTATGACGTAGCAGATATCAACCCCCTTTCTCTACACATGTGGACCCCAAAGAAGCGGTGCGCAGTGGGTGTTCTCAGGCCAAGTTCAGTCCTTGTTCTGGGCTGCACCTGCTCTGTGGTTCAAAGGTTCTTTGACTCTGCTCCTTTGGAAGCCTTTCAGACCTGACCCTATCCTGGGCTGCAGAAGCAAAGAGGCATAGAGGCCTTTCACCCTGAAGGCATGGGCTTGTTTCACAAGGAGAATGTGTCCCTCCCCCCTCCAGGGCTGGAGGCCTGTAAGTTGACACCATTTGTCTGCCCATGGAAATTACAAGTAGGTGTACTCGGTTTGGGCTGCCTGCTGAAACAGTTTGCAGTCGCCTGCCCTCTGAGTACTAGAACTCAAGTTTGATTCCTTGTTGGTAAACCCGGACTTCGCAGGCTAGATGGGAGCAAACGTGTTAAGCTTGTGGAGAAAGCCTTTGACCAATGGCAATATGCTTGTGCTTGTGGCAGGGATTAGTTAGGAACGCTCCCACTCAGGGTTTTTACCTTACGATAAGCTGTGCCTTTGGGCTGAAGCAGGCGACGTGTCTGTATCACATCCTGGGAAGTAGGGCCTGAGGGGAGTCTGCCACCTGATTGGCCTCCTTTATAGGCTGCTGAGAAAATGGGGCAAGGCTTACGGAACCCGCTGACAACGAAATGTTTCTATTCAGAAGAGGAGATTTTGCTACCACGCGTCAGCAGCTCCTCTCCCTCACAGTGCTGTTCCTGTGTAGACTAGGGAAAACCACCACGGTTTCCAGGTTTTGAACGGCTCTTTTCCCAGTTGGTATCATCCGTGAAAGAGCTAGAAGGGCTGATCTCAACCAATCGGCCTGCACACCGTGAGTCCTTGGGGTAGGGCAGTCCTGAGTCAGTTGTCTCCTAAAGAACGAAAGCCAAGTTTCCTGCCAGAGGAAAGCACAGCGAGGCCTGGTGCTTTCTCTAGGAAATTCAAGTGGGCTTGAAAGGTGAGGCCTAGGCTCTCTTGAGGAAAAGCTCGTGCTTACGGCTATCTTTCTCCCTCTCTCTGTCCCGTACCCTGGGCTCAGGCGTGTGGGAATGCTGAGTGGCTGAGTCTGCCTCTCTGCCAGGCTCAGAAGGCTTCTTCCCTTTAGGGCAATTCTGTTTGTGTCTTACTTCGTGGAGGAGGAATGAGGGTGGCCAGAGATTTTCTGACTTGAAATAACTAATGACAGAGCATCTGGAGGAGCTGGAAGGAGCCAAAAAGCCAGCAGTCCTAAGGTGTCTGTGAGAGCTGCCAGGCACTCTGCCGTCCTATGCCTAAGCACTGGCCATTGTGACGACATGGCAACACTTGGAATCCTAGGACACAGTGGAAGTGCGACTCTCAAACGGAATGGAAGAAGCTTCCAAGCCCAGTGTTCTTTCCTGTACCATAGAGAACGCAAAGGTCTGAGGCTTGTAGCCTTTTTCCTGGAGAGCACTGTCACCTCGTGGGGCTGTCGGCTACTTTCCTGTTTCCGACCCTCTCAGGAAACTCTTCCAAAAAGCCATTGGGACCCGCTTAGAGAGAGAAGCTGCGAAGTGGATGCACAGAACATTAACGTAGATACCAGCCCAGGGTCCCAAGCTTCCATCATTCTCTTGAGGGTACGTACCCCACGCAGGGATTCAAGCAGGGAGTTTGCCTTGTACAAATACACAGGAAATTGTGATGAGAAGTAGGCCACTCTGCTTGTGCTCACCCTACGTGTCCCAGAGAAGTTATGACGTAGCAGATATCAACCCCCTTTCTCTACACATGTGGACCCCAAAGAAGCGGTGCGCAGTGGGTGTACTCAGGCCAAGTTCAGTCCTTGTTCTGGGCTGCACCTGCTCTGTGGTTCAAAGGTTCTTTGACTCTGCTCCTTTGGAAGCCTTTCAGACCTGACCCTATCCCTTGGCTGCAGAAGCAAAGAGGCATAGAGGCCTTTCACCCTGAAGGCATGGGCTTGTTTCACATGGAGAATGTGTCCGTCGCCCCTCCTGGGCTAGGGGCGTGTAGGTTGACACCATTTGTTCTGCCAATGGAAATTACAAGTAGGTGTACTCGGTTTGGGCTGCCTGCCGAAACAGTTTGCAGCCGCCAGCCCTCTGAGTACTAGTCCTCAAGTTTGATTCCTAGCTAGGTAAACCCGGACTTCGGAGGCTAGATGGGAGCAAACGTGTTAAGCTTGTGGAGAAAGCCTTTGACCAATGGCAATATGCTTGTGCTTGTGGCAGGGATTAGGCAGGAACTCTCCCACTCGGTTTTTACCTTACGATAAGCTGTGCCTTTGGGCTGAAGCAGGCGACGTGTCTGTATCACATCCTGGGAAGTAGGGCCTGAGGGGAGTCTGCCATCTGATTGGCCTCCTTTATAGGCTGCTGAGAAAATGGGGCACGGCTTACGGAACCCGCTGACAACGAAATGTTTCTATTCAGAAGAGGAGATTTTGCTACCACGCGTCAGCAGCTCCTCTCCCTCACAGTGCTGTTCCTGTGTAGACTAGGGAAAACCACCACGGTTTCCAGGTTTTGAACGGCTCTTTTCCCAGTTGGTATCATCCGTGAAAGAGCTAGAAGGGCTGATCTCAACCAATCGGCCTGCACACCGTGAGTCCTTGGGGTAGGGCAGTCCTGAGTCAGTGTGTCTCCTGAAGAAAGAGAGCCAAGTTTCCTGCCAGAGGAAAGCACAGCGAGGCCTGGTGCTTTCTCTAGGAAATTCAAGTGGGCTTGAAAGGTGAGGCCTAGGCTCTCTTGAGGAAAAGCTCGTGCTTACGGCTATCTTTCTCCCTCTCTCTGTCCCGTTACCTGGGTTCAGCCGTGTGCGAATGCTGAGTGGCAGAGTCTGCCTCTCTGCCAGGCTCAGAAGGCTTCTTCCCTTTAGGGCAATTCTGTTTGTGCCTTACTTCGTGGAGGAGGAATGAGGGTGGCCAGAGATTTTCTGACATGAAATAACTAATGACAGAGCATCTGGAGGAGCTGGTTTCTCAGTGGAAGGAGCCAAAAAGCCGGCATTCCTAAGGTCTCTTTGCGAGCTGCCAGACACTCTGCCGTCATAGGCCTAAGAATTGGCCATTGTGACGGCATGGCAACACTTGGAATCCTAGGACACTGTGGAAGGGCAACTCGCAAACTGGAACGAAGAAGCTTCCAAGCCCAGTGTTCTTTCATGTACCCAAGAGAACGCAAGTGTCTAAGGCTGGTAGCATTGTTGCTGGAGAACACTGGCATCCTTGAGGGCCTGTCGGCTAC
The DNA here is from genome assembly GCF_028021215.1 of Eschrichtius robustus. Lineage (NCBI taxonomy): Eukaryota > Metazoa > Chordata > Mammalia > Artiodactyla > Eschrichtiidae > Eschrichtius > Eschrichtius robustus. The sequence continues at coordinate 62,756,921 of NC_090837.1, forward strand.
TTTCCTATTTCCGACTCTCTCAGGAAACTCTTCCTGAGTTTCCATCAGCCTTGCCATATTTTCTCAGCTGGCTATGATGGAGGGCAGTCAGGTGGCAGACTCCCCCGAGGCCCTGCTTCCCAGACTGTGATACAGACCCCCCGCCTGCTTCAGCCCAACGGGACGGCTTACGGTAAGGTAAAAACCCTGTGTTGGGAAGTTCCTGCCTAACCCTCGCACAAGCACGAGCATACTGGTCATGGGTCAAAGACTTTGCCCACAAGTTTAACGTATTTGCTCCCACCTAGCCTCCGAAGGCCGGGTTTCCCTAGCTAGGCATCACACTTCATGAACGGTACTCAGGGTGCTGGTGACTGCAGGTTGTTTCACCAGGCAGCCCAAATCGAGTACACCCACTTGCATTTTCCAGGGGCAGAGCAAATGGTGTCAACTTACATGCCTCCAGCCTGGGAGGGGCAACATACACCTTGTCAATGGGAAACGAGCCCATGCCCTCAGTGTGAAAGGCCGCTATGCCTCCGTGCTTTGGCAGCCCAGGGATAGCGTCAGCTCTGAAATGCTTCCCAAGGAGCAGAGTCAGAGAACCTTTGAACCACAGAGCAGGTCCAGCCCAGAACAAGGGCTGCTCTTGGCCTGAGAACACCCACGGCCCAGCGCTTCTTTTGGGTACACACGTGTAGAGGAAGGGTGTTGAATTCTGCTGCCTGATAAGTTCTCCGGGCCGCGTAGTGTGAGCGCAAGTAGAGTGGCCCTCCATCTCATCCCAGGTTCATGTGTAAGTTGTACAAGGCCAACTCCCTGCTTGAATCCCTCTGTGGGCCACGTAACCTCCAGAGAGAGATGGATGATTGGGACCCAGGGCTGCTATCTCGGTTAAGGTTCTGTGCGTCAGCTTCGCAGCTGTTCTCTCGAAGCGGGTCCCAAGGCTTTTGGGAAGAGTTTCCTTAGAGCGTCAGAAACAGGAGATTACCCGACAGGCCCACGGGGATGCCAGTTCTCTCCAGCAACAGCGCTACCAGCCTCAGACACTTGGGTTCTCTTGGGCAGATGGCAGAACACTATGCTTGGAAGCTTCTTCCATCCGGTTTGAGAGTCGCACGTCCACGGCATCCTAGGATTCCAAGTGTTGCCGTGCCGCCACAATCTCCAATTCTTAGGCCTATGAGGGCAGAGTGTCTGGCAGTTCTGAAAGAGACCTTAGGAATGCAGGCGTTTTGGCTCCTTCCACCGAGAAACCAGCTCCTCCAGACCCTCTGTCGTTAGGCAATTCATCTTAGACTATCTCTAGGCGCCCTCTTTCCTCCTCCACGAAGTAAGACACAAACGGAATCGCCCTAAAGGGAAGAAGCCTTCTGAGTCCGGCAGAGAGGCAGCCTCTCCCACTCAGCATTGCCCCACGGCTGAGCCCAGGGTATGGGACCGAGAGAGGGAGAAAGACAGCCGTAACCCCGAGCTTTTCCACAGTGTCGTATAGGCCTCACCCTCACGCTCACGTCCGTTTCAGAGAGGAAACACCAGGCCTCGGTGTGCTGTCCTGCGGCAAGGAAACTTTGCTGTCATTCCTGAGGTGGCACATTGGCTCAGGACTGCCCTACCCGAAGGACTCACGGCGTGCAGCCCTATTGGTTGAGATCAGCCCCTCTGGCTCTTGCTCGGATGAAAGCAACTGGGCAAAGAGGCGTGCATAAGCTGGGGACCGTGGCAGCTTCCCCTAGTCTACACCAGCACAGCACTCTGAGGGAGAGGAGCTGCTGACGTTTGGTAGCAACATCTCCTATTCTGAAGAGAAACGTTTCCTTGTAAGTGGGTTCCATCAGCCTTGCCATATTTTCTCAGCTGGCTATGATGGAGGGCAGTCAGGTGGCAGACTCCCCCGAGGCCCTGCTTCCCAGACTGTGATACAGACCCCCCGCCTGCTTCAGCCCAACGGGACGGCTTACGGTAAGGTAAAAACCCTGTGTTGGGAAGTTCCTGCCTAACCCTCGCACAAGCACGAGCATACTGGTCATGGGTCAAAGACTTTGCCCACAAGTTTAACGTATTTGCTCCCATCTAGCCTCCGAAGGCCGGGTTTCCCTAGCTAGGCATCACACTTCAGGAACGGTACTCAGGGTGCTGGTGACTGCAGGTTGTTTCACCAGGCAGCCCAAATCGAGTACACCCACTTGCATTTTCCAGGGGCAGAGCAAATGGTGTCAACTTACATGCCTCCAGCCTGGGAGGGGCAACATACACCTTGTCAATGGGAAACAAGCCCATGCCCTCAGTGTGAAAGGCCGCTATGCCTCCGTGCTTTGGCAGCCCAGGGATAGCGTCAGCTCTGAAATGCTTCCCAAGGAGCAGAGTCAGAGAACCTTTGAAGCACAGAGCAGGTCCAGCCCAGAACAAGGGCTGCTCTTGGCCTGAGAACACCCACGGCCCAGCGCTTCTTTTGGGTACACACGTGTAGAGGAAGGGTGTTGAATTCTGCTGCCTGATAAGTTCTCCGGGCCGCGTAGTGTGAGCGCAAGTAGAGTGGCCCTCCATCTCATCCCAGGTTCATGTGTAAGTTGTACAAGGCCAACTCCCTGCTTGAATCCCTCTGTGGGCCACGTAACCTCCAGAGAGAGATGGATGATTGGGACCCAGGGCTGCTATCTCGGTTAAGGTTCTGTGCGTCAGCTTCGCAGCTGTTCTCTCGAAGCGGGTCCCAAGGCTTTTGGGAAGAGTTTCCTTAGAGCGTCAGAAACAGGAGATTACCCGACAGGCCCACGGGGATGCCAGTTCTCTCCAGCAACAGCGCTACCAGCCTCAGACACTTGGGTTCTCTTGGGCAGATGGCAGAACACTATGCTTGGAAGCTTCTTCCATCCGGTTTGAGAGTCGCACGTCCACGGCATCCTAGGATTCCAAGTGTTGCCGTGCCGCCACAATCTCCAATTCTTAGGCCTATGAGGGCAGAGTGTCTGGCAGTTCTGAAAGAGACCTTAGGAATGCAGGCGTTTTGGCTCCTTCCACCGAGAAACCAGCTCCTCCAGACCCTCTGTCGTTAGGCAATTCATCTTAGACTATCTCTAGGCGCCCTCTTTCCTCCTCCACGAAGTAAGACACAAACGGAATCGCCCTAAAGGGAAGAAGCCTTCGGAGTCCGGCAGAGAGGCAGCCTCTCCCACTCAGCATTGCCCCACGGCTGAGCCCAGGGTATGGGACCGAGAGAGGGAGAAAGACAGCCGTAACCCCGAGCTTTTCCACAGTGTCGTATAGGCCTCACCCTCACGCTCACGTCCGTTTCAGAGAGGAAACACCAGGCCTCGGTGTGCTGTCCTGCGGCAAGGAAACTTTGCTGTCATTCCTGAGGTGGCACATTGGCTCAGGACTGCCCTACCCGAAGGACTCACGGCGTGCAGCCCTATTGGTTGAGATCAGCCCCTCTGGCTCTTGCTCGGATGAAAGCAACTGGGCAAAGAGGCGTGCATAAGCTGGGGACCGTGGCAGCTTCCCCTAGTCTACACCAGCACAGCACTCTGAGGGAGAGGAGCTGCTGACGTTTGGTAGCAACATCTCCTATTCTGAAGAGAAACGTTTCCTTGTAAGTGGGTTCCATCAGCCTTGCCATATTTTCTCAGCTGGCTATGATGGAGGGCAGTCAGGTGGCAGACTCCCCCGAGGCCCTGCTTCCCAGACTGTGATACAGACCCCCCGCCTGCTTCAGCCCAACGGGACGGCTTACGGTAAGGTAAAAACCCTGTGTTGGGAAGTTCCTGCCTAACCCTCGCACAAGCACGAGCATACTGGTCATGGGTCAAAGACTTTGCCCACAAGTTTAACGTATTTGCTCCCATCTAGCCTCCGAAGGCCGGGTTTCCCTAGCTAGGCATCACACTTCAGGAACGGTACTCAGGGTGCTGGTGACTGCAGGTTGTTTCACCAGGCAGCCCAAATCGAGTACACCCACTTGCATTTTCCAGGGGCAGAGCAAATGGTGTCAACTTACATGCCTCCAGCCTGGGAGGGGCAACATACACCTTGTCAATGGGAAAGGAGCCCATGCCCTCAGTGTGAAAGGCCGCTATGCCTCCGTGCTTTGGCAGCCCAGGGATAGCGTCAGCTCTGAAATGCTTCCCAAGGAGCAGAGTCAGAGAACCTTTGAACCACAGAGCAGGTCCAGCCCAGAACAAGGGCTGCTCTTGGCCTGAGAACACCCACGGCCCAGCGCTTCTTTTGGGTACACACGTGTAGAGGAAGGGTGTTGAATTCTGCTGCCTGATAAGTTCTCCGGGCCGCGTAGTGTGAGCGCAAGTAGAGTGGCCCTCCATCTCATCCCAGGTTCATGTGTAAGTTGTACAAGGCCAACTCCCTGCTTGAATCCCTCTGTGGGCCACGTAACCTCCAGAGAGAGATGGATGATTGGGACCCAGGGCTGCTATCTCGGTTAAGGTTCTGTGCGTCAGCTTCGCAGCTGTTCTCTCGAAGCGGGTCCCAAGGCTTTTGGGAAGAGTTTCCTTAGAGCGTCAGAAACAGGAGACTACCCGACAGGCCCACGGGGATGCCAGTTCTCTCCAGCAACAGCGCTACCAGCCTCAGACACTTGGGTTCTCTTGGGCAGATGGCAGAACACTATGCTTGGAAGCTTCTTCCATCCGGTTTGAGAGTCGCACGTCCACGGCATCCTAGGATTCCAAGTGTTGCCGTGCCGCCACAATCTCCAATTCTTAGGCCTATGAGGGCAGAGTGTCTGGCAGTTCTGAAAGAGACCTTAGGAATGCAGGCGTTTTGGCTCCTTCCACCGAGAAACCAGCTCCTCCAGACCCTCTGTCGTTAGGCAATTCATCTTAGACTATCTCTAGGCGCCCTCTTTCCTCCTCCACGAAGTAAGACACAAACGGAATCGCCCTAAAGGGAAGAAGCCTTCGGAGTCCGGCAGAGAGGCAGCCTCTCCCACTCAGCATTGCCCCACGGCTGAGCCCAGGGTATGGGACCGAGAGAGGGAGAAAGACAGCCGTAACCCCGAGCTTTTCCACAGTGTCGTATAGGCCTCACCCTCACGCTCACGTCCGTTTCAGAGAGGAAACACCAGGCCTCGGTGTGCTGTCCTGCGGCAAGGAAACTTTGCTGTCATTCCTGAGGTGGCACATTGGCTCAGGACTGCCCTACCCGAAGGACTCACGGCGTGCAGCCCTATTGGTTGAGATCAGCCCCTCTGGCTCTTGCTCGGATGAAAGCAACTGGGCAAAGAGGCGTGCATAAGCTGGGGACCGTGGCAGCTTCCCCTAGTCTACACCAGCACAGCACTCTGAGGGAGAGGAGCTGCTGACGTTTGGTAGCAACATCTCCTATTCTGAAGAGAAACGTTTCCTTGTAAGTGGGTTCCATCAGCCTTGCCATATTTTCTCAGCTGGCTATGATGGAGGGCAGTCAGGTGGCAGACTCCCCCGAGGCCCTGCTTCCCAGACTGTGATACAGACCCCCCGCCTGCTTCAGCCCAACGGGACGGCTTACGGTAAGGTAAAAACCCTGTGTTGGGAAGTTCCTGCCTAACCCTCGCACAAGCACGAGCATACTGGTCATGGGTCAAAGACTTTGCCCACAAGTTTAACGTATTTGCTCCCATCTAGCCTCCGAAGGCCGGGTTTCCCTAGCTAGGCATCACACTTCAGGAACGGTACTCAGGGTGCTGGTGACTGCAGGTTGTTTCACCAGGCAGCCCAAATCGAGTACACCCACTTGCATTTTCCAGGGGCAGAGCAAATGGTGTCAACTTACATGCCTCCAGCCTGGGAGGGGCAACATACACCTTGTCAATGGGAAACAAGCCCATGCCCTCAGTGTGAAAGGCCGCTATGCCTCCGTGCTTTGGCAGCCCAGGGATAGCGTCAGCTCTGAAATGCTTCCCAAGGAGCAGAGTCAGAGAACCTTTGAACCACAGAGCAGGTCCAGCCCAGAACAAGGGCTGCTCTTGGCCTGAGAACACCCACGGCCCAGCGCTTCTTTTGGGTACACACGTGTAGAGGAAGGGTGTTGAATTCTGCTGCCTGATAAGTTCTCCGGGCCGCGTAGTGTGAGCGCAAGTAGAGTGGCCCTCCATCTCATCCCAGGTTCATGTGTAAGTTGTACAAGGCCAACTCCCTGCTTGAATCCCTCTGTGGGCCACGTAACCTCCAGAGAGAGATGGATGATTGGGACCCAGGGCTGCTATCTCGGTTAAGGTTCTGTGCGTCAGCTTCGCAGCTGTTCTCTCGAAGCGGGTCCCAAGGCTTTTGGGAAGAGTTTCCTTAGAGCGTCAGAAACAGGAGATTACCCGACAGGCCCACGGGGATGCCAGTTCTCTCCAGCAACAGCGCTACCAGCCTCAGACACTTGGGTTCTCTTGGGCAGATGGCAGAACACTATGCTTGGAAGCTTCTTCCATCCGGTTTGAGAGTCGCACGTCCACGGCATCCTAGGATTCCAAGTGTTGCCGTGCCGCCACAATCTCCAATTCTTAGGCCTATGAGGGCAGAGTGTCTGGCAGTTCTGAAAGAGACCTTAGGAATGCAGGCGTTTTGGCTCCTTCCACCGAGAAACCAGCTCCTCCAGACCCTCTGTCGTTAGGCAATTCATCTTAGACTATCTCTAGGCGCCCTCTTTCCTCCTCCACGAAGTAAGACACAAACGGAATCGCCCTAAAGGGAAGAAGCCTTCGGAGTCCGGCAGAGAGGCAGCCTCTCCCACTCAGCATTGCCCCACGGCTGAGCCCAGGGTATGGGACCGAGAGAGGGAGAAAGACAGCCGTAACCCCGAGCTTTTCCACAGTGTCGTATAGGCCTCACCCTCACGCTCACGTCCGTTTCAGAGAGGAAACACCAGGCCTCGGTGTGCTGTCCTGCGGCAAGGAAACTTTGCTGTCATTCCTGAGGTGGCACATTGGCTCAGGACTGCCCTACCCGAAGGACTCACGGCGTGCAGCCCTATTGGTTGAGATCAGCCCCTCTGGCTCTTGCTCGGATGAAAGCAACTGGGCAAAGAGGCGTGCATAAGCTGGGGACCGTGGCAGCTTCCCCTAGTCTACACCAGCACAGCACTCTGAGGGAGAGGAGCTGCTGACGTTTGGTAGCAACATCTCCTATTCTGAAGAGAAACGTTTCCTTGTAAGTGGGTTCCATCAGCCTTGCCATATTTTCTCAGCTGGCTATGATGGAGGGCAGTCAGGTGGCAGACTCCCCCGAGGCCCTGCTTCCCAGACTGTGATACAGACCCCCCGCCTGCTTCAGCCCAACGGGACGGCTTACGGTAAGGTAAAAACCCTGTGTTGGGAAGTTCCTGCCTAACCCTCGCACAAGCACGAGCATACTGGTCATGGGTCAAAGACTTTGCCCACAAGTTTAACGTATTTGCTCCCACCTAGCCTCCGAAGGCCGGGTTTCCCTAGCTAGGCATCACACTTCATGAACGGTACTCAGGGTGCTGGTGACTGCAGGTTGTTTCACCAGGCAGCCCAAATCGAGTACACCCACTTGCATTTTCCAGGGGCAGAGCAAATGGTGTCAACTTACATGCCTCCAGCCTGGGAGGGGCAACATACACCTTGTCAATGGGAAACGAGCCCATGCCCTCAGTGTGAAAGGCCGCTATGCCTCCGTGCTTTGGCAGCCCAGGGATAGCGTCAGCTCTGAAATGCTTCCCAAGGAGCAGAGTCAGAGAACCTTTGAACCACAGAGCAGGTCCAGCCCAGAACAAGGGCTGCTCTTGGCCTGAGAACACCCACGGCCCAGCGCTTCTTTTGGGTACACACGTGTAGAGGAAGGGTGTTGAATTCTGCTGCCTGATAAGTTCTCCGGGCCGCGTAGTGTGAGCGCAAGTAGAGTGGCCCTCCATCTCATCCCAGGTTCATGTGTAAGTTGTACAAGGCCAACTCCCTGCTTGAATCCCTCTGTGGGCCACGTAACCTCCAGAGAGAGATGGATGATTGGGACCCAGGGCTGCTATCTCGGTTAAGGTTCTGTGCGTCAGCTTCGCAGCTGTTCTCTCGAAGCGGGTCCCAAGGCTTTTGGGAAGAGTTTCCTTAGAGCGTCAGAAACAGGAGATTACCCGACAGGCCCACGGGGATGCCAGTTCTCTCCAGCAACAGCGCTACCAGCCTCAGACACTTGGGTTCTCTTGGGCAGATGGCAGAACACTATGCTTGGAAGCTTCTTCCATCCGGTTTGAGAGTCGCACGTCCACGGCATCCTAGGATTCCAAGTGTTGCCGTGCCGCCACAATCTCCAATTCTTAGGCCTATGAGGGCAGAGTGTCTGGCAGTTCTGAAAGAGACCTTAGGAATGCAGGCGTTTTGGCTCCTTCCACCGAGAAACCAGCTCCTCCAGACCCTCTGTCGTTAGGCAATTCATCTTAGACTATCTCTAGGCGCCCTCTTTCCTCCTCCACGAAGTAAGACACAAACGGAATCGCCCTAAAGGGAAGAAGCCTTCTGAGTCCGGCAGAGAGGCAGCCTCTCCCACTCAGCATTGCCCCACGGCTGAGCCCAGGGTATGGGACCGAGAGAGGGAGAAAGACAGCCGTAACCCCGAGCTTTTCCACAGTGTCGTATAGGCCTCACCCTCACGCTCACGTCCGTTTCAGAGAGGAAACACCAGGCCTCGGTGTGCTGTCCTGCGGCAAGGAAACTTTGCTGTCATTCCTGAGGTGGCACATTGGCTCAGGACTGCCCTACCCGAAGGACTCACGGCGTGCAGCCCTATTGGTTGAGATCAGCCCCTCTGGCTCTTGCTCGGATGAAAGCAACTGGGCAAAGAGGCGTGCATAAGCTGGGGACCGTGGCAGCTTCCCCTAGTCTACACCAGCACAGCACTCTGAGGGAGAGGAGCTGCTGACGTTTGGTAGCAACATCTCCTATTCTGAAGAGAAACGTTTCCTTGTAAGTGGGTTCCATCAGCCTTGCCATATTTTCTCAGCTGGCTATGATGGAGGGCAGTCAGGTGGCAGACTCCCCCGAGGCCCTGCTTCCCAGACTGTGATACAGACCCCCCGCCTGCTTCAGCCCAACGGGACGGCTTACGGTAAGGTAAAAACCCTGTGTTGGGAAGTTCCTGCCTAACCCTCGCACAAGCACGAGCATACTGGTCATGGGTCAAAGACTTTGCCCACAAGTTTAACGTATTTGCTCCCATCTAGCCTCCGAAGGCCGGGTTTCCCTAGCTAGGCATCACACTTCAGGAACGGTACTCAGGGTGCTGGTGACTGCAGGTTGTTTCACCAGGCAGCCCAAATCGAGTACACCCACTTGCATTTTCCAGGGGCAGAGCAAATGGTGTCAACTTACATGCCTCCAGCCTGGGAGGGGCAACATACACCTTGTCAATGGGAAACAAGCCCATGCCCTCAGTGTGAAAGGCCGCTATGCCTCCGTGCTTTGGCAGCCCAGGGATAGCGTCAGCTCTGAAATGCTTCCCAAGGAGCAGAGTCAGAGAACCTTTGAAGCACAGAGCAGGTCCAGCCCAGAACAAGGGCTGCTCTTGGCCTGAGAACACCCACGGCCCAGCGCTTCTTTTGGGTACACACGTGTAGAGGAAGGGTGTTGAATTCTGCTGCCTGATAAGTTCTCCGGGCCGCGTAGTGTGAGCGCAAGTAGAGTGGCCCTCCATCTCATCCCAGGTTCATGTGTAAGTTGTACAAGGCCAACTCCCTGCTTGAATCCCTCTGTGGGCCACGTAACCTCCAGAGAGAGATGGATGATTGGGACCCAGGGCTGCTATCTCGGTTAAGGTTCTGTGCGTCAGCTTCGCAGCTGTTCTCTCGAAGCGGGTCCCAAGGCTTTTGGGAAGAGTTTCCTTAGAGCGTCAGAAACAGGAGATTACCCGACAGGCCCACGGGGATGCCAGTTCTCTCCAGCAACAGCGCTACCAGCCTCAGACACTTGGGTTCTCTTGGGCAGATGGCAGAACACTATGCTTGGAAGCTTCTTCCATCCGGTTTGAGAGTCGCACGTCCACGGCATCCTAGGATTCCAAGTGTTGCCGTGCCGCCACAATCTCCAATTCTTAGGCCTATGAGGGCAGAGTGTCTGGCAGTTCTGAAAGAGACCTTAGGAATGCAGGCGTTTTGGCTCCTTCCACCGAGAAACCAGCTCCTCCAGACCCTCTGTCGTTAGGCAATTCATCTTAGACTATCTCTAGGCGCCCTCTTTCCTCCTCCACGAAGTAAGACACAAACGGAATCGCCCTAAAGGGAAGAAGCCTTCTGAGTCCGGCAGAGAGGCAGCCTCTCCCACTCAGCATTGCCCCACGGCTGAGCCCAGGGTATGGGACCGAGAGAGGGAGAAAGACAGCCGTAACCCCGAGCTTTTCCACAGTGTCGTATAGGCCTCACCCTCACGCTCACGTCCGTTTCAGAGAGGAAACACCAGGCCTCGGTGTGCTGTCCTGCGGCAAGGAAACTTTGCTGTCATTCCTGAGGTGGCACATTGGCTCAGGACTGCCCTACCCGAAGGACTCACGGCGTGCAGCCCTATTGGTTGAGATCAGCCCCTCTGGCTCTTGCTCGGATGAAAGCAACTGGGCAAAGAGGCGTGCATAAGCTGGGGACCGTGGCAGCTTCCCCTAGTCTACACCAGCACAGCACTCTGAGGGAGAGGAGCTGCTGACGTTTGGTAGCAACATCTCCTATTCTGAAGAGAAACGTTTCCTTGTAAGTGGGTTCCATCAGCCTTGCCATATTTTCTCAGCTGGCTATGATGGAGGGCAGTCAGGTGGCAGACTCCCCCGAGGCCCTGCTTCCCAGACTGTGATACAGACCCCCCGCCTGCTTCAGCCCAACGGGACGGCTTACGGTAAGGTAAAAACCCTGTGTTGGGAAGTTCCTGCCTAACCCTCGCACAAGCACGAGCATACTGGTCATGGGTCAAAGACTTTGCCCACAAGTTTAACGTATTTGCTCCCATCTAGCCTCCGAAGGCCGGGTTTCCCTAGCTAGGCATCACACTTCAGGAACGGTACTCAGGGTGCTGGTGACTGCAGGTTGTTTCACCAGGCAGCCCAAATCGAGTACACCCACTTGCATTTTCCAGGGGCAGAGCAAATGGTGTCAACTTACATGCCTCCAGCCTGGGAGGGGCAACATACACCTTGTCAATGGGAAACAAGCCCATGCCCTCAGTGTGAAAGGCCGCTATGCCTCCGTGCTTTGGCAGCCCAGGGATAGCGTCAGCTCTGAAATGCTTCCCAAGGAGCAGAGTCAGAGAACCTTTGAACCACAGAGCAGGTCCAGCCCAGAACAAGGGCTGCTCTTGGCCTGAGAACACCCACGGCCCAGCGCTTCTTTTGGGTACACACGTGTAGAGGAAGGGTGTTGAATTCTGCTGCCTGATAAGTTCTCCGGGCCGCGTAGTGTGAGCGCAAGTAGAGTGGCCCTCCATCTCATCCCAGGTTCATGTGTAAGTTGTACAAGGCCAACTCCCTGCTTGAATCCCTCTGTGGGCCACGTAACCTCCAGAGAGAGATGGATGATTGGGACCCAGGGCTGCTATCTCGGTTAAGGTTCTGTGCGTCAGCTTCGCAGCTGTTCTCTCGAAGCGGGTCCCAAGGCTTTTGGGAAGAGTTTCCTTAGAGCGTCAGAAACAGGAGATTACCCGACAGGCCCACGGGGATGCCAGTTCTCTCCAGCAACAGCGCTACCAGCCTCAGACACTTGGGTTCTCTTGGGCAGATGGCAGAACACTATGCTTGGAAGCTTCTTCCATCCGGTTTGAGAGTCGCACGTCCACGGCATCCTAGGATTCCAAGTGTTGCCGTGCCGCCACAATCTCCAATTCTTAGGCCTATGAGGGCAGAGTGTCTGGCAGTTCTGAAAGAGACCTTAGGAATGCAGGCGTTTTGGCTCCTTCCACCGAGAAACCAGCTCCTCCAGACCCTCTGTCGTTAGGCAATTCATCTTAGACTATCTCTAGGCGCCCTCTTTCCTCCTCCACGAAGTAAGACACAAACGGAATCGCCCTAAAGGGAAGAAGCCTTCTGAGTCCGGCAGAGAGGCAGCCTCTCCCACTCAGCATTGCCCCACGGCTGAGCCCAGGGTATGGGACCGAGAGAGGGAGAAAGACAGCCGTAACCCCGAGCTTTTCCACAGTGTCGTATAGGCCTCACCCTCACGCTCACGTCCGTTTCAGAGAGGAAACACCAGGCCTCGGTGTGCTGTCCTGCGGCAAGGAAACTTTGCTGTCATTCCTGAGGTGGCACATTGGCTCAGGACTGCCCTACCCGAAGGACTCACGGCGTGCAGCCCTATTGGTTGAGATCAGCCCCTCTGGCTCTTGCTCGGATGAAAGCAACTGGGCAAAGAGGCGTGCATAAGCTGGGGACCGTGGCAGCTTCCCCTAGTCTACACCAGCACAGCACTCTGAGGGAGAGGAGCTGCTGACGTTTGGTAGCAACATCTCCTATTCTGAAGAGAAACGTTTCCTTGTAAGTGGGTTCCATCAGCCTTGCCATATTTTCTCAGCTGGCTATGATGGAGGGCAGTCAGGTGGCAGACTCCCCCGAGGCCCTGCTTCCCAGACTGTGATACAGACCCCCCGCCTGCTTCAGCCCAACGGGACGGCTTACGGTAAGGTAAAAACCCTGTGTTGGGAAGTTCCTGCCTAACCCTCGCACAAGCACGAGCATACTGGTCATGGGTCAAAGACTTTGCCCACAAGTTTAACGTATTTGCTCCCATCTAGCCTCCGAAGGCCGGGTTTCCCTAGCTAGGCATCACACTTCAGGAACGGTACTCAGGGTGCTGGTGACTGCAGGTTGTTTCACCAGGCAGCCCAAATCGAGTACACCCACTTGCATTTTCCAGGGGCAGAGCAAATGGTGTCAACTTACATGCCTCCAGCCTGGGAGGGGCAACATACACCTTGTCAATGGGAAAGGAGCCCATGCCCTCAGTGTGAAAGGCCGCTATGCCTCCGTGCTTTGGCAGCCCAGGGATAGCGTCAGCTCTGAAATGCTTCCCAAGGAGCAGAGTCAGAGAACCTTTGAAGCACAGAGCAGGTCCAGCCCAGAACAAGGGCTGCTCTTGGCCTGAGAACACCCACGGCCCAGCGCTTCTTTTGGGTACACACGTGTAGAGGAAGGGTGTTGAATTCTGCTGCCTGATAAGTTCTCCGGGCCGCGTAGTGTGAGCGCAAGTAGAGTGGCCCTCCATCTCATCCCAGGTTCATGTGTAAGTTGTACAAGGCCAACTCCCTGCTTGAATCCCTCTGTGGGCCACGTAACCTCCAGAGAGAGATGGATGATTGGGACCCAGGGCTGCTATCTCGGTTAAGGTTCTGTGCGTCAGCTTCGCAGCTGTTCTCTCGAAGCGGGTCCCAAGGCTTTTGGGAAGAGTTTCCTTAGAGCGTCAGAAACAGGAGATTACCCGACAGGCCCACGGGGATGCCAGTTCTCTCCAGCAACAGCGCTACCAGCCTCAGACACTTGGGTTCTCTTGGGCAGATGGCAGAACACTATGCTTGGAAGCTTCTTCCATCCGGTTTGAGAGTCGCACGTCCACGGCATCCTAGGATTCCAAGTGTTGCCGTGCCGCCACAATCTCCAATTCTTAGGCCTATGAGGGCAGAGTGTCTGGCAGTTCTGAAAGAGACCTTAGGAATGCAGGCGTTTTGGCTCCTTCCACCGAGAAACCAGCTCCTCCAGACCCTCTGTCGTTAGGCAATTCATCTTAGACTATCTCTAGGCGCCCTCTTTCCTCCTCCACGAAGTAAGACACAAACGGAATCGCCCTAAAGGGAAGAAGCCTTCTGAGTCCGGCAGAGAGGCAGCCTCTCCCACTCAGCATTGCCCCACGGCTGAGCCCAGGGTATGGGACCGAGAGAGGGAGAAAGACAGCCGTAACCCCGAGCTTTTCCACAGTGTCGTATAGGCCTCACCCTCACGCTCACGTCCGTTTCAGAGAGGAAACACCAGGCCTCGGTGTGCTGTCCTGCGGCAAGGAAACTTTGCTGTCATTCCTGAGGTGGCACATTGGCTCAGGACTGCCCTACCCGAAGGACTCACGGCGTGCAGCCCTATTGGTTGAGATCAGCCCCTCTGGCTCTTGCTCGGATGAAAGCAACTGGGCAAAGAGGCGTGCATAAGCTGGGGACCGTGGCAGCTTCCCCTAGTCTACACCAGCACAGCACTCTGAGGGAGAGGAGCTGCTGACGTTTGGTAGCAACATCTCCTATTCTGAAGAGAAACGTTTCCTTGTAAGTGGGTTCCATCAGCCTTGCCATATTTTCTCAGCTGGCTATGATGGAGGGCAGTCAGGTGGCAGACTCCCCCGAGGCCCTGCTTCCCAGACTGTGATACAGACCCCCCGCCTGCTTCAGCCCAACGGGACGGCTTACGGTAAGGTAAAAACCCTGTGTTGGGAAGTTCCTGCCTAACCCTCGCACAAGCACGAGCATACTGGTCATGGGTCAAAGACTTTGCCCACAAGTTTAACGTATTTGCTCCCATCTAGCCTCCGAAGGCCGGGTTTCCCTAGCTAGGCATCACACTTCAGGAACGGTACTCAGGGTGCTGGTGACTGCAGGTTGTTTCACCAGGCAGCCCAAATCGAGTACACCCACTTGCATTTTCCAGGGGCAGAGCAAATGGTGTCAACTTACATGCCTCCAGCCTGGGAGGGGCAACATACACCTTGTCAATGGGAAAGGAGCCCATGCCCTCAGTGTGAAAGGCCGCTATGCCTCCGTGCTTTGGCAGCCCAGGGATAGCGTCAGCTCTGAAATGCTTCCCAAGGAGCAGAGTCAGAGAACCTTTGAAGCACAGAGCAGGTCCAGCCCAGAACAAGGGCTGCTCTTGGCCTGAGAACACCCACGGCCCAGCGCTTCTTTTGGGTACACACGTGTAGAGGAAGGGTGTTGAATTCTGCTGCCTGATAAGTTCTCCGGGCCGCGTAGTGTGAGCGCAAGTAGAGTGGCCCTCCATCTCATCCCAGGTTCATGTGTAAGTTGTACAAGGCCAACTCCCTGCTTGAATCCCTCTGTGGGCCACGTAACCTCCAGAGAGAGATGGATGATTGGGACCCAGGGCTGCTATCTCGGTTAAGGTTCTGTGCGTCAGCTTCGCAGCTGTTCTCTCGAAGCGGGTCCCAAGGCTTTTGGGAAGAGTTTCCTTAGAGCGTCAGAAACAGGAGATTACCCGACAGGCCCACGGGGATGCCAGTTCTCTCCAGCAACAGCGCTACCAGCCTCAGACACTTGGGTTCTCTTGGGCAGATGGCAGAACACTATGCTTGGAAGCTTCTTCCATCCGGTTTGAGAGTCGCACGTCCACGGCATCCTAGGATTCCAAGTGTTGCCGTGCCGCCACAATCTCCAATTCTTAGGCCTATGAGGGCAGAGTGTCTGGCAGTTCTGAAAGAGACCTTAGGAATGCAGGCGTTTTGGCTCCTTCCACCGAGAAACCAGCTCCTCCAGACCCTCTGTCGTTAGGCAATTCATCTTAGACTATCTCTAGGCGCCCTCTTTCCTCCTCCACGAAGTAAGACACAAACGGAATCGCCCTAAAGGGAAGAAGCCTTCGGAGTCCGGCAGAGAGGCAGCCTCTCCCACTCAGCATTGCCCCACGGCTGAGCCCAGGGTATGGGACCGAGAGAGGGAGAAAGACAGCCGTAACCCCGAGCTTTTCCACAGTGTCGTATAGGCCTCACCCTCACGCTCACGTCCGTTTCAGAGAGGAAACACCAGGCCTCGGTGTGCTCTCCTGCGGCAAGGAAACTTTGCTGTCATTCCTGAGGTGGCACATTGGCTCAGGACTGCCCTACCCGAAGGACTCACGGCGTGCAGCCCTATTGGTTGAGATCAGCCCCTCTGGCTCTTGCTCGGATGAAAGCAACTGGGCAAAGAGGCGTGCATAAGCTGGGGACCGTGGCAGCTTCCCCTAGTCTACACCAGCACAGCACTCTGAGGGAGAGGAGCTGCTGACGTTTGGTAGCAACATCTCCTATTCTGAAGAGAAACGTTTCCTTGTAAGTGGGTTCCATCAGCCTTGCCATATTTTCTCAGCTGGCTATGATGGAGGGCAGTCAGGTGGCAGACTCCCCCGAGGCCCTGCTTCCCAGACTGTGATACAGACCCCCCGCCTGCTTCAGCCCAACGGGACGGCTTACGGTAAGGTAAAAACCCTGTGTTGGGAAGTTCCTGCCTAACCCTCGCACAAGCACGAGCATACTGGTCATGGGTCAAAGACTTTGCCCACAAGTTTAACGTATTTGCTCCCATCTAGCCTCCGAAGGCCGGGTTTCCCTAGCTAGGCATCACACTTCAGGAACGGTACTCAGGGTGCTGGTGACTGCAGGTTGTTTCACCAGGCAGCCCAAATCGAGTACACCCACTTGCATTTTCCAGGGGCAGAGCAAATGGTGTCAACTTACATGCCTCCAGCCTGGGAGGGGCAACATACACCTTGTCAATGGGAAACAAGCCCATGCCCTCAGTGTGAAAGGCCGCTATGCCTCCGTGCTTTGGCAGCCCAGGGATAGCGTCAGCTCTGAAATGCTTCCCAAGGAGCAGAGTCAGAGAACCTTTGAACCACAGAGCAGGTCCAGCCCAGAACAAGGGCTGCTCTTGGCCTGAGAACACCCACGGCCCAGCGCTTCTTTTGGGTACACACGTGTAGAGGAAGGGTGTTGAATTCTGCTGCCTGATAAGTTCTCCGGGCCGCGTAGTGTGAGCGCAAGTAGAGTGGCCCTCCATCTCATCCCAGGTTCATGTGTAAGTTGTACAAGGCCAACTCCCTGCTTGAATCCCTCTGTGGGCCACGTAACCTCCAGAGAGAGATGGATGATTGGGACCCAGGGCTGCTATCTCGGTTAAGGTTCTGTGCGTCAGCTTCGCAGCTGTTCTCTCGAAGCGGGTCCCAAGGCTTTTGGGAAGAGTTTCCTTAGAGCGTCAGAAACAGGAGATTACCCGACAGGCCCACGGGGATGCCAGTTCTCTCCAGCAACAGCGCTACCAGCCTCAGACACTTGGGTTCTCTTGGGCAGATGGCAGAACACTATGCTTGGAAGCTTCTTCCATCCGGTTTGAGAGTCGCACGTCCACGGCATCCTAGGATTCCAAGTGTTGCCGTGCCGCCACAATCTCCAATTCTTAGGCCTATGAGGGCAGAGTGTCTGGCAGTTCTGAAAGAGACCTTAGGAATGCAGGCGTTTTGGCTCCTTCCACCGAGAAACCAGCTCCTCCAGACCCTCTGTCGTTAGGCAATTCATCTTAGACTATCTCTAGGCGCCCTCTTTCCTCCTCCACGAAGTAAGACACAAACGGAATCGCCCTAAAGGGAAGAAGCCTTCTGAGTCCGGCAGAGAGGCAGCCTCTCCCACTCAGCATTGCCCCACGGCTGAGCCCAGGGTATGGGACCGAGAGAGGGAGAAAGACAGCCGTAACCCCGAGCTTTTCCACAGTGTCGTATAGGCCTCACCCTCACGCTCACGTCCGTTTCAGAGAGGAAACACCAGGCCTCGGTGTGCTGTCCTGCGGCAAGGAAACTTTGCTGTCATTCCTGAGGTGGCACATTGGCTCAGGACTGCCCTACCCGAAGGACTCACGGCGTGCAGCCCTATTGGTTGAGATCAGCCCCTCTGGCTCTTGCTCGGATGAAAGCAACTGGGCAAAGAGGCGTGCATAAGCTGGGGACCGTGGCAGCTTCCCCTAGTCTACACCAGCACAGCACTCTGAGGGAGAGGAGCTGCTGACGTTTGGTAGCAACATCTCCTATTCTGAAGAGAAACGTTTCCTTGTAAGTGGGTTCCATCAGCCTTGCCATATTTTCTCAGCTGGCTATGATGGAGGGCAGTCAGGTGGCAGACTCCCCCGAGGCCCTGCTTCCCAGACTGTGATACAGACCCCCCGCCTGCTTCAGCCCAACGGGACGGCTTACGGTAAGGTAAAAACCCTGTGTTGGGAAGTTCCTGCCTAACCCTCGCACAAGCACGAGCATACTGGTCATGGGTCAAAGACTTTGCCCACAAGTTTAACGTATTTGCTCCCATCTAGCCTCCGAAGGCCGGGTTTCCCTAGCTAGGCATCACACTTCAGGAACGGTACTCAGGGTGCTGGTGACTGCAGGTTGTTTCACCAGGCAGCCCAAATCGAGTACACCCACTTGCATTTTCCAGGGGCAGAGCAAATGGTGTCAACTTACATGCCTCCAGCCTGGGAGGGGCAACATACACCTTGTCAATGGGAAAGGAGCCCATGCCCTCAGTGTGAAAGGCCGCTATGCCTCCGTGCTTTGGCAGCCCAGGGATAGCGTCAGCTCTGAAATGCTTCCCAAGGAGCAGAGTCAGAGAACCTTTGAACCACAGAGCAGGTCCAGCCCAGAACAAGGGCTGCTCTTGGCCTGAGAACACCCACGGCCCAGCGCTTCTTTTGGGTACACACGTGTAGAGGAAGGGTGTTGAATTCTGCTGCCTGATAAGTTCTCCGGGCCGCGTAGTGTGAGCGCAAGTAGAGTGGCCCTCCATCTCATCCCAGGTTCATGTGTAAGTTGTACAAGGCCAACTCCCTGCTTGAATCCCTCTGTGGGCCACGTAACCTCCAGAGAGAGATGGATGATTGGGACCCAGGGCTGCTATCTCGGTTAAGGTTCTGTGCGTCAGCTTCGCAGCTGTTCTCTCGAAGCGGGTCCCAAGGCTTTTGGGAAGAGTTTCCTTAGAGCGTCAGAAACAGGAGATTACCCGACAGGCCCACGGGGATGCCAGTTCTCTCCAGCAACAGCGCTACCAGCCTCAGACACTTGGGTTCTCTTGGGCAGATGGCAGAACACTATGCTTGGAAGCTTCTTCCATCCGGTTTGAGAGTCGCACGTCCACGGCATCCTAGGATTCCAAGTGTTGCCGTGCCGCCACAATCTCCAATTCTTAGGCCTATGAGGGCAGAGTGTCTGGCAGTTCTGAAAGAGACCTTAGGAATGCAGGCGTTTTGGCTCCTTCCACCGAGAAACCAGCTCCTCCAGACCCTCTGTCGTTAGGCAATTCATCTTAGACTATCTCTAGGCGCCCTCTTTCCTCCTCCACGAAGTAAGACACAAACGGAATCGCCCTAAAGGGAAGAAGCCTTCTGAGTCCGGCAGAGAGGCAGCCTCTCCCACTCAGCATTGCCCCACGGCTGAGCCCAGGGTATGGGACCGAGAGAGGGAGAAAGACAGCCGTAACCCCGAGCTTTTCCACAGTGTCGTATAGGCCTCACCCTCACGCTCACGTCCGTTTCAGAGAGGAAACACCAGGCCTCGGTGTGCTGTCCTGCGGCAAGGAAACTTTGCTGTCATTCCTGAGGTGGCACATTGGCTCAGGACTGCCCTACCCGAAGGACTCACGGCGTGCAGCCCTATTGGTTGAGATCAGCCCCTCTGGCTCTTGCTCGGATGAAAGCAACTGGGCAAAGAGGCGTGCATAAGCTGGGGACCGTGGCAGCTTCCCCTAGTCTACACCAGCACAGCACTCTGAGGGAGAGGAGCTGCTGACGTTTGGTAGCAACATCTCCTATTCTGAAGAGAAACGTTTCCTTGTAAGTGGGTTCCATCAGCCTTGCCATATTTTCTCAGCTGGCTATGATGGAGGGCAGTCAGGTGGCAGACTCCCCCGAGGCCCTGCTTCCCAGACTGTGATACAGACCCCCCGCCTGCTTCAGCCCAACGGGACGGCTTACGGTAAGGTAAAAACCCTGTGTTGGGAAGTTCCTGCCTAACCCTCGCACAAGCACGAGCATACTGGTCATGGGTCAAAGACTTTGCCCACAAGTTTAACGTATTTGCTCCCATCTAGCCTCCGAAGGCCGGGTTTCCCTAGCTAGGCATCACACTTCAGGAACGGTACTCAGGGTGCTGGTGACTGCAGGTTGTTTCACCAGGCAGCCCAAATCGAGTACACCCACTTGCATTTTCCAGGGGCAGAGCAAATGGTGTCAACTTACATGCCTCCAGCCTGGGAGGGGCAACATACACCTTGTCAATGGGAAACAAGCCCATGCCCTCAGTGTGAAAGGCCGCTATGCCTCCGTGCTTTGGCAGCCCAGGGATAGCGTCAGCTCTGAAATGCTTCCCAAGGAGCAGAGTCAGAGAACCTTTGAAGCACAGAGCAGGTCCAGCCCAGAACAAGGGCTGCTCTTGGCCTGAGAACACCCACGGCCCAGCGCTTCTTTTGGGTACACACGTGTAGAGGAAGGGTGTTGAATTCTGCTGCCTGATAAGTTCTCCGGGCCGCGTAGTGTGAGCGCAAGTAGAGTGGCCCTCCATCTCATCCCAGGTTCATGTGTAAGTTGTACAAGGCCAACTCCCTGCTTGAATCCCTCTGTGGGCCACGTAACCTCCAGAGAGAGATGGATGATTGGGACCCAGGGCTGCTATCTCGGTTAAGGTTCTGTGCGTCAGCTTCGCAGCTGTTCTCTCGAAGCGGGTCCCAAGGCTTTTGGGAAGAGTTTCCTTAGAGCGTCAGAAACAGGAGATTACCCGACAGGCCCACGGGGATGCCAGTTCTCTCCAGCAACAGCGCTACCAGCCTCAGACACTTGGGTTCTCTTGGGCAGATGGCAGAACACTATGCTTGGAAGCTTCTTCCATCCGGTTTGAGAGTCGCACGTCCACGGCATCCTAGGATTCCAAGTGTTGCCGTGCCGCCACAATCTCCAATTCTTAGGCCTATGAGGGCAGAGTGTCTGGCAGTTCTGAAAGAGACCTTAGGAATGCAGGCGTTTTGGCTCCTTCCACCGAGAAACCAGCTCCTCCAGACCCTCTGTCGTTAGGCAATTCATCTTAGACTATCTCTAGGCGCCCTCTTTCCTCCTCCACGAAGTAAGACACAAACGGAATCGCCCTAAAGGGAAGAAGCCTTCTGAGTCCGGCAGAGAGGCAGCCTCTCCCACTCAGCATTGCCCCACGGCTGAGCCCAGGGTATGGGACCGAGAGAGGGAGAAAGACAGCCGTAACCCCGAGCTTTTCCACAGTGTCGTATAGGCCTCACCCTCACGCTCACGTCCGTTTCAGAGAGGAAACACCAGGCCTCGGTGTGCTGTCCTGCGGCAAGGAAACTTTGCTGTCATTCCTGAGGTGGCACATTGGCTCAGGACTGCCCTACCCGAAGGACTCACGGCGTGCAGCCCTATTGCTTGAGATCAGCCCCTCTGGCTCTTGCTCGGATGAAAGCAACTGGGCAAAGAGGCGTGCATAAGCTGGGGACCGTGGCAGCTTCCCCTAGTCTACACCAGCACAGCACTCTGAGGGAGAGGAGCTGCTGACGTTTGGTAGCAACATCTCCTATTCTGAAGAGAAACGTTTCCTTGTAAGTGGGTTCCATCAGCCTTGCCATATTTTCTCAGCTGGCTATGATGGAGGGCAGTCAGGTGGCAGACTCCCCCGAGGCCCTGCTTCCCAGACTGTGATACAGACCCCCCGCCTGCTTCAGCCCAACGGGACGGCTTACGGTAAGGTAAAAACCCTGTGTTGGGAAGTTCCTGCCTAACCCTCGCACAAGCACGAGCATACTGGTCATGGGTCAAAGACTTTGCCCACAAGTTTAACGTATTTGCTCCCATCTAGCCTCCGAAGGCCGGGTTTCCCTAGCTAGGCATCACACTTCAGGAACGGTACTCAGGGTGCTGGTGACTGCAGGTTGTTTCACCAGGCAGCCCAAATCGAGTACACCCACTTGCATTTTCCAGGGGCAGAGCAAATGGTGTCAACTTACATGCCTCCAGCCTGGGAGGGGCAACATACACCTTGTCAATGGGAAACGAGCCCATGCCCTCAGTGTGAAAGGCCGCTATGCCTCCGTGCTTTGGCAGCCCAGGGATAGCGTCAGCTCTGAAATGCTTCCCAAGGAGCAGAGTCAGAGAACCTTTGAAGCACAGAGCAGGTCCAGCCCAGAACAAGGGCTGCTCTTGGCCTGAGAACACCCACGGCCCAGCGCTTCTTTTGGGTACACACGTGTAGAGGAAGGGTGTTGAATTCTGCTGCCTGATAAGTTCTCCGGGCCGCGTAGTGTGAGCGCAAGTAGAGTGGCCCTCCATCTCATCCCAGGTTCATGTGTAAGTTGTACAAGGCCAACTCCCTGCTTGAATCCCTCTGTGGGCCACGTAACCTCCAGAGAGAGATGGATGATTGGGACCCAGGGCTGCTATCTCGGTTAAGGTTCTGTGCGTCAGCTTCGCAGCTGTTCTCTCGAAGCGGGTCCCAAGGCTTTTGGGAAGAGTTTCCTTAGAGCGTCAGAAACAGGAGATTACCCGACAGGCCCACGGGGATGCCAGTTCTCTCCAGCAACAGCGCTACCAGCCTCAGACACTTGGGTTCTCTTGGGCAGATGGCAGAACACTATGCTTGGAAGCTTCTTCCATCCGGTTTGAGAGTCGCACGTCCACGGCATCCTAGGATTCCAAGTGTTGCCGTGCTGCCACAATCTCCAATTCTTAGGCCTATGAGGGCAGAGTGTCTGGCAGTTCTGAAAGAGACCTTAGGAATGCAGGCGTTTTGGCTCCTTCCACCGAGAAACCAGCTCCTCCAGACCCTCTGTCGTTAGGCAATTCATCTTAGACTATCTCTAGGCGCCCTCTTTCCTCCTCCACGAAGTAAGACACAAACGGAATCGCCCTAAAGGGAAGAAGCCTTCTGAGTCCGGCAGAGAGGCAGCCTCTCCCACTCAGCATTGCCCCACGGCTGAGCCCAGGGTATGGGACCGAGAGAGGGAGAAAGACAGCCGTAACCCCGAGCTTTTCCACAGTGTCGTATAGGCCTCACCCTCACGCTCACGTCCGTTTCAGAGAGGAAACACCAGGCCTCGGTGTGCTGTCCTGCGGCAAGGAAACTTTGCTGTCATTCCTGAGGTGGCACATTGGCTCAGGACTGCCCTACCCGAAGGACTCACGGCGTGCAGCCCTATTGCTTGAGATCAGCCCCTCTGGCTCTTGCTCGGATGAAAGCAACTGGGCAAAGAGGCGTGCATAAGCTGGGGACCGTGGCAGCTTCCCCTAGTCTACACCAGCACAGCACTCTGAGGGAGAGGAGCTGCTGACGTTTGGTAGCAACATCTCCTATTCTGAAGAGAAACGTTTCCTTGTAAGTGGGTTCCATCAGCCTTGCCATATTTTCTCAGCTGGCTATGATGGAGGGCAGTCAGGTGGCAGACTCCCCCGAGGCCCTGCTTCCCAGACTGTGATACAGACCCCCCGCCTGCTTCAGCCCAACGGGACGGCTTACGGTAAGGTAAAAACCCTGTGTTGGGAAGTTCCTGCCTAACCCTCGCACAAGCACGAGCATACTGGTCATGGGTCAAAGACTTTGCCCACAAGTTTAACGTATTTGCTCCCATCTAGCCTCCGAAGGCCGGGTTTCCCTAGCTAGGCATCACACTTCAGGAACGGTACTCAGGGTGCTGGTGACTGCAGGTTGTTTCACCAGGCAGCCCAAATCGAGTACACCCACTTGCATTTTCCAGGGGCAGAGCAAATGGTGTCAACTTACATGCCTCCAGCCTGGGAGGGGCAACATACACCTTGTCAATGGGAAACAAGCCCATGCCCTCAGTGTGAAAGGCCGCTATGCCTCCGTGCTTTGGCAGCCCAGGGATAGCGTCATCTCTGAAATGCTTCCCAAGGAGCAGAGTCAGAGAACCTTTGAACCACAGAGCAGGTCCAGCCCAGAACAAGGGCTGCTCTTGGCCTGAGAACACCCACGGCCCAGCGCTTCTTTTGGGTACACACGTGTAGAGGAAGGGTGTTGAATTCTGCTGCCTGATAAGTTCTCCGGGCCGCGTAGTGTGAGCGCAAGTAGAGTGGCCCTCCATCTCATCCCAGGTTCATGTGTAAGTTGTACAAGGCCAACTCCCTGCTTGAATCCCTCTGTGGGCCACGTAACCTCCAGAGAGAGATGGATGATTGGGACCCAGGGCTGCTATCTCGGTTAAGGTTCTGTGCGTCAGCTTCGCAGCTGTTCTCTCGAAGCGGGTCCCAAGGCTTTTGGGAAGAGTTTCCTTAGAGCGTCAGAAACAGGAGATTACCCGACAGGCCCACGGGGATGCCAGTTCTCTCCAGCAACAGCGCTACCAGCCTCAGACACTTGGGTTCTCTTGGGCAGATGGCAGAACACTATGCTTGGAAGCTTCTTCCATCCGGTTTGAGAGTCGCACGTCCACGGCATCCTAGGATTCCAAGTGTTGCCGTGCCGCCACAATCTCCAATTCTTAGGCCTATGAGGGCAGAGTGTCTGGCAGTTCTGAAAGAGACCTTAGGAATGCAGGCGTTTTGGCTCCTTCCACCGAGAAACCAGCTCCTCCAGACCCTCTGTCGTTAGGCAATTCATCTTAGACTATCTCTAGGCGCCCTCTTTCCTCCTCCACGAAGTAAGACACAAACGGAATCGCCCTAAAGGGAAGAAGCCTTCTGAGTCCGGCAGAGAGGCAGCCTCTCCCACTCAGCATTGCCCCACGGCTGAGCCCAGGGTATGGGACCGAGAGAGGGAGAAAGACAGCCGTAACCCCGAGCTTTTCCACAGTGTCGTATAGGCCTCACCCTCACGCTCACGTCCGTTTCAGAGAGGAAACACCAGGCCTCGGTGTGCTGTCCTGCGGCAAGGAAACTTTGCTGTCATTCCTGAGGTGGCACATTGGCTCAGGACTGCCCTACCCGAAGGACTCACGGCGTGCAGCCCTATTGGTTGAGATCAGCCCCTCTGGCTCTTGCTCGGATGAAAGCAACTGGGCAAAGAGGCGTGCATAAGCTGGGGACCGTGGCAGCTTCCCCTAGTCTACACCAGCACAGCACTCTGAGGGAGAGGAGCTGCTGACGTTTGGTAGCAACATCTCCTATTCTGAAGAGAAACGTTTCCTTGTAAGTGGGTTCCATCAGCCTTGCCATATTTTCTCAGCTGGCTATGATGGAGGGCAGTCAGGTGGCAGACTCCCCCGAGGCCCTGCTTCCCAGACTGTGATACAGACCCCCCGCCTGCTTCAGCCCAACGGGACGGCTTACGGTAAGGTAAAAACCCTGTGTTGGGAAGTTCCTGCCTAACCCTCGCACAAGCACGAGCATACTGGTCATGGGTCAAAGACTTTGCCCACAAGTTTAACGTATTTGCTCCCATCTAGCCTCCGAAGGCCGGGTTTCCCTAGCTAGGCATCACACTTCAGGAACGGTACTCAGGGTGCTGGTGACTGCAGGTTGTTTCACCAGGCAGCCCAAATCGAGTACACCCACTTGCATTTTCCAGGGGCAGAGCAAATGGTGTCAACTTACATGCCTCCAGCCTGGGAGGGGCAACATACACCTTGTCAATGGGAAACAAGCCCATGCCCTCAGTGTGAAAGGCCGCTATGCCTCCGTGCTTTGGCAGCCCAGGGATAGCGTCATCTCTGAAATGCTTCCCAAGGAGCAGAGTCAGAGAACCTTTGAACCACAGAGCAGGTCCAGCCCAGAACAAGGGCTGCTCTTGGCCTGAGAACACCCACGGCCCAGCGCTTCTTTTGGGTACACACGTGTAGAGGAAGGGTGTTGAATTCTGCTGCCTGATAAGTTCTCCGGGCCGCGTAGTGTGAGCGCAAGTAGAGTGGCCCTCCATCTCATCCCAGGTTCATGTGTAAGTTGTACAAGGCCAACTCCCTGCTTGAATCCCTCTGTGGGCCACGTAACCTCCAGAGAGAGATGGATGATTGGGACCCAGGGCTGCTATCTCGGTTAAGGTTCTGTGCGTCAGCTTCGCAGCTGTTCTCTCGAAGCGGGTCCCAAGGCTTTTGGGAAGAGTTTCCTTAGAGCGTCAGAAACAGGAGATTACCCGACAGGCCCACGGGGATGCCAGTTCTCTCCAGCAACAGCGCTACCAGCCTCAGACACTTGGGTTCTCTTGGGCAGATGGCAGAACACTATGCTTGGAAGCTTCTTCCATCCGGTTTGAGAGTCGCACGTCCACGGCATCCTAGGATTCCAAGTGTTGCCGTGCCGCCACAATCTCCAATTCTTAGGCCTATGAGGGCAGAGTGTCTGGCAGTTCTGAAAGAGACCTTAGGAATGCAGGCGTTTTGGCTCCTTCCACCGAGAAACCAGCTCCTCCAGACCCTCTGTCGTTAGGCAATTCATCTTAGACTATCTCTAGGCGCCCTCTTTCCTCCTCCACGAAGTAAGACACAAACGGAATCGCCCTAAAGGGAAGAAGCCTTCTGAGTCCGGCAGAGAGGCAGCCTCTCCCACTCAGCATTGCCCCACGGCTGAGCCCAGGGTATGGGACCGAGAGAGGGAGAAAGACAGCCGTAACCCCGAGCTTTTCCACAGTGTCGTATAGGCCTCACCCTCACGCTCACGTCCGTTTCAGAGAGGAAACACCAGGCCTCGGTGTGCTGTCCTGCGGCAAGGAAACTTTGCTGTCATTCCTGAGGTGGCACATTGGCTCAGGACTGCCCTACCCGAAGGACTCACGGCGTGCAGCCCTATTGGTTGAGATCAGCCCCTCTGGCTCTTGCTCGGATGAAAGCAACTGGGCAAAGAGGCGTGCATAAGCTGGGGACCGTGGCAGCTTCCCCTAGTCTACACCAGCACAGCACTCTGAGGGAGAGGAGCTGCTGACGTTTGGTAGCAACATCTCCTATTCTGAAGAGAAACGTTTCCTTGTAAGTGGGTTCCATCAGCCTTGCCATATTTTCTCAGCTGGCTATGATGGAGGGCAGTCAGGTGGCAGACTCCCCCGAGGCCCTGCTTCCCAGACTGTGATACAGACCCCCCGCCTGCTTCAGCCCAACGGGACGGCTTACGGTAAGGTAAAAACCCTGTGTTGGGAAGTTCCTGCCTAACCCTCGCACAAGCACGAGCATACTGGTCATGGGTCAAAGACTTTGCCCACAAGTTTAACGTATTTGCTCCCATCTAGCCTCCGAAGGCCGGGTTTCCCTAGCTAGGCATCACACTTCAGGAACGGTACTCAGGGTGCTGGTGACTGCAGGTTGTTTCACCAGGCAGCCCAAATCGAGTACACCCACTTGCATTTTCCAGGGGCAGAGCAAATGGTGTCAACTTACATGCCTCCAGCCTGGGAGGGGCAACATACACCTTGTCAATGGGAAACAAGCCCATGCCCTCAGTGTGAAAGGCCGCTATGCCTCCGTGCTTTGGCAGCCCAGGGATAGCGTCAGCTCTGAAATGCTTCCCAAGGAGCAGAGTCAGAGAACCTTTGAACCACAGAGCAGGTCCAGCCCAGAACAAGGGCTGCTCTTGGCCTGAGAACACCCACGGCCCAGCGCTTCTTTTGGGTACACACGTGTAGAGGAAGGGTGTTGAATTCTGCTGCCTGATAAGTTCTCCGGGCCGCGTAGTGTGAGCGCAAGTAGAGTGGCCCTCCATCTCATCCCAGGTTCATGTGTAAGTTGTACAAGGCCAACTCCCTGCTTGAATCCCTCTGTGGGCCACGTAACCTCCAGAGAGAGATGGATGATTGGGACCCAGGGCTGCTATCTCGGTTAAGGTTCTGTGCATCAGCTTCGCAGCTGTTCTCTCGAAGCGGGTCCCAAGGCTTTTGGGAAGAGTTTCCTTAGAGCGTCAGAAACAGGAGATTACCCGACAGGCCCACGGGGATGCCAGTTCTCTCCAGCAACAGCGCTACCAGCCTCAGACACTTGGGTTCTCTTGGGCAGATGGCAGAACACTATGCTTGGAAGCTTCTTCCATCCGGTTTGAGAGTCGCACGTCCACGGCATCCTAGGATTCCAAGTGTTGCCGTGCCGCCACAATCTCCAATTCTTAGGCCTATGAGGGCAGAGTGTCTGGCAGTTCTGAAAGAGACCTTAGGAATGCAGGCGTTTTGGCTCCTTCCACCGAGAAACCAGCTCCTCCAGACCCTCTGTCGTTAGGCAATTCATCTTAGACTATCTCTAGGCGCCCTCTTTCCTCCTCCACGAAGTAAGACACAAACGGAATCGCCCTAAAGGGAAGAAGCCTTCTGAGTCCGGCAGAGAGGCAGCCTCTCCCACTCAGCATTGCCCCACGGCTGAGCCCAGGGTATGGGACCGAGAGAGGGAGAAAGACAGCCGTAACCCCGAGCTTTTCCACAGTGTCGTATAGGCCTCACCCTCACGCTCACGTCCGTTTCAGAGAGGAAACACCAGGCCTCGGTGTGCTCTCCTGCGGCAAGGAAACTTTGCTGTCATTCCTGAGGTGGCACATTGGCTCAGGACTGCCCTACCCGAAGGACTCACGGCGTGCAGCCCTATTGGTTGAGATCAGCCCCTCTGGCTCTTGCTCGGATGAAAGCAACTGGGCAAAGAGGCGTGCATAAGCTGGGGACCGTGGCAGCTTCCCCTAGTCTACACCAGCACAGCACTCTGAGGGAGAGGAGCTGCTGACGTTTGGTAGCAACATCTCCTATTCTGAAGAGAAACGTTTCCTTGTAAGTGGGTTCCATCAGCCTTGCCATATTTTCTCAGCTGGCTATGATGGAGGGCAGTCAGGTGGCAGACTCCCCCGAGGCCCTGCTTCCCAGACTGTGATACAGACCCCCCGCCTGCTTCAGCCCAACGGGACGGCTTACGGTAAGGTAAAAACCCTGTGTTGGGAAGTTCCTGCCTAACCCTCGCACAAGCACGAGCATACTGGTCATGGGTCAAAGACTTTGCCCACAAGTTTAACGTATTTGCTCCCATCTAGCCTCCGAAGGCCGGGTTTCCCTAGCTAGGCATCACACTTCAGGAACGGTACTCAGGGTGCTGGTGACTGCAGGTTGTTTCACCAGGCAGCCCAAATCGAGTACACCCACTTGCATTTTCCAGGGGCAGAGCAAATGGTGTCAACTTACATGCCTCCAGCCTGGGAGGGGCAACATACACCTTGTCAATGGGAAACAAGCCCATGCCCTCAGTGTGAAAGGCCGCTATGCCTCCGTGCTTTGGCAGCCCAGGGATAGCGTCAGCTCTGAAATGCTTCCCAAGGAGCAGAGTCAGAGAACCTTTGAAGCACAGAGCAGGTCCAGCCCAGAACAAGGGCTGCTCTTGGCCTGAGAACACCCACGGCCCAGCGCTTCTTTTGGGTACACACGTGTAGAGGAAGGGTGTTGAATTCTGCTGCCTGATAAGTTCTCCGGGCCGCGTAGTGTGAGCGCAAGTAGAGTGGCCCTCCATCTCATCCCAGGTTCATGTGTAAGTTGTACAAGGCCAACTCCCTGCTTGAATCCCTCTGTGGGCCACGTAACCTCCAGAGAGAGATGGATGATTGGGACCCAGGGCTGCTATCTCGGTTAAGGTTCTGTGCGTCAGCTTCGCAGCTGTTCTCTCGAAGCGGGTCCCAAGGCTTTTGGGAAGAGTTTCCTTAGAGCGTCAGAAACAGGAGATTACCCGACAGGCCCACGGGGATGCCAGTTCTCTCCAGCAACAGCGCTACCAGCCTCAGACACTTGGGTTCTCTTGGGCAGATGGCAGAACACTATGCTTGGAAGCTTCTTCCATCCGGTTTGAGAGTCGCACGTCCACGGCATCCTAGGATTCCAAGTGTTGCCGTGCCGCCACAATCTCCAATTCTTAGGCCTATGAGGGCAGAGTGTCTGGCAGTTCTGAAAGAGACCTTAGGAATGCAGGCGTTTTGGCTCCTTCCACCGAGAAACCAGCTCCTCCAGACCCTCTGTCGTTAGGCAATTCATCTTAGACTATCTCTAGGCGCCCTCTTTCCTCCTCCACGAAGTAAGACACAAACGGAATCGCCCTAAAGGGAAGAAGCCTTCTGAGTCCGGCAGAGAGGCAGCCTCTCCCACTCAGCATTGCCCCACGGCTGAGCCCAGGGTATGGGACCGAGAGAGGGAGAAAGACAGCCGTAACCCCGAGCTTTTCCACAGTGTCGTATAGGCCTCACCCTCACGCTCACGTCCGTTTCAGAGAGGAAACACCAGGCCTCGGTGTGCTGTCCTGCGGCAAGGAAACTTTGCTGTCATTCCTGAGGTGGCACATTGGCTCAGGACTGCCCTACCCGAAGGACTCACGGCGTGCAGCCCTATTGCTTGAGATCAGCCCCTCTGGCTCTTGCTCGGATGAAAGCAACTGGGCAAAGAGGCGTGCATAAGCTGGGGACCGTGGCAGCTTCCCCTAGTCTACACCAGCACAGCACTCTGAGGGAGAGGAGCTGCTGACGTTTGGTAGCAACATCTCCTATTCTGAAGAGAAACGTTTCCTTGTAAGTGGGTTCCATCAGCCTTGCCATATTTTCTCAGCTGGCTATGATGGAGGGCAGTCAGGTGGCAGACTCCCCCGAGGCCCTGCTTCCCAGACTGTGATACAGACCCCCCGCCTGCTTCAGCCCAACGGGACGGCTTACGGTAAGGTAAAAACCCTGTGTTGGGAAGTTCCTGCCTAACCCTCGCACAAGCACGAGCATACTGGTCATGGGTCAAAGACTTTGCCCACAAGTTTAACGTATTTGCTCCCATCTAGCCTCCGAAGGCCGGGTTTCCCTAGCTAGGCATCACACTTCAGGAACGGTACTCAGGGTGCTGGTGACTGCAGGTTGTTTCACCAGGCAGCCCAAATCGAGTACACCCACTTGCATTTTCCAGGGGCAGAGCAAATGGTGTCAACTTACATGCCTCCAGCCTGGGAGGGGCAACATACACCTTGTCAATGGGAAACGAGCCCATGCCCTCAGTGTGAAAGGCCGCTATGCCTCCGTGCTTTGGCAGCCCAGGGATAGCGTCAGCTCTGAAATGCTTCCCAAGGAGCAGAGTCAGAGAACCTTTGAACCACAGAGCAGGTCCAGCCCAGAACAAGGGCTGCTCTTGGCCTGAGAACACCCACGGCCCAGCGCTTCTTTTGGGTACACACGTGTAGAGGAAGGGTGTTGAATTCTGCTGCCTGATAAGTTCTCCGGGCCGCGTAGTGTGAGCGCAAGTAGAGTGGCCCTCCATCTCATCCCAGGTTCATGTGTAAGTTGTACAAGGCCAACTCCCTGCTTGAATCCCTCTGTGGGCCACGTAACCTCCAGAGAGAGATGGATGATTGGGACCCAGGGCTGCTATCTCGGTTAAGGTTCTGTGCGTCAGCTTCGCAGCTGTTCTCTCGAAGCGGGTCCCAAGGCTTTTGGGAAGAGTTTCCTTAGAGCGTCAGAAACAGGAGATTACCCGACAGGCCCACGGGGATGCCAGTTCTCTCCAGCAACAGCGCTACCAGCCTCAGACACTTGGGTTCTCTTGGGCAGATGGCAGAACACTATGCTTGGAAGCTTCTTCCATCCGGTTTGAGAGTCGCACGTCCACGGCATCCTAGGATTCCAAGTGTTGCCGTGCCGCCACAATCTCCAATTCTTAGGCCTATGAGGGCAGAGTGTCTGGCAGTTCTGAAAGAGACCTTAGGAATGCAGGCGTTTTGGCTCCTTCCACCGAGAAACCAGCTCCTCCAGACCCTCTGTCGTTAGGCAATTCATCTTAGACTATCTCTAGGCGCCCTCTTTCCTCCTCCACGAAGTAAGACACAAACGGAATCGCCCTAAAGGGAAGAAGCCTTCTGAGTCCGGCAGAGAGGCAGCCTCTCCCACTCAGCATTGCCCCACGGCTGAGCCCAGGGTATGGGACCGAGAGAGGGAGAAAGACAGCCGTAACCCCGAGCTTTTCCACAGTGTCGTATAGGCCTCACCCTCACGCTCACGTCCGTTTCAGAGAGGAAACACCAGGCCTCGGTGTGCTCTCCTGCGGCAAGGAAACTTTGCTGTCATTCCTGAGGTGGCACATTGGCTCAGGACTGCCCTACCCGAAGGACTCACGGCGTGCAGCCCTATTGGTTGAGATCAGCCCCTCTGGCTCTTGCTCGGATGAAAGCAACTGGGCAAAGAGGCGTGCATAAGCTGGGGACCGTGGCAGCTTCCCCTAGTCTACACCAGCACAGCACTCTGAGGGAGAGGAGCTGCTGACGTTTGGTAGCAACATCTCCTATTCTGAAGAGAAACGTTTCCTTGTAAGTGGGTTCCATCAGCCTTGCCATATTTTCTCAGCTGGCTATGATGGAGGGCAGTCAGGTGGCAGACTCCCCCGAGGCCCTGCTTCCCAGACTGTGATACAGACCCCCCGCCTGCTTCAGCCCAACGGGACGGCTTACGGTAAGGTAAAAACCCTGTGTTGGGAAGTTCCTGCCTAACCCTCGCACAAGCACGAGCATACTGGTCATGGGTCAAAGACTTTGCCCACAAGTTTAACGTATTTGCTCCCATCTAGCCTCCGAAGGCCGGGTTTCCCTAGCTAGGCATCACACTTCAGGAACGGTACTCAGGGTGCTGGTGACTGCAGGTTGTTTCACCAGGCAGCCCAAATCGAGTACACCCACTTGCATTTTCCAGGGGCAGAGCAAATGGTGTCAACTTACATGCCTCCAGCCTGGGAGGGGCAACATACACCTTGTCAATGGGAAACGAGCCCATGCCCTCAGTGTGAAAGGCCGCTATGCCTCCGTGCTTTGGCAGCCCAGGGATAGCGTCATCTCTGAAATGCTTCCCAAGGAGCAGAGTCAGAGAACCTTTGAACCACAGAGCAGGTCCAGCCCAGAACAAGGGCTGCTCTTGGCCTGAGAACACCCACGGCCCAGCGCTTCTTTTGGGTACACACGTGTAGAGGAAGGGTGTTGAATTCTGCTGCCTGATAAGTTCTCCGGGCCGCGTAGTGTGAGCGCAAGTAGAGTGGCCCTCCATCTCATCCCAGGTTCATGTGTAAGTTGTACAAGGCCAACTCCCTGCTTGAATCCCTCTGTGGGCCACGTAACCTCCAGAGAGAGATGGATGATTGGGACCCAGGGCTGCTATCTCGGTTAAGGTTCTGTGCGTCAGCTTCGCAGCTGTTCTCTCGAAGCGGGTCCCAAGGCTTTTGGGAAGAGTTTCCTTAGAGCGTCAGAAACAGGAGATTACCCGACAGGCCCACGGGGATGCCAGTTCTCTCCAGCAACAGCGCTACCAGCCTCAGACACTTGGGTTCTCTTGGGCAGATGGCAGAACACTATGCTTGGAAGCTTCTTCCATCCGGTTTGAGAGTCGCACGTCCACGGCATCCTAGGATTCCAAGTGTTGCCGTGCCGCCACAATCTCCAATTCTTAGGCCTATGAGGGCAGAGTGTCTGGCAGTTCTGAAAGAGACCTTAGGAATGCAGGCGTTTTGGCTCCTTCCACCGAGAAACCAGCTCCTCCAGACCCTCTGTCGTTAGGCAATTCATCTTAGACTATCTCTAGGCGCCCTCTTTCCTCCTCCACGAAGTAAGACACAAACGGAATCGCCCTAAAGGGAAGAAGCCTTCGGAGTCCGGCAGAGAGGCAGCCTCTCCCACTCAGCATTGCCCCACGGCTGAGCCCAGGGTATGGGACCGAGAGAGGGAGAAAGACAGCCGTAACCCCGAGCTTTTCCACAGTGTCGTATAGGCCTCACCCTCACGCTCACGTCCGTTTCAGAGAGGAAACACCAGGCCTCGGTGTGCTGTCCTGCGGCAAGGAAACTTTGCTGTCATTCCTGAGGTGGCACATTGGCTCAGGACTGCCCTACCCGAAGGACTCACGGCGTGCAGCCCTATTGGTTGAGATCAGCCCCTCTGGCTCTTGCTCGGATGAAAGCAACTGGGCAAAGAGGCGTGCATAAGCTGGGGACCGTGGCAGCTTCCCCTAGTCTACACCAGCACAGCACTCTGAGGGAGAGGAGCTGCTGACGTTTGGTAGCAACATCTCCTATTCTGAAGAGAAACGTTTCCTTGTAAGTGGGTTCCATCAGCCTTGCCATATTTTCTCAGCTGGCTATGATGGAGGGCAGTCAGGTGGCAGACTCCCCCGAGGCCCTGCTTCCCAGACTGTGATACAGACCCCCCGCCTGCTTCAGCCCAACGGGACGGCTTACGGTAAGGTAAAAACCCTGTGTTGGGAAGTTCCTGCCTAACCCTCGCACAAGCACGAGCATACTGGTCATGGGTCAAAGACTTTGCCCACAAGTTTAACGTATTTGCTCCCATCTAGCCTCCGAAGGCCGGGTTTCCCTAGCTAGGCATCACACTTCAGGAACGGTACTCAGGGTGCTGGTGACTGCAGGTTGTTTCACCAGGCAGCCCAAATCGAGTACACCCACTTGCATTTTCCAGGGGCAGAGCAAATGGTGTCAACTTACATGCCTCCAGCCTGGGAGGGGCAACATACACCTTGTCAATGGGAAACGAGCCCATGCCCTCAGTGTGAAAGGCCGCTATGCCTCCGTGCTTTGGCAGCCCAGGGATAGCGTCAGCTCTGAAATGCTTCCCAAGGAGCAGAGTCAGAGAACCTTTGAACCACAGAGCAGGTCCAGCCCAGAACAAGGGCTGCTCTTGGCCTGAGAACACCCACGGCCCAGCGCTTCTTTTGGGTACACACGTGTAGAGGAAGGGTGTTGAATTCTGCTGCCTGATAAGTTCTCCGGGCCGCGTAGTGTGAGCGCAAGTAGAGTGGCCCTCCATCTCATCCCAGGTTCATGTGTAAGTTGTACAAGGCCAACTCCCTGCTTGAATCCCTCTGTGGGCCACGTAACCTCCAGAGAGAGATGGATGATTGGGACCCAGGGCTGCTATCTCGGTTAAGGTTCTGTGCGTCAGCTTCGCAGCTGTTCTCTCGAAGCGGGTCCCAAGGCTTTTGGGAAGAGTTTCCTTAGAGCGTCAGAAACAGGAGATTACCCGACAGGCCCACGGGGATGCCAGTTCTCTCCAGCAACAGCGCTACC
This sequence comes from Eschrichtius robustus, assembly GCF_028021215.1. NCBI lineage: Eukaryota > Metazoa > Chordata > Mammalia > Artiodactyla > Eschrichtiidae > Eschrichtius > Eschrichtius robustus. The sequence goes on from NC_090837.1 coordinate 62,791,549, forward strand.
AGCCTCAGACACTTGGGTTCTCTTGGGCAGATGGCAGAACACTATGCTTGGAAGCTTCTTCCATCCGGTTTGAGAGTCGCACGTCCACGGCATCCTAGGATTCCAAGTGTTGCCGTGCCGCCACAATCTCCAATTCTTAGGCCTATGAGGGCAGAGTGTCTGGCAGTTCTGAAAGAGACCTTAGGAATGCAGGCGTTTTGGCTCCTTCCACCGAGAAACCAGCTCCTCCAGACCCTCTGTCGTTAGGCAATTCATCTTAGACTATCTCTAGGCGCCCTCTTTCCTCCTCCACGAAGTAAGACACAAACGGAATCGCCCTAAAGGGAAGAAGCCTTCGGAGTCCGGCAGAGAGGCAGCCTCTCCCACTCAGCATTGCCCCACGGCTGAGCCCAGGGTATGGGACCGAGAGAGGGAGAAAGACAGCCGTAACCCCGAGCTTTTCCACAGTGTCGTATAGGCCTCACCCTCACGCTCACGTCCGTTTCAGAGAGGAAACACCAGGCCTCGGTGTGCTCTCCTGCGGCAAGGAAACTTTGCTGTCATTCCTGAGGTGGCACATTGGCTCAGGACTGCCCTACCCGAAGGACTCACGGCGTGCAGCCCTATTGGTTGAGATCAGCCCCTCTGGCTCTTGCTCGGATGAAAGCAACTGGGCAAAGAGGCGTGCATAAGCTGGGGACCGTGGCAGCTTCCCCTAGTCTACACCAGCACAGCACTCTGAGGGAGAGGAGCTGCTGACGTTTGGTAGCAACATCTCCTATTCTGAAGAGAAACGTTTCCTTGTAAGTGGGTTCCATCAGCCTTGCCATATTTTCTCAGCTGGCTATGATGGAGGGCAGTCAGGTGGCAGACTCCCCCGAGGCCCTGCTTCCCAGACTGTGATACAGACCCCCCGCCTGCTTCAGCCCAACGGGACGGCTTACGGTAAGGTAAAAACCCTGTGTTGGGAAGTTCCTGCCTAACCCTCGCACAAGCACGAGCATACTGGTCATGGGTCAAAGACTTTGCCCACAAGTTTAACGTATTTGCTCCCATCTAGCCTCCGAAGGCCGGGTTTCCCTAGCTAGGCATCACACTTCAGGAACGGTACTCAGGGTGCTGGTGACTGCAGGTTGTTTCACCAGGCAGCCCAAATCGAGTACACCCACTTGCATTTTCCAGGGGCAGAGCAAATGGTGTCAACTTACATGCCTCCAGCCTGGGAGGGGCAACATACACCTTGTCAATGGGAAACAAGCCCATGCCCTCAGTGTGAAAGGCCGCTATGCCTCCGTGCTTTGGCAGCCCAGGGATAGCGTCATCTCTGAAATGCTTCCCAAGGAGCAGAGTCAGAGAACCTTTGAACCACAGAGCAGGTCCAGCCCAGAACAAGGGCTGCTCTTGGCCTGAGAACACCCACGGCCCAGCGCTTCTTTTGGGTACACACGTGTAGAGGAAGGGTGTTGAATTCTGCTGCCTGATAAGTTCTCCGGGCCGCGTAGTGTGAGCGCAAGTAGAGTGGCCCTCCATCTCATCCCAGGTTCATGTGTAAGTTGTACAAGGCCAACTCCCTGCTTGAATCCCTCTGTGGGCCACGTAACCTCCAGAGAGAGATGGATGATTGGGACCCAGGGCTGCTATCTCGGTTAAGGTTCTGTGCGTCAGCTTCGCAGCTGTTCTCTCGAAGCAGGTCCCAAGGCTTTTGGGAAGAGTTTCCTTAGAGCGTCAGAAACAGGAGATTACCCGACAGGCCCACGGGGATGCCAGTTCTCTCCAGCAACAGCGCTACCAGCCTCAGACACTTGGGTTCTCTTGGGCAGATGGCAGAACACTATGCTTGGAAGCTTCTTCCATCCGGTTTGAGAGTCGCACGTCCACGGCATCCTAGGATTCCAAGTGTTGCCGTGCCGCCACAATCTCCAATTCTTAGGCCTATGAGGGCAGAGTGTCTGGCAGTTCTGAAAGAGACCTTAGGAATGCAGGCGTTTTGGCTCCTTCCACCGAGAAACCAGCTCCTCCAGACCCTCTGTCGTTAGGCAATTCATCTTAGACTATCTCTAGGCGCCCTCTTTCCTCCTCCACGAAGTAAGACACAAACGGAATCGCCCTAAAGGGAAGAAGCCTTCGGAGTCCGGCAGAGAGGCAGCCTCTCCCACTCAGCATTGCCCCACGGCTGAGCCCAGGGTATGGGACCGAGAGAGGGAGAAAGACAGCCGTAACCCCGAGCTTTTCCACAGTGTCGTATAGGCCTCACCCTCACGCTCACGTCCGTTTCAGAGAGGAAACACCAGGCCTCGGTGTGCTGTCCTGCGGCAAGGAAACTTTGCTGTCATTCCTGAGGTGGCACATTGGCTCAGGACTGCCCTACCCGAAGGACTCACGGCGTGCAGCCCTATTGGTTGAGATCAGCCCCTCTGGCTCTTGCTCGGATGAAAGCAACTGGGCAAAGAGGCGTGCATAAGCTGGGGACCGTGGCAGCTTCCCCTAGTCTACACCAGCACAGCACTCTGAGGGAGAGGAGCTGCTGACGTTTGGTAGCAACATCTCCTATTCTGAAGAGAAACGTTTCCTTGTAAGTGGGTTCCATCAGCCTTGCCATATTTTCTCAGCTGGCTATGATGGAGGGCAGTCAGGTGGCAGACTCCCCCGAGGCCCTGCTTCCCAGACTGTGATACAGACCCCCCGCCTGCTTCAGCCCAACGGGACGGCTTACGGTAAGGTAAAAACCCTGTGTTGGGAAGTTCCTGCCTAACCCTCGCACAAGCACGAGCATACTGGTCATGGGTCAAAGACTTTGCCCACAAGTTTAACGTATTTGCTCCCATCTAGCCTCCGAAGGCCGGGTTTCCCTAGCTAGGCATCACACTTCAGGAACGGTACTCAGGGTGCTGGTGACTGCAGGTTGTTTCACCAGGCAGCCCAAATCGAGTACACCCACTTGCATTTTCCAGGGGCAGAGCAAATGGTGTCAACTTACATGCCTCCAGCCTGGGAGGGGCAACATACACCTTGTCAATGGGAAACAAGCCCATGCCCTCAGTGTGAAAGGCCGCTATGCCTCCGTGCTTTGGCAGCCCAGGGATAGCGTCAGCTCTGAAATGCTTCCCAAGGAGCAGAGTCAGAGAACCTTTGAAGCACAGAGCAGGTCCAGCCCAGAACAAGGGCTGCTCTTGGCCTGAGAACACCCACGGCCCAGCGCTTCTTTTGGGTACACACGTGTAGAGGAAGGGTGTTGAATTCTGCTGCCTGATAAGTTCTCCGGGCCGCGTAGTGTGAGCGCAAGTAGAGTGGCCCTCCATCTCATCCCAGGTTCATGTGTAAGTTGTACAAGGCCAACTCCCTGCTTGAATCCCTCTGTGGGCCACGTAACCTCCAGAGAGAGATGGATGATTGGGACCCAGGGCTGCTATCTCGGTTAAGGTTCTGTGCGTCAGCTTCGCAGCTGTTCTCTCGAAGCGGGTCCCAAGGCTTTTGGGAAGAGTTTCCTTAGAGCGTCAGAAACAGGAGATTACCCGACAGGCCCACGGGGATGCCAGTTCTCTCCAGCAACAGCGCTACCAGCCTCAGACACTTGGGTTCTCTTGGGCAGATGGCAGAACACTATGCTTGGAAGCTTCTTCCATCCGGTTTGAGAGTCGCACGTCCACGGCATCCTAGGATTCCAAGTGTTGCCGTGCCGCCACAATCTCCAATTCTTAGGCCTATGAGGGCAGAGTGTCTGGCAGTTCTGAAAGAGACCTTAGGAATGCAGGCGTTTTGGCTCCTTCCACCGAGAAACCAGCTCCTCCAGACCCTCTGTCGTTAGGCAATTCATCTTAGACTATCTCTAGGCGCCCTCTTTCCTCCTCCACGAAGTAAGACACAAACGGAATCGCCCTAAAGGGAAGAAGCCTTCGGAGTCCGGCAGAGAGGCAGCCTCTCCCACTCAGCATTGCCCCACGGCTGAGCCCAGGGTATGGGACCGAGAGAGGGAGAAAGACAGCCGTAACCCCGAGCTTTTCCACAGTGTCGTATAGGCCTCACCCTCACGCTCACGTCCGTTTCAGAGAGGAAACACCAGGCCTCGGTGTGCTGTCCTGCGGCAAGGAAACTTTGCTGTCATTCCTGAGGTGGCACATTGGCTCAGGACTGCCCTACCCGAAGGACTCACGGCGTGCAGCCCTATTGCTTGAGATCAGCCCCTCTGGCTCTTGCTCGGATGAAAGCAACTGGGCAAAGAGGCGTGCATAAGCTGGGGACCGTGGCAGCTTCCCCTAGTCTACACCAGCACAGCACTCTGAGGGAGAGGAGCTGCTGACGTTTGGTAGCAACATCTCCTATTCTGAAGAGAAACGTTTCCTTGTAAGTGGGTTCCATCAGCCTTGCCATATTTTCTCAGCTGGCTATGATGGAGGGCAGTCAGGTGGCAGACTCCCCCGAGGCCCTGCTTCCCAGACTGTGATACAGACCCCCCGCCTGCTTCAGCCCAACGGGACGGCTTACGGTAAGGTAAAAACCCTGTGTTGGGAAGTTCCTGCCTAACCCTCGCACAAGCACGAGCATACTGGTCATGGGTCAAAGACTTTGCCCACAAGTTTAACGTATTTGCTCCCATCTAGCCTCCGAAGGCCGGGTTTCCCTAGCTAGGCATCACACTTCAGGAACGGTACTCAGGGTGCTGGTGACTGCAGGTTGTTTCACCAGGCAGCCCAAATCGAGTACACCCACTTGCATTTTCCAGGGGCAGAGCAAATGGTGTCAACTTACATGCCTCCAGCCTGGGAGGGGCAACATACACCTTGTCAATGGGAAACAAGCCCATGCCCTCAGTGTGAAAGGCCGCTATGCCTCCGTGCTTTGGCAGCCCAGGGATAGCGTCAGCTCTGAAATGCTTCCCAAGGAGCAGAGTCAGAGAACCTTTGAAGCACAGAGCAGGTCCAGCCCAGAACAAGGGCTGCTCTTGGCCTGAGAACACCCACGGCCCAGCGCTTCTTTTGGGTACACACGTGTAGAGGAAGGGTGTTGAATTCTGCTGCCTGATAAGTTCTCCGGGCCGCGTAGTGTGAGCGCAAGTAGAGTGGCCCTCCATCTCATCCCAGGTTCATGTGTAAGTTGTACAAGGCCAACTCCCTGCTTGAATCCCTCTGTGGGCCACGTAACCTCCAGAGAGAGATGGATGATTGGGACCCAGGGCTGCTATCTCGGTTAAGGTTCTGTGCGTCAGCTTCGCAGCTGTTCTCTCGAAGCGGGTCCCAAGGCTTTTGGGAAGAGTTTCCTTAGAGCGTCAGAAACAGGAGATTACCCGACAGGCCCACGGGGATGCCAGTTCTCTCCAGCAACAGCGCTACCAGCCTCAGACACTTGGGTTCTCTTGGGCAGATGGCAGAACACTATGCTTGGAAGCTTCTTCCATCCGGTTTGAGAGTCGCACGTCCACGGCATCCTAGGATTCCAAGTGTTGCCGTGCCGCCACAATCTCCAATTCTTAGGCCTATGAGGGCAGAGTGTCTGGCAGTTCTGAAAGAGACCTTAGGAATGCAGGCGTTTTGGCTCCTTCCACCGAGAAACCAGCTCCTCCAGACCCTCTGTCGTTAGGCAATTCATCTTAGACTATCTCTAGGCGCCCTCTTTCCTCCTCCACGAAGTAAGACACAAACGGAATCGCCCTAAAGGGAAGAAGCCTTCTGAGTCCGGCAGAGAGGCAGCCTCTCCCACTCAGCATTGCCCCACGGCTGAGCCCAGGGTATGGGACCGAGAGAGGGAGAAAGACAGCCGTAACCCCGAGCTTTTCCACAGTGTCGTATAGGCCTCACCCTCACGCTCACGTCCGTTTCAGAGAGGAAACACCAGGCCTCGGTGTGCTCTCCTGCGGCAAGGAAACTTTGCTGTCATTCCTGAGGTGGCACATTGGCTCAGGACTGCCCTACCCGAAGGACTCACGGCGTGCAGCCCTATTGGTTGAGATCAGCCCCTCTGGCTCTTGCTCGGATGAAAGCAACTGGGCAAAGAGGCGTGCATAAGCTGGGGACCGTGGCAGCTTCCCCTAGTCTACACCAGCACAGCACTCTGAGGGAGAGGAGCTGCTGACGTTTGGTAGCAACATCTCCTATTCTGAAGAGAAACGTTTCCTTGTAAGTGGGTTCCATCAGCCTTGCCATATTTTCTCAGCTGGCTATGATGGAGGGCAGTCAGGTGGCAGACTCCCCCGAGGCCCTGCTTCCCAGACTGTGATACAGACCCCCCGCCTGCTTCAGCCCAACGGGACGGCTTACGGTAAGGTAAAAACCCTGTGTTGGGAAGTTCCTGCCTAACCCTCGCACAAGCACGAGCATACTGGTCATGGGTCAAAGACTTTGCCCACAAGTTTAACGTATTTGCTCCCATCTAGCCTCCGAAGGCCGGGTTTCCCTAGCTAGGCATCACACTTCAGGAACGGTACTCAGGGTGCTGGTGACTGCAGGTTGTTTCACCAGGCAGCCCAAATCGAGTACACCCACTTGCATTTTCCAGGGGCAGAGCAAATGGTGTCAACTTACATGCCTCCAGCCTGGGAGGGGCAACATACACCTTGTCAATGGGAAAGGAGCCCATGCCCTCAGTGTGAAAGGCCGCTATGCCTCCGTGCTTTGGCAGCCCAGGGATAGCGTCAGCTCTGAAATGCTTCCCAAGGAGCAGAGTCAGAGAACCTTTGAAGCACAGAGCAGGTCCAGCCCAGAACAAGGGCTGCTCTTGGCCTGAGAACACCCACGGCCCAGCGCTTCTTTTGGGTACACACGTGTAGAGGAAGGGTGTTGAATTCTGCTGCCTGATAAGTTCTCCGGGCCGCGTAGTGTGAGCGCAAGTAGAGTGGCCCTCCATCTCATCCCAGGTTCATGTGTAAGTTGTACAAGGCCAACTCCCTGCTTGAATCCCTCTGTGGGCCACGTAACCTCCAGAGAGAGATGGATGATTGGGACCCAGGGCTGCTATCTCGGTTAAGGTTCTGTGCGTCAGCTTCGCAGCTGTTCTCTCGAAGCGGGTCCCAAGGCTTTTGGGAAGAGTTTCCTTAGAGCGTCAGAAACAGGAGATTACCCGACAGGCCCACGGGGATGCCAGTTCTCTCCAGCAACAGCGCTACCAGCCTCAGACACTTGGGTTCTCTTGGGCAGATGGCAGAACACTATGCTTGGAAGCTTCTTCCATCCGGTTTGAGAGTCGCACGTCCACGGCATCCTAGGATTCCAAGTGTTGCCGTGCCGCCACAATCTCCAATTCTTAGGCCTATGAGGGCAGAGTGTCTGGCAGTTCTGAAAGAGACCTTAGGAATGCAGGCGTTTTGGCTCCTTCCACCGAGAAACCAGCTCCTCCAGACCCTCTGTCGTTAGGCAATTCATCTTAGACTATCTCTAGGCGCCCTCTTTCCTCCTCCACGAAGTAAGACACAAACGGAATCGCCCTAAAGGGAAGAAGCCTTCGGAGTCCGGCAGAGAGGCAGCCTCTCCCACTCAGCATTGCCCCACGGCTGAGCCCAGGGTATGGGACCGAGAGAGGGAGAAAGACAGCCGTAACCCCGAGCTTTTCCACAGTGTCGTATAGGCCTCACCCTCACGCTCACGTCCGTTTCAGAGAGGAAACACCAGGCCTCGGTGTGCTCTCCTGCGGCAAGGAAACTTTGCTGTCATTCCTGAGGTGGCACATTGGCTCAGGACTGCCCTACCCGAAGGACTCACGGCGTGCAGCCCTATTGCTTGAGATCAGCCCCTCTGGCTCTTGCTCGGATGAAAGCAACTGGGCAAAGAGGCGTGCATAAGCTGGGGACCGTGGCAGCTTCCCCTAGTCTACACCAGCACAGCACTCTGAGGGAGAGGAGCTGCTGACGTTTGGTAGCAACATCTCCTATTCTGAAGAGAAACGTTTCCTTGTAAGTGGGTTCCATCAGCCTTGCCATATTTTCTCAGCTGGCTATGATGGAGGGCAGTCAGGTGGCAGACTCCCCCGAGGCCCTGCTTCCCAGACTGTGATACAGACCCCCCGCCTGCTTCAGCCCAACGGGACGGCTTACGGTAAGGTAAAAACCCTGTGTTGGGAAGTTCCTGCCTAACCCTCGCACAAGCACGAGCATACTGGTCATGGGTCAAAGACTTTGCCCACAAGTTTAACGTATTTGCTCCCATCTAGCCTCCGAAGGCCGGGTTTCCCTAGCTAGGCATCACACTTCAGGAACGGTACTCAGGGTGCTGGTGACTGCAGGTTGTTTCACCAGGCAGCCCAAATCGAGTACACCCACTTGCATTTTCCAGGGGCAGAGCAAATGGTGTCAACTTACATGCCTCCAGCCTGGGAGGGGCAACATACACCTTGTCAATGGGAAAGGAGCCCATGCCCTCAGTGTGAAAGGCCGCTATGCCTCCGTGCTTTGGCAGCCCAGGGATAGCGTCAGCTCTGAAATGCTTCCCAAGGAGCAGAGTCAGAGAACCTTTGAACCACAGAGCAGGTCCAGCCCAGAACAAGGGCTGCTCCTGGCCTGAGAACACCCACGGCCCAGCGCTTCTTTTGGGTACACACGTGTAGAGGAAGGGTGTTGAATTCTGCTGCCTGATAAGTTCTCCGGGCCGCGTAGTGTGAGCGCAAGTAGAGTGGCCCTCCATCTCATCCCAGGTTCATGTGTAAGTTGTACAAGGCGAACTCCCTGCTTGAATCCCTCTGTGGGCCACGTAACCTCCAGAGAGAGATGGATGATTGGGACCCAGGGCTGCTATCTCGGTTAAGGTTCTGTGCGTCAGCTTCGCAGCTGTTCTCTCGAAGCGGGTCCCAAGGCTTTTGGGAAGAGTTTCCTTAGAGCGTCAGAAACAGGAGATTACCCGACAGGCCCACGGGGATGCCAGTTCTCTCCAGCAACAGCGCTACCAGCCTCAGACACTTGGGTTCTCTTGGGCAGATGGCAGAACACTATGCTTGGAAGCTTCTTCCATCCGGTTTGAGAGTCGCACGTCCACGGCATCCTAGGATTCCAAGTGTTGCCGTGCCGCCACAATCTCCAATTCTTAGGCCTATGAGGGCAGAGTGTCTGGCAGTTCTGAAAGAGACCTTAGGAATGCAGGCGTTTTGGCTCCTTCCACCGAGAAACCAGCTCCTCCAGACCCTCTGTCGTTAGGCAATTCATCTTAGACTATCTCTAGGCGCCCTCTTTCCTCCTCCACGAAGTAAGACACAAACGGAATCGCCCTAAAGGGAAGAAGCCTTCGGAGTCCGGCAGAGAGGCAGCCTCTCCCACTCAGCATTGCCCCACGGCTGAGCCCAGGGTATGGGACCGAGAGAGGGAGAAAGACAGCCGTAACCCCGAGCTTTTCCACAGTGTCGTATAGGCCTCACCCTCACGCTCACGTCCGTTTCAGAGAGGAAACACCAGGCCTCGGTGTGCTCTCCTGCGGCAAGGAAACTTTGCTGTCATTCCTGAGGTGGCACATTGGCTCAGGACTGCCCTACCCGAAGGACTCACGGCGTGCAGCCCTATTGGTTGAGATCAGCCCCTCTGGCTCTTGCTCGGATGAAAGCAACTGGGCAAAGAGGCGTGCATAAGCTGGGGACCGTGGCAGCTTCCCCTAGTCTACACCAGCACAGCACTCTGAGGGAGAGGAGCTGCTGACGTTTGGTAGCAACATCTCCTATTCTGAAGAGAAACGTTTCCTTGTAAGTGGGTTCCATCAGCCTTGCCATATTTTCTCAGCTGGCTATGATGGAGGGCAGTCAGGTGGCAGACTCCCCCGAGGCCCTGCTTCCCAGACTGTGATACAGACCCCCCGCCTGCTTCAGCCCAACGGGACGGCTTACGGTAAGGTAAAAACCCTGTGTTGGGAAGTTCCTGCCTAACCCTCGCACAAGCACGAGCATACTGGTCATGGGTCAAAGACTTTGCCCACAAGTTTAACGTATTTGCTCCCATCTAGCCTCCGAAGGCCGGGTTTCCCTAGCTAGGCATCACACTTCAGGAACGGTACTCAGGGTGCTGGTGACTGCAGGTTGTTTCACCAGGCAGCCCAAATCGAGTACACCCACTTGCATTTTCCAGGGGCAGAGCAAATGGTGTCAACTTACATGCCTCCAGCCTGGGAGGGGCAACATACACCTTGTCAATGGGAAACAAGCCCATGCCCTCAGTGTGAAAGGCCGCTATGCCTCCGTGCTTTGGCAGCCCAGGGATAGCGTCAGCTCTGAAATGCTTCCCAAGGAGCAGAGTCAGAGAACCTTTGAAGCACAGAGCAGGTCCAGCCCAGAACAAGGGCTGCTCTTGGCCTGAGAACACCCACGGCCCAGCGCTTCTTTTGGGTACGCACGTGTAGAGGAAGGGTGTTGAATTCTGCTGCCTGATAAGTTCTCCGGGCCGCGTAGTGTGAGCGCAAGTAGAGTGGCCCTCCATCTCATCCCAGGTTCATGTGTAAGTTGTACAAGGCCAACTCCCTGCTTGAATCCCTCTGTGGGCCACGTAACCTCCAGAGAGAGATGGATGATTGGGACCCAGGGCTGCTATCTCGGTTAAGGTTCTGTGCGTCAGCTTCGCAGCTGTTCTCTCGAAGCGGGTCCCAAGGCTTTTGGGAAGAGTTTCCTTAGAGCGTCAGAAACAGGAGATTACCCGACAGGCCCACGGGGATGCCAGTTCTCTCCAGCAACAGCGCTACCAGCCTCAGACACTTGGGTTCTCTTGGGCAGATGGCAGAACACTATGCTTGGAAGCTTCTTCCATCCGGTTTGAGAGTCGCACGTCCACGGCATCCTAGGATTCCAAGTGTTGCCGTGCCGCCACAATCTCCAATTCTTAGGCCTATGAGGGCAGAGTGTCTGGCAGTTCTGAAAGAGACCTTAGGAATGCAGGCGTTTTGGCTCCTTCCACCGAGAAACCAGCTCCTCCAGACCCTCTGTCGTTAGGCAATTCATCTTAGACTATCTCTAGGCGCCCTCTTTCCTCCTCCACGAAGTAAGACACAAACGGAATCGCCCTAAAGGGAAGAAGCCTTCGGAGTCCGGCAGAGAGGCAGCCTCTCCCACTCAGCATTGCCCCACGGCTGAGCCCAGGGTATGGGACCGAGAGAGGGAGAAAGACAGCCGTAACCCCGAGCTTTTCCACAGTGTCGTATAGGCCTCACCCTCACGCTCACGTCCGTTTCAGAGAGGAAACACCAGGCCTCGGTGTGCTCTCCTGCGGCAAGGAAACTTTGCTGTCATTCCTGAGGTGGCACATTGGCTCAGGACTGCCCTACCCGAAGGACTCACGGCGTGCAGCCCTATTGCTTGAGATCAGCCCCTCTGGCTCTTGCTCGGATGAAAGCAACTGGGCAAAGAGGCGTGCATAAGCTGGGGACCGTGGCAGCTTCCCCTAGTCTACACCAGCACAGCACTCTGAGGGAGAGGAGCTGCTGACGTTTGGTAGCAACATCTCCTATTCTGAAGAGAAACGTTTCCTTGTAAGTGGGTTCCATCAGCCTTGCCATATTTTCTCAGCTGGCTATGATGGAGGGCAGTCAGGTGGCAGACTCCCCCGAGGCCCTGCTTCCCAGACTGTGATACAGACCCCCCGCCTGCTTCAGCCCAACGGGACGGCTTACGGTAAGGTAAAAACCCTGTGTTGGGAAGTTCCTGCCTAACCCTCGCACAAGCACGAGCATACTGGTCATGGGTCAAAGACTTTGCCCACAAGTTTAACGTATTTGCTCCCATCTAGCCTCCGAAGGCCGGGTTTCCCTAGCTAGGCATCACACTTCAGGAACGGTACTCAGGGTGCTGGTGACTGCAGGTTGTTTCACCAGGCAGCCCAAATCCAGTACACCCACTTGCATTTTCCAGGGGCAGAGCAAATGGTGTCAACTTACATGCCTCCAGCCTGGGAGGGGCAACATACACCTTGTCAATGGGAAAGGAGCCCATGCCCTCAGTGTGAAAGGCCGCTATGCCTCCGTGCTTTGGCAGCCCAGGGATAGCGTCAGCTCTGAAATGCTTCCCAAGGAGCAGAGTCAGAGAACCTTTGAACCACAGAGCAGGTCCAGCCCAGAACAAGGGCTGCTCCTGGCCTGAGAACACCCACGGCCCAGCGCTTCTTTTGGGTACACACGTGTAGAGGAAGGGTGTTGAATTCTGCTGCCTGATAAGTTCTCCGGGCCGCGTAGTGTGAGCGCAAGTAGAGTGGCCCTCCATCTCATCCCAGGTTCATGTGTAAGTTGTACAAGGCCAACTCCCTGCTTGAATCCCTCTGTGGGCCACGTAACCTCCAGAGAGAGATGGATGATTGGGACCCAGGGCTGCTATCTCGGTTAAGGTTCTGTGCGTCAGCTTCGCAGCTGTTCTCTCGAAGCGGGTCCCAAGGCTTTTGGGAAGAGTTTCCTTAGAGCGTCAGAAACAGGAGATTACCCGACAGGCCCACGGGGATGCCAGTTCTCTCCAGCAACAGCGCTACCAGCCTCAGACACTTGGGTTCTCTTGGGCAGATGGCAGAACACTATGCTTGGAAGCTTCTTCCATCCGGTTTGAGAGTCGCACGTCCACGGCATCCTAGGATTCCAAGTGTTGCCGTGCCGCCACAATCTCCAATTCTTAGGCCTATGAGGGCAGAGTGTCTGGCAGTTCTGAAAGAGACCTTAGGAATGCAGGCGTTTTGGCTCCTTCCACCGAGAAACCAGCTCCTCCAGACCCTCTGTCGTTAGGCAATTCATCTTAGACTATCTCTAGGCGCCCTCTTTCCTCCTCCACGAAGTAAGACACAAACGGAATCGCCCTAAAGGGAAGAAGCCTTCGGAGTCCGGCAGAGAGGCAGCCTCTCCCACTCAGCATTGCCCCACGGCTGAGCCCAGGGTATGGGACCGAGAGAGGGAGAAAGACAGCCGTAACCCCGAGCTTTTCCACAGTGTCGTATAGGCCTCACCCTCACGCTCACGTCCGTTTCAGAGAGGAAACACCAGGCCTCGGTGTGCTCTCCTGCGGCAAGGAAACTTTGCTGTCATTCCTGAGGTGGCACATTGGCTCAGGACTGCCCTACCCGAAGGACTCACGGCGTGCAGCCCTATTGGTTGAGATCAGCCCCTCTGGCTCTTGCTCGGATGAAAGCAACTGGGCAAAGAGCCGTGCATAAGCTGGGGACCGTGGCAGCTTCCCCTAGTCTACACCAGCACAGCACTCTGAGGGAGAGGAGCTGCTGACGTTTGGTAGCAACATCTCCTATTCTGAAGAGAAACGTTTCCTTGTAAGTGGGTTCCATCAGCCTTGCCATATTTTCTCAGCTGGCTATGATGGAGGGCAGTCAGGTGGCAGACTCCCCCGAGGCCCTGCTTCCCAGACTGTGATACAGACCCCCCGCCTGCTTCAGCCCAACGGGACGGCTTACGGTAAGGTAAAAACCCTGTGTTGGGAAGTTCCTGCCTAACCCTCGCACAAGCACGAGCATACTGGTCATGGGTCAAAGACTTTGCCCACAAGTTTAACGTATTTGCTCCCATCTAGCCTCCGAAGGCCGGGTTTCCCTAGCTAGGCATCACACTTCAGGAACGGTACTCAGGGTGCTGGTGACTGCAGGTTGTTTCACCAGGCAGCCCAAATCGAGTACACCCACTTGCATTTTCCAGGGGCAGAGCAAATGGTGTCAACTTACATGCCTCCAGCCTGGGAGGGGCAACATACACCTTGTCAATGGGAAAGGAGCCCATGCCCTCAGTGTGAAAGGCCGCTATGCCTCCGTGCTTTGGCAGCCCAGGGATAGCGTCAGCTCTGAAATGCTTCCCAAGGAGCAGAGTCAGAGAACCTTTGAAGCACAGAGCAGGTCCAGCCCAGAACAAGGGCTGCTCTTGGCCTGAGAACACCCACGGCCCAGCGCTTCTTTTGGGTACACACGTGTAGAGGAAGGGTGTTGAATTCTGCTGCCTGATAAGTTCTCCGGGCCGCGTAGTGTGAGCGCAAGTAGAGTGGCCCTCCATCTCATCCCAGGTTCATGTGTAAGTTGTACAAGGCCAACTCCCTGCTTGAATCCCTCTGTGGGCCACGTAACCTCCAGAGAGAGATGGATGATTGGGACCCAGGGCTGCTATCTCGGTTAAGGTTCTGTGCGTCAGCTTCGCAGCTGTTCTCTCGAAGCGGGTCCCAAGGCTTTTGGGAAGAGTTTCCTTAGAGCGTCAGAAACAGGAGATTACCCGACAGGCCCACGGGGATGCCAGTTCTCTCCAGCAACAGCGCTACCAGCCTCAGACACTTGGGTTCTCTTGGGCAGATGGCAGAACACTATGCTTGGAAGCTTCTTCCATCCGGTTTGAGAGTCGCACGTCCACGGCATCCTAGGATTCCAAGTGTTGCCGTGCCGCCACAATCTCCAATTCTTAGGCCTATGAGGGCAGAGTGTCTGGCAGTTCTGAAAGAGACCTTAGGAATGCAGGCGTTTTGGCTCCTTCCACCGAGAAACCAGCTCCTCCAGACCCTCTGTCGTTAGGCAATTCATCTTAGACTATCTCTAGGCGCCCTCTTTCCTCCTCCACGAAGTAAGACACAAACGGAATCGCCCTAAAGGGAAGAAGCCTTCGGAGTCCGGCAGAGAGGCAGCCTCTCCCACTCAGCATTGCCCCACGGCTGAGCCCAGGGTATGGGACCGAGAGAGGGAGAAAGACAGCCGTAACCCCGAGCTTTTCCACAGTGTCGTATAGGCCTCACCCTCACGCTCACGTCCGTTTCAGAGAGGAAACACCAGGCCTCGGTGTGCTCTCCTGCGGCAAGGAAACTTTGCTGTCATTCCTGAGGTGGCACATTGGCTCAGGACTGCCCTACCCGAAGGACTCACGGCGTGCAGCCCTATTGGTTGAGATCAGCCCCTCTGGCTCTTGCTCGGATGAAAGCAACTGGGCAAAGAGCCGTGCATAAGCTGGGGACCGTGGCAGCTTCCCCTAGTCTACACCAGCACAGCACTCTGAGGGAGAGGAGCTGCTGACGTTTGGTAGCAACATCTCCTATTCTGAAGAGAAACGTTTCCTTGTAAGTGGGTTCCATCAGCCTTGCCATATTTTCTCAGCTGGCTATGATGGAGGGCAGTCAGGTGGCAGACTCCCCCGAGGCCCTGCTTCCCAGACTGTGATACAGACCCCCCGCCTGCTTCAGCCCAACGGGACGGCTTACGGTAAGGTAAAAACCCTGTGTTGGGAAGTTCCTGCCTAACCCTCGCACAAGCACGAGCATACTGGTCATGGGTCAAAGACTTTGCCCACAAGTTTAACGTATTTGCTCCCATCTAGCCTCCGAAGGCCGGGTTTCCCTAGCTAGGCATCACACTTCAGGAACGGTACTCAGGGTGCTGGTGACTGCAGGTTGTTTCACCAGGCAGCCCAAATCGAGTACACCCACTTGCATTTTCCAGGGGCAGAGCAAATGGTGTCAACTTACATGCCTCCAGCCTGGGAGGGGCAACATACACCTTGTCAATGGGAAAGGAGCCCATGCCCTCAGTGTGAAAGGCCGCTATGCCTCCGTGCTTTGGCAGCCCAGGGATAGCGTCAGCTCTGAAATGCTTCCCAAGGAGCAGAGTCAGAGAACCTTTGAACCACAGAGCAGGTCCAGCCCAGAACAAGGGCTGCTCCTGGCCTGAGAACACCCACGGCCCAGCGCTTCTTTTGGGTACACACGTGTAGAGGAAGGGTGTTGAATTCTGCTGCCTGATAAGTTCTCCGGGCCGCGTAGTGTGAGCGCAAGTAGAGTGGCCCTCCATCTCATCCCAGGTTCATGTGTAAGTTGTACAAGGCCAACTCCCTGCTTGAATCCCTCTGTGGGCCACGTAACCTCCAGAGAGAGATGGATGATTGGGACCCAGGGCTGCTATCTCGGTTAAGGTTCTGTGCGTCAGCTTCGCAGCTGTTCTCTCGAAGCGGGTCCCAAGGCTTTTGGGAAGAGTTTCCTTAGAGCGTCAGAAACAGGAGATTACCCGACAGGCCCACGGGGATGCCAGTTCTCTCCAGCAACAGCGCTACCAGCCTCAGACACTTGGGTTCTCTTGGGCAGATGGCAGAACACTATGCTTGGAAGCTTCTTCCATCCGGTTTGAGAGTCGCACGTCCACGGCATCCTAGGATTCCAAGTGTTGCCGTGCCGCCACAATCTCCAATTCTTAGGCCTATGAGGGCAGAGTGTCTGGCAGTTCTGAAAGAGACCTTAGGAATGCAGGCGTTTTGGCTCCTTCCACCGAGAAACCAGCTCCTCCAGACCCTCTGTCGTTAGGCAATTCATCTTAGACTATCTCTAGGCGCCCTCTTTCCTCCTCCACGAAGTAAGACACAAACGGAATCGCCCTAAAGGGAAGAAGCCTTCGGAGTCCGGCAGAGAGGCAGCCTCTCCCACTCAGCATTGCCCCACGGCTGAGCCCAGGGTATGGGACCGAGAGAGGGAGAAAGACAGCCGTAACCCCGAGCTTTTCCACAGTGTCGTATAGGCCTCACCCTCACGCTCACGTCCGTTTCAGAGAGGAAACACCAGGCCTCGGTGTGCTCTCCTGCGGCAAGGAAACTTTGCTGTCATTCCTGAGGTGGCACATTGGCTCAGGACTGCCCTACCCGAAGGACTCACGGCGTGCAGCCCTATTGGTTGAGATCAGCCCCTCTGGCTCTTGCTCGGATGAAAGCAACTGGGCAAAGAGCCGTGCATAAGCTGGGGACCGTGGCAGCTTCCCCTAGTCTACACCAGCACAGCACTCTGAGGGAGAGGAGCTGCTGACGTTTGGTAGCAACATCTCCTATTCTGAAGAGAAACGTTTCCTTGTAAGTGGGTTCCATCAGCCTTGCCATATTTTCTCAGCTGGCTATGATGGAGGGCAGTCAGGTGGCAGACTCCCCCGAGGCCCTGCTTCCCAGACTGTGATACAGACCCCCCGCCTGCTTCAGCCCAACGGGACGGCTTACGGTAAGGTAAAAACCCTGTGTTGGGAAGTTCCTGCCTAACCCTCGCACAAGCACGAGCATACTGGTCATGGGTCAAAGACTTTGCCCACAAGTTTAACGTATTTGCTCCCATCTAGCCTCCGAAGGCCGGGTTTCCCTAGCTAGGCATCACACTTCAGGAACGGTACTCAGGGTGCTGGTGACTGCAGGTTGTTTCACCAGGCAGCCCAAATCGAGTACACCCACTTGCATTTTCCAGGGGCAGAGCAAATGGTGTCAACTTACATGCCTCCAGCCTGGGAGGGGCAACATACACCTTGTCAATGGGAAAGGAGCCCATGCCCTCAGTGTGAAAGGCCGCTATGCCTCCGTGCTTTGGCAGCCCAGGGATAGCGTCAGCTCTGAAATGCTTCCCAAGGAGCAGAGTCAGAGAACCTTTGAACCACAGAGCAGGTCCAGCCCAGAACAAGGGCTGCTCCTGGCCTGAGAACACCCACGGCCCAGCGCTTCTTTTGGGTACACACGTGTAGAGGAAGGGTGTTGAATTCTGCTGCCTGATAAGTTCTCCGGGCCGCGTAGTGTGAGCGCAAGTAGAGTGGCCCTCCATCTCATCCCAGGTTCATGTGTAAGTTGTACAAGGCCAACTCCCTGCTTGAATCCCTCTGTGGGCCACGTAACCTCCAGAGAGAGATGGATGATTGGGACCCAGGGCTGCTATCTCGGTTAAGGTTCTGTGCGTCAGCTTCGCAGCTGTTCTCTCGAAGCGGGTCCCAAGGCTTTTGGGAAGAGTTTCCTTAGAGCGTCAGAAACAGGAGATTACCCGACAGGCCCACGGGGATGCCAGTTCTCTCCAGCAACAGCGCTACCAGCCTCAGACACTTGGGTTCTCTTGGGCAGATGGCAGAACACTATGCTTGGAAGCTTCTTCCATCCGGTTTGAGAGTCGCACGTCCACGGCATCCTAGGATTCCAAGTGTTGCCGTGCCGCCACAATCTCCAATTCTTAGGCCTATGAGGGCAGAGTGTCTGGCAGTTCTGAAAGAGACCTTAGGAATGCAGGCGTTTTGGCTCCTTCCACCGAGAAACCAGCTCCTCCAGACCCTCTGTCGTTAGGCAATTCATCTTAGACTATCTCTAGGCGCCCTCTTTCCTCCTCCACGAAGTAAGACACAAACGGAATCGCCCTAAAGGGAAGAAGCCTTCGGAGTCCGGCAGAGAGGCAGCCTCTCCCACTCAGCATTGCCCCACGGCTGAGCCCAGGGTATGGGACCGAGAGAGGGAGAAAGACAGCCGTAACCCCGAGCTTTTCCACAGTGTCGTATAGGCCTCACCCTCACGCTCACGTCCGTTTCAGAGAGGAAACACCAGGCCTCGGTGTGCTCTCCTGCGGCAAGGAAACTTTGCTGTCATTCCTGAGGTGGCACATTGGCTCAGGACTGCCCTACCCGAAGGACTCACGGCGTGCAGCCCTATTGCTTGAGATCAGCCCCTCTGGCTCTTGCTCGGATGAAAGCAACTGGGCAAAGAGCCGTGCATAAGCTGGGGACCGTGGCAGCTTCCCCTAGTCTACACCAGCACAGCACTCTGAGGGAGAGGAGCTGCTGACGTTTGGTAGCAACATCTCCTATTCTGAAGAGAAACGTTTCCTTGTAAGTGGGTTCCATCAGCCTTGCCATATTTTCTCAGCTGGCTATGATGGAGGGCAGTCAGGTGGCAGACTCCCCCGAGGCCCTGCTTCCCAGACTGTGATACAGACCCCCCGCCTGCTTCAGCCCAACGGGACGGCTTACGGTAAGGTAAAAACCCTGTGTTGGGAAGTTCCTGCCTAACCCTCGCACAAGCACGAGCATACTGGTCATGGGTCAAAGACTTTGCCCACAAGTTTAACGTATTTGCTCCCATCTAGCCTCCGAAGGCCGGGTTTCCCTAGCTAGGCATCACACTTCAGGAACGGTACTCAGGGTGCTGGTGACTGCAGGTTGTTTCACCAGGCAGCCCAAATCGAGTACACCCACTTGCATTTTCCAGGGGCAGAGCAAATGGTGTCAACTTACATGCCTCCAGCCTGGGAGGGGCAACATACACCTTGTCAATGGGAAAGGAGCCCATGCCCTCAGTGTGAAAGGCCGCTATGCCTCCGTGCTTTGGCAGCCCAGGGATAGCGTCAGCTCTGAAATGCTTCCCAAGGAGCAGAGTCAGAGAACCTTTGAAGCACAGAGCAGGTCCAGCCCAGAACAAGGGCTGCTCTTGGCCTGAGAACACCCACGGCCCAGCGCTTCTTTTGGGTACACACGTGTAGAGGAAGGGTGTTGAATTCTGCTGCCTGATAAGTTCTCTGGGCCGCGTAGTGTGAGCGCAAGTAGAGTGGCCCTCCATCTCATCCCAGGTTCATGTGTAAGTTGTACAAGGCCAACTCCCTGCTTGAATCCCTCTGTGGGCCACGTAACCTCCAGAGAGAGATGGATGATTGGGACCCAGGGCTGCTATCTCGGTTAAGGTTCTGTGCGTCAGCTTCGCAGCTGTTCTCTCGAAGCGGGTCCCAAGGCTTTTGGGAAGAGTTTCCTTAGAGCGTCAGAAACAGGAGATTACCCGACAGGCCCACGGGGATGCCAGTTCTCTCCAGCAACAGCGCTACCAGCCTCAGACACTTGGGTTCTCTTGGGCAGATGGCAGAACACTATGCTTGGAAGCTTCTTCCATCCGGTTTGAGAGTCGCACGTCCACGGCATCCTAGGATTCCAAGTGTTGCCGTGCCGCCACAATCTCCAATTCTTAGGCCTATGAGGGCAGAGTGTCTGGCAGTTCTGAAAGAGACCTTAGGAATGCAGGCGTTTTGGCTCCTTCCACCGAGAAACCAGCTCCTCCAGACCCTCTGTCGTTAGGCAATTCATCTTAGACTATCTCTAGGCGCCCTCTTTCCTCCTCCACGAAGTAAGACACAAACGGAATCGCCCTAAAGGGAAGAAGCCTTCGGAGTCCGGCAGAGAGGCAGCCTCTCCCACTCAGCATTGCCCCACGGCTGAGCCCAGGGTATGGGACCGAGAGAGGGAGAAAGACAGCCGTAACCCCGAGCTTTTCCACAGTGTCGTATAGGCCTCACCCTCACGCTCACGTCCGTTTCAGAGAGGAAACACCAGGCCTCGGTGTGCTCTCCTGCGGCAAGGAAACTTTGCTGTCATTCCTGAGGTGGCACATTGGCTCAGGACTGCCCTACCCGAAGGACTCACGGCGTGCAGCCCTATTGGTTGAGATCAGCCCCTCTGGCTCTTGCTCGGATGAAAGCAACTGGGCAAAGAGCCGTGCATAAGCTGGGGACCGTGGCAGCTTCCCCTAGTCTACACCAGCACAGCACTCTGAGGGAGAGGAGCTGCTGACGTTTGGTAGCAACATCTCCTATTCTGAAGAGAAACGTTTCCTTGTAAGTGGGTTCCATCAGCCTTGCCATATTTTCTCAGCTGGCTATGATGGAGGGCAGTCAGGTGGCAGACTCCCCCGAGGCCCTGCTTCCCAGACTGTGATACAGACCCCCCGCCTGCTTCAGCCCAACGGGACGGCTTACGGTAAGGTAAAAACCCTGTGTTGGGAAGTTCCTGCCTAACCCTCGCACAAGCACGAGCATACTGGTCATGGGTCAAAGACTTTGCCCACAAGTTTAACGTATTTGCTCCCATCTAGCCTCCGAAGGCCGGGTTTCCCTAGCTAGGCATCACACTTCAGGAACGGTACTCAGGGTGCTGGTGACTGCAGGTTGTTTCACCAGGCAGCCCAAATCGAGTACACCCACTTGCATTTTCCAGGGGCAGAGCAAATGGTGTCAACTTACATGCCTCCAGCCTGGGAGGGGCAACATACACCTTGTCAATGGGAAAGGAGCCCATGCCCTCAGTGTGAAAGGCCGCTATGCCTCCGTGCTTTGGCAGCCCAGGGATAGCGTCAGCTCTGAAATGCTTCCCAAGGAGCAGAGTCAGAGAACCTTTGAAGCACAGAGCAGGTCCAGCCCAGAACAAGGGCTGCTCTTGGCCTGAGAACACCCACGGCCCAGCGCTTCTTTTGGGTACACACGTGTAGAGGAAGGGTGTTGAATTCTGCTGCCTGATAAGTTCTCCGGGCCGCGTAGTGTGAGCGCAAGTAGAGTGGCCCTCCATCTCATCCCAGGTTCATGTGTAAGTTGTACAAGGCCAACTCCCTGCTTGAATCCCTCTGTGGGCCACGTAACCTCCAGAGAGAGATGGATGATTGGGACCCAGGGCTGCTATCTCGGTTAAGGTTCTGTGCGTCAGCTTCGCAGCTGTTCTCTCGAAGCGGGTCCCAAGGCTTTTGGGAAGAGTTTCCTTAGAGCGTCAGAAACAGGAGATTACCCGACAGGCCCACGGGGATGCCAGTTCTCTCCAGCAACAGCGCTACCAGCCTCAGACACTTGGGTTCTCTTGGGCAGATGGCAGAACACTATGCTTGGAAGCTTCTTCCATCCGGTTTGAGAGTCGCACGTCCACGGCATCCTAGGATTCCAAGTGTTGCCGTGCCGCCACAATCTCCAATTCTTAGGCCTATGAGGGCAGAGTGTCTGGCAGTTCTGAAAGAGACCTTAGGAATGCAGGCGTTTTGGCTCCTTCCACCGAGAAACCAGCTCCTCCAGACCCTCTGTCGTTAGGCAATTCATCTTAGACTATCTCTAGGCGCCCTCTTTCCTCCTCCACGAAGTAAGACACAAACGGAATCGCCCTAAAGGGAAGAAGCCTTCGGAGTCCGGCAGAGAGGCAGCCTCTCCCACTCAGCATTGCCCCACGGCTGAGCCCAGGGTATGGGACCGAGAGAGGGAGAAAGACAGCCGTAACCCCGAGCTTTTCCACAGTGTCGTATAGGCCTCACCCTCACGCTCACGTCCGTTTCAGAGAGGAAACACCAGGCCTCGGTGTGCTCTCCTGCGGCAAGGAAACTTTGCTGTCATTCCTGAGGTGGCACATTGGCTCAGGACTGCCCTACCCGAAGGACTCACGGCGTGCAGCCCTATTGGTTGAGATCAGCCCCTCTGGCTCTTGCTCGGATGAAAGCAACTGGGCAAAGAGGCGTGCATAAGCTGGGGACCGTGGCAGCTTCCCCTAGTCTACACCAGCACAGCACTCTGAGGGAGAGGAGCTGCTGACGTTTGGTAGCAACATCTCCTATTCTGAAGAGAAACGTTTCCTTGTAAGTGGGTTCCATCAGCCTTGCCATATTTTCTCAGCTGGCTATGATGGAGGGCAGTCAGGTGGCAGACTCCCCCGAGGCCCTGCTTCCCAGACTGTGATACAGACCCCCCGCCTGCTTCAGCCCAACGGGACGGCTTACGGTAAGGTAAAAACCCTGTGTTGGGAAGTTCCTGCCTAACCCTCGCACAAGCACGAGCATACTGGTCATGGGTCAAAGACTTTGCCCACAAGTTTAACGTATTTGCTCCCATCTAGCCTCCGAAGGCCGGGTTTCCCTAGCTAGGCATCACACTTCAGGAACGGTACTCAGGGTGCTGGTGACTGCAGGTTGTTTCACCAGGCAGCCCAAATCGAGTACACCCACTTGCATTTTCCAGGGGCAGAGCAAATGGTGTCAACTTACATGCCTCCAGCCTGGGAGGGGCAACATACACCTTGTCAATGGGAAACGAGCCCATGCCCTCAGTGTGAAAGGCCGCTATGCCTCCGTGCTTTGGCAGCCCAGGGATAGCGTCAGCTCTGAAATGCTTCCCAAGGAGCAGAGTCAGAGAACCTTTGAAGCACAGAGCAGGTCCAGCCCAGAACAAGGGCTGCTCCTGGCCTGAGAACACCCACGGCCCAGCGCTTCTTTTGGGTACACACGTGTAGAGGAAGGGTGTTGAATTCTGCTGCCTGATAAGTTCTCCGGGCCGCGTAGTGTGAGCGCAAGTAGAGTGGCCCTCCATCTCATCCCAGGTTCATGTGTAAGTTGTACAAGGCCAACTCCCTGCTTGAATCCCTCTGTGGGCCACGTAACATCCAGAGAGAGATGGATGATTGGGACCCAGGGCTGCTATCTCGGTTAAGGTTCTGTGCGTCAGCTTCGCAGCTGTTCTCTCGAAGCGGGTCCCAAGGCTTTTGGGAAGAGTTTCCTTAGAGCGTCAGAAACAGGAGATTACCCGACAGGCCCACGGGGATGCCAGTTCTCTCCAGCAACAGCGCTACCAGCCTCAGACACTTGGGTTCTCTTGGGCAGATGGCAGAACACTATGCTTGGAAGCTTCTTCCATCCGGTTTGAGAGTCGCACGTCCACGGCATCCTAGGATTCCAAGTGTTGCCGTGCCGCCACAATCTCCAATTCTTAGGCCTATGAGGGCAGAGTGTCTGGCAGTTCTGAAAGAGACCTTAGGAATGCAGGCGTTTTGGCTCCTTCCACCGAGAAACCAGCTCCTCCAGACCCTCTGTCGTTAGGCAATTCATCTTAGACTATCTCTAGGCGCCCTCTTTCCTCCTCCACGAAGTAAGACACAAACGGAATCGCCCTAAAGGGAAGAAGCCTTCGGAGTCCGGCAGAGAGGCAGCCTCTCCCACTCAGCATTGCCCCACGGCTGAGCCCAGGGTATGGGACCGAGAGAGGGAGAAAGACAGCCGTAACCCCGAGCTTTTCCACAGTGTCGTATAGGCCTCACCCTCACGCTCACGTCCGTTTCAGAGAGGAAACACCAGGCCTCGGTGTGCTCTCCTGCGGCAAGGAAACTTTGCTGTCATTCCTGAGGTGGCACATTGGCTCAGGACTGCCCTACCCGAAGGACTCACGGCGTGCAGCCCTATTGGTTGAGATCAGCCCCTCTGGCTCTTGCTCGGATGAAAGCAACTGGGCAAAGAGCCGTGCATAAGCTGGGGACCGTGGGAGCTTCCCCTAGTCTACACCAGCACAGCACTCTGAGGGAGAGGAGCTGCTGACGTTTGGTAGCAACATCTCCTATTCTGAAGAGAAACGTTTCCTTGTAAGTGGGTTCCATCAGCCTTGCCATATTTTCTCAGCTGGCTATGATGGAGGGCAGTCAGGTGGCAGACTCCCCCGAGGCCCTGCTTCCCAGACTGTGATACAGACCCCCCGCCTGCTTCAGCCCAACGGGACGGCTTACGGTAAGGTAAAAACCCTGTGTTGGGAAGTTCCTGCCTAACCCTCGCACAAGCACGAGCATACTGGTCATGGGTCAAAGACTTTGCCCACAAGTTTAACGTATTTGCTCCCATCTAGCCTCCGAAGGCCGGGTTTCCCTAGCTAGGCATCACACTTCAGGAACGGTACTCAGGGTGCTGGTGACTGCAGGTTGTTTCACCAGGCAGCCCAAATCGAGTACACCCACTTGCATTTTCCAGGGGCAGAGCAAATGGTGTCAACTTACATGCCTCCAGCCTGGGAGGGGCAACATACACCTTGTCAATGGGAAAGGAGCCCATGCCCTCAGTGTGAAAGGCCGCTATGCCTCCGTGCTTTGGCAGCCCAGGGATAGCGTCAGCTCTGAAATGCTTCCCAAGGAGCAGAGTCAGAGAACCTTTGAACCACAGAGCAGGTCCAGCCCAGAACAAGGGCTGCTCCTGGCCTGAGAACACCCACGGCCCAGCGCTTCTTTTGGGTACACACGTGTAGAGGAAGGGTGTTGAATTCTGCTGCCTGATAAGTTCTCCGGGCCGCGTAGTGTGAGCGCAAGTAGAGTGGCCCTCCATCTCATCCCAGGTTCATGTGTAAGTTGTACAAGGCCAACTCCCTGCTTGAATCCCTCTGTGGGCCACGTAACCTCCAGAGAGAGATGGATGATTGGGACCCAGGGCTGCTATCTCGGTTAAGGTTCTGTGCGTCAGCTTCGCAGCTGTTCTCTCGAAGCGGGTCCCAAGGCTTTTGGGAAGAGTTTCCTTAGAGCGTCAGAAACAGGAGATTACCCGACAGGCCCACGGGGATGCCAGTTCTCTCCAGCAACAGCGCTACCAGCCTCAGACACTTGGGTTCTCTTGGGCAGATGGCAGAACACTATGCTTGGAAGCTTCTTCCATCCGGTTTGAGAGTCGCACGTCCACGGCATCCTAGGATTCCAAGTGTTGCCGTGCCGCCACAATCTCCAATTCTTAGGCCTATGAGGGCAGAGTGTCTGGCAGTTCTGAAAGAGACCTTAGGAATGCAGGCGTTTTGGCTCCTTCCACCGAGAAACCAGCTCCTCCAGACCCTCTGTCGTTAGGCAATTCATCTTAGACTATCTCTAGGCGCCCTCTTTCCTCCTCCACGAAGTAAGACACAAACGGAATCGCCCTAAAGGGAAGAAGCCTTCGGAGTCCGGCAGAGAGGCAGCCTCTCCCACTCAGCATTGCCCCACGGCTGAGCCCAGGGTATGGGACCGAGAGAGGGAGAAAGACAGCCGTAACCCCGAGCTTTTCCACAGTGTCGTATAGGCCTCACCCTCACGCTCACGTCCGTTTCAGAGAGGAAACACCAGGCCTCGGTGTGCTCTCCTGCGGCAAGGAAACTTTGCTGTCATTCCTGAGGTGGCACATTGGCTCAGGACTGCCCTACCCGAAGGACTCACGGCGTGCAGCCCTATTGGTTGAGATCAGCCCCTCTGGCTCTTGCTCGGATGAAAGCAACTGGGCAAAGAGGCGTGCATAAGCTGGGGACCGTGGCAGCTTCCCCTAGTCTACACCAGCACAGCACTCTGAGGGAGAGGAGCTGCTGACGTTTGGTAGCAACATCTCCTATTCTGAAGAGAAACGTTTCCTTGTAAGTGGGTTCCATCAGCCTTGCCATATTTTCTCAGCTGGCTATGATGGAGGGCAGTCAGGTGGCAGACTCCCCCGAGGCCCTGCTTCCCAGACTGTGATACAGACCCCCCGCCTGCTTCAGCCCAACGGGACGGCTTACGGTAAGGTAAAAACCCTGTGTTGGGAAGTTCCTGCCTAACCCTCGCACAAGCACGAGCATACTGGTCATGGGTCAAAGACTTTGCCCACAAGTTTAACGTATTTGCTCCCATCTAGCCTCCGAAGGCCGGGTTTCCCTAGCTAGGCATCACACTTCAGGAACGGTACTCAGGGTGCTGGTGACTGCAGGTTGTTTCACCAGGCAGCCCAAATCGAGTACACCCACTTGCATTTTCCAGGGGCAGAGCAAATGGTGTCAACTTACATGCCTCCAGCCTGGGAGGGGCAACATACACCTTGTCAATGGGAAAGGAGCCCATGCCCTCAGTGTGAAAGGCCGCTATGCCTCCGTGCTTTGGCAGCCCAGGGATAGCGTCAGCTCTGAAATGCTTCCCAAGGAGCAGAGTCAGAGAACCTTTGAAGCACAGAGCAGGTCCAGCCCAGAACAAGGGCTGCTCTTGGCCTGAGAACACCCACGGCCCAGCGCTTCTTTTGGGTACACACGTGTAGAGGAAGGGTGTTGAATTCTGCTGCCTGATAAGTTCTCCGGGCCGCGTAGTGTGAGCGCAAGTAGAGTGGCCCTCCATCTCATCCCAGGTTCATGTGTAAGTTGTACAAGGCCAACTCCCTGCTTGAATCCCTCTGTGGGCCACGTAACCTCCAGAGAGAGATGGATGATTGGGACCCAGGGCTGCTATCTCGGTTAAGGTTCTGTGCGTCAGCTTCGCAGCTGTTCTCTCGAAGCGGGTCCCAAGGCTTTTGGGAAGAGTTTCCTTAGAGCGTCAGAAACAGGAGATTACCCGACAGGCCCACGGGGATGCCAGTTCTCTCCAGCAACAGCGCTACCAGCCTCAGACACTTGGGTTCTCTTGGGCAGATGGCAGAACACTATGCTTGGAAGCTTCTTCCATCCGGTTTGAGAGTCGCACGTCCACGGCATCCTAGGATTCCAAGTGTTGCCGTGCCGCCACAATCTCCAATTCTTAGGCCTATGAGGGCAGAGTGTCTGGCAGTTCTGAAAGAGACCTTAGGAATGCAGGCGTTTTGGCTCCTTCCACCGAGAAACCAGCTCCTCCAGACCCTCTGTCGTTAGGCAATTCATCTTAGACTATCTCTAGGCGCCCTCTTTCCTCCTCCACGAAGTAAGACACAAACGGAATCGCCCTAAAGGGAAGAAGCCTTCGGAGTCCGGCAGAGAGGCAGCCTCTCCCACTCAGCATTGCCCCACGGCTGAGCCCAGGGTATGGGACCGAGAGAGGGAGAAAGACAGCCGTAACCCCGAGCTTTTCCACAGTGTCGTATAGGCCTCACCCTCACGCTCACGTCCGTTTCAGAGAGGAAACACCAGGCCTCGGTGTGCTCTCCTGCGGCAAGGAAACTTTGCTGTCATTCCTGAGGTGGCACATTGGCTCAGGACTGCCCTACCCGAAGGACTCACGGCGTGCAGCCCTATTGCTTGAGATCAGCCCCTCTGGCTCTTGCTCGGATGAAAGCAACTGGGCAAAGAGCCGTGCATAAGCTGGGGACCGTGGCAGCTTCCCCTAGTCTACACCAGCACAGCACTCTGAGGGAGAGGAGCTGCTGACGTTTGGTAGCAACATCTCCTATTCTGAAGAGAAACGTTTCCTTGTAAGTGGGTTCCATCAGCCTTGCCATATTTTCTCAGCTGGCTATGATGGAGGGCAGTCAGGTGGCAGACTCCCCCGAGGCCCTGCTTCCCAGACTGTGATACAGACCCCCCGCCTGCTTCAGCCCAACGGGACGGCTTACGGTAAGGTAAAAACCCTGTGTTGGGAAGTTCCTGCCTAACCCTCGCACAAGCACGAGCATACTGGTCATGGGTCAAAGACTTTGCCCACAAGTTTAACGTATTTGCTCCCATCTAGCCTCCGAAGGCCGGGTTTCCCTAGCTAGGCATCACACTTCAGGAACGGTACTCAGGGTGCTGGTGACTGCAGGTTGTTTCACCAGGCAGCCCAAATCGAGTACACCCACTTGCATTTTCCAGGGGCAGAGCAAATGGTGTCAACTTACATGCCTCCAGCCTGGGAGGGGCAACATACACCTTGTCAATGGGAAAGGAGCCCATGCCCTCAGTGTGAAAGGCCGCTATGCCTCCGTGCTTTGGCAGCCCAGGGATAGCGTCAGCTCTGAAATGCTTCCCAAGGAGCAGAGTCAGAGAACCTTTGAACCACAGAGCAGGTCCAGCCCAGAACAAGGGCTGCTCCTGGCCTGAGAACACCCACGGCCCAGCGCTTCTTTTGGGTACACACGTGTAGAGGAAGGGTGTTGAATTCTGCTGCCTGATAAGTTCTCCGGGCCGCGTAGTGTGAGCGCAAGTAGAGTGGCCCTCCATCTCATCCCAGGTTCATGTGTAAGTTGTACAAGGCCAACTCCCTGCTTGAATCCCTCTGTGGGCCACGTAACCTCCAGAGAGAGATGGATGATTGGGACCCAGGGCTGCTATCTCGGTTAAGGTTCTGTGCGTCAGCTTCGCAGCTGTTCTCTCGAAGCGGGTCCCAAGGCTTTTGGGAAGAGTTTCCTTAGAGCGTCAGAAACAGGAGATTACCCGACAGGCCCACGGGGATGCCAGTTCTCTCCAGCAACAGCGCTACCAGCCTCAGACACTTGGGTTCTCTTGGGCAGATGGCAGAACACTATGCTTGGAAGCTTCTTCCATCCGGTTTGAGAGTCGCACGTCCACGGCATCCTAGGATTCCAAGTGTTGCCGTGCCGCCACAATCTCCAATTCTTAGGCCTATGAGGGCAGAGTGTCTGGCAGTTCTGAAAGAGACCTTAGGAATGCAGGCGTTTTGGCTCCTTCCACCGAGAAACCAGCTCCTCCAGACCCTCTGTCGTTAGGCAATTCATCTTAGACTATCTCTAGGCGCCCTCTTTCCTCCTCCACGAAGTAAGACACAAACGGAATCGCCCTAAAGGGAAGAAGCCTTCGGAGTCCGGCAGAGAGGCAGCCTCTCCCACTCAGCATTGCCCCACGGCTGAGCCCAGGGTATGGGACCGAGAGAGGGAGAAAGACAGCCGTAACCCCGAGCTTTTCCACAGTGTCGTATAGGCCTCACCCTCACGCTCACGTCCGTTTCAGAGAGGAAACACCAGGCCTCGGTGTGCTGTCCTGCGGCAAGGAAACTTTGCTGTCATTCCTGAGGTGGCACATTGGCTCAGGACTGCCCTACCCGAAGGACTCACGGCGTGCAGCCCTATTGGTTGAGATCAGCCCCTCTGGCTCTTGCTCGGATGAAAGCAACTGGGCAAAGAGGCGTGCATAAGCTGGGGACCGTGGCAGCTTCCCCTAGTCTACACCAGCACAGCACTCTGAGGGAGAGGAGCTGCTGACGTTTGGTAGCAACATCTCCTATTCTGAAGAGAAACGTTTCCTTGTAAGTGGGTTCCATCAGCCTTGCCATATTTTCTCAGCTGGCTATGATGGAGGGCAGTCAGGTGGCAGACTCCCCCGAGGCCCTGCTTCCCAGACTGTGATACAGACCCCCCGCCTGCTTCAGCCCAACGGGACGGCTTACGGTAAGGTAAAAACCCTGTGTTGGGAAGTTCCTGCCTAACCCTCGCACAAGCACGAGCATACTGGTCATGGGTCAAAGACTTTGCCCACAAGTTTAACGTATTTGCTCCCATCTAGCCTCCGAAGGCCGGGTTTCCCTAGCTAGGCATCACACTTCAGGAACGGTACTCAGGGTGCTGGTGACTGCAGGTTGTTTCACCAGGCAGCCCAAATCGAGTACACCCACTTGCATTTTCCAGGGGCAGAGCAAATGGTGTCAACTTACATGCCTCCAGCCTGGGAGGGGCAACATACACCTTGTCAATGGGAAAGGAGCCCATGCCCTCAGTGTGAAAGGCCGCTATGCCTCCGTGCTTTGGCAGCCCAGGGATAGCGTCAGCTCTGAAATGCTTCCCAAGGAGCAGAGTCAGAGAACCTTTGAAGCACAGAGCAGGTCCAGCCCAGAACAAGGGCTGCTCTTGGCCTGAGAACACCCACGGCCCAGCGCTTCTTTTGGGTACACACGTGTAGAGGAAGGGTGTTGAATTCTGCTGCCTGATAAGTTCTCCGGGCCGCGTAGTGTGAGCGCAAGTAGAGTGGCCCTCCATCTCATCCCAGGTTCATGTGTAAGTTGTACAAGGCCAACTCCCTGCTTGAATCCCTCTGTGGGCCACGTAACCTCCAGAGAGAGATGGATGATTGGGCCCCAGGCTGCTATCTCGGTTAAGGTTCTGTGCGTCAGCTTCGCAGCTGTTCTCTCGAAGCGGGTCCCAAGGCTTTTGGGAAGAGTTTCCTTAGAGCGTCAGAAACAGGAGATTACCCGACAGGCCCACGGGGATGCCAGTTCTCTCCAGCAACAGCGCTACCAGCCTCAGACACTTGGGTTCTCTTGGGCAGATGGCAGAACACTATGCTTGGAAGCTTCTTCCATCCGGTTTGAGAGTCGCACGTCCACGGCATCCTAGGATTCCAAGTGTTGCCGTGCCGCCACAATCTCCAATTCTTAGGCCTATGAGGGCAGAGTGTCTGGCAGTTCTGAAAGAGACCTTAGGAATGCAGGCGTTTTGGCTCCTTCCACCGAGAAACCAGCTCCTCCAGACCCTCTGTCGTTAGGCAATTCATCTTAGACTATCTCTAGGCGCCCTCTTTCCTCCTCCACGAAGTAAGACACAAACGGAATCGCCCTAAAGGGAAGAAGCCTTCGGAGTCCGGCAGAGAGGCAGCCTCTCCCACTCAGCATTGCCCCACGGCTGAGCCCAGGGTATGGGACCGAGAGAGGGAGAAAGACAGCCGTAACCCCGAGCTTTTCCACAGTGTCGTATAGGCCTCACCCTCACGCTCACGTCCGTTTCAGAGAGGAAACACCAGGCCTCGGTGTGCTCTCCTGCGGCAAGGAAACTTTGCTGTCATTCCTGAGGTGGCACATTGGCTCAGGACTGCCCTACCCGAAGGACTCACGGCGTGCAGCCCTATTGGTTGAGATCAGCCCCTCTGGCTCTTGCTCGGATGAAAGCAACTGGGCAAAGAGGCGTGCATAAGCTGGGGACCGTGGCAGCTTCCCCTAGTCTACACCAGCACAGCACTCTGAGGGAGAGGAGCTGCTGACGTTTGGTAGCAACATCTCCTATTCTGAAGAGAAACGTTTCCTTGTAAGTGGGTTCCATCAGCCTTGCCATATTTTCTCAGCTGGCTATGATGGAGGGCAGTCAGGTGGCAGACTCCCCCGAGGCCCTGCTTCCCAGACTGTGATACAGACCCCCCGCCTGCTTCAGCCCAACGGGACGGCTTACGGTAAGGTAAAAACCCTGTGTTGGGAAGTTCCTGCCTAACCCTCGCACAAGCACGAGCATACTGGTCATGGGTCAAAGACTTTGCCCACAAGTTTAACGTATTTGCTCCCATCTAGCCTCCGAAGGCCGGGTTTCCCTAGCTAGGCATCACACTTCAGGAACGGTACTCAGGGTGCTGGTGACTGCAGGTTGTTTCACCAGGCAGCCCAAATCGAGTACACCCACTTGCATTTTCCAGGGGCAGAGCAAATGGTGTCAACTTACATGCCTCCAGCCTGGGAGGGGCAACATACACCTTGTCAATGGGAAAGGAGCCCATGCCCTCAGTGTGAAAGGCCGCTATGCCTCCGTGCTTTGGCAGCCCAGGGATAGCGTCAGCTCTGAAATGCTTCCCAAGGAGCAGAGTCAGAGAACCTTTGAAGCACAGAGCAGGTCCAGCCCAGAACAAGGGCTGCTCTTGGCCTGAGAACACCCACGGCCCAGCGCTTCTTTTGGGTACACACGTGTAGAGGAAGGGTGTTGAATTCTGCTGCCTGATAAGTTCTCCGGGCCGCGTAGTGTGAGCGCAAGTAGAGTGGCCCTCCATCTCATCCCAGGTTCATGTGTAAGTTGTACAAGGCCAACTCCCTGCTTGAATCCCTCTGTGGGCCACGTAACCTCCAGAGAGAGATGGATGATTGGGACCCAGGGCTGCTATCTCGGTTAAGGTTCTGTGCGTCAGCTTCGCAGCTGTTCTCTCGAAGCGGGTCCCAAGGCTTTTGGGAAGAGTTTCCTTAGAGCGTCAGAAACAGGAGATTACCCGACAGGCCCACGGGGATGCCAGTTCTCTCCAGCAACAGCGCTACCAGCCTCAGACACTTGGGTTCTCTTGGGCAGATGGCAGAACACTATGCTTGGAAGCTTCTTCCATCCGGTTTGAGAGTCGCACGTCCACGGCATCCTAGGATTCCAAGTGTTGCCGTGCCGCCACAATCTCCAATTCTTAGGCCTATGAGGGCAGAGTGTCTGGCAGTTCTGAAAGAGACCTTAGGAATGCAGGCGTTTTGGCTCCTTCCACCGAGAAACCAGCTCCTCCAGACCCTCTGTCGTTAGGCAATTCATCTTAGACTATCTCTAGGCGCCCTCTTTCCTCCTCCACGAAGTAAGACACAAACGGAATCGCCCTAAAGGGAAGAAGCCTTCGGAGTCCGGCAGAGAGGCAGCCTCTCCCACTCAGCATTGCCCCACGGCTGAGCCCAGGGTATGGGACCGAGAGAGGGAGAAAGACAGCCGTAACCCCGAGCTTTTCCACAGTGTCGTATAGGCCTCACCCTCACGCTCACGTCCGTTTCAGAGAGGAAACACCAGGCCTCGGTGTGCTCTCCTGCGGCAAGGAAACTTTGCTGTCATTCCTGAGGTGGCACATTGGCTCAGGACTGCCCTACCCGAAGGACTCACGGCGTGCAGCCCTATTGGTTGAGATCAGCCCCTCTGGCTCTTGCTCGGATGAAAGCAACTGGGCAAAGAGGCGTGCATAAGCTGGGGACCGTGGCAGCTTCCCCTAGTCTACACCAGCACAGCACTCTGAGGGAGAGGAGCTGCTGACGTTTGGTAGCAACATCTCCTATTCTGAAGAGAAACGTTTCCTTGTAAGTGGGTTCCATCAGCCTTGCCATATTTTCTCAGCTGGCTATGATGGAGGGCAGTCAGGTGGCAGACTCCCCCGAGGCCCTGCTTCCCAGACTGTGATACAGACCCCCCGCCTGCTTCAGCCCAACGGGACGGCTTACGGTAAGGTAAAAACCCTGTGTTGGGAAGTTCCTGCCTAACCCTCGCACAAGCACGAGCATACTGGTCATGGGTCAAAGACTTTGCCCACAAGTTTAACGTATTTGCTCCCATCTAGCCTCCGAAGGCCGGGTTTCCCTAGCTAGGCATCACACTTCAGGAACGGTACTCAGGGTGCTGGTGACTGCAGGTTGTTTCACCAGGCAGCCCAAATCGAGTACACCCACTTGCATTTTCCAGGGGCAGAGCAAATGGTGTCAACTTACATGCCTCCAGCCTGGGAGGGGCAACATACACCTTGTCAATGGGAAAGGAGCCCATGCCCTCAGTGTGAAAGGCCGCTATGCCTCCGTGCTTTGGCAGCCCAGGGATAGCGTCAGCTCTGAAATGCTTCCCAAGGAGCAGAGTCAGAGAACCTTTGAACCACAGAGCAGGTCCAGCCCAGAACAAGGGCTGCTCCTGGCCTGAGAACACCCACGGCCCAGCGCTTCTTTTGGGTACACACGTGTAGAGGAAGGGTGTTGAATTCTGCTGCCTGATAAGTTCTCCGGGCCGCGTAGTGTGAGCGCAAGTAGAGTGGCCCTCCATCTCATCCCAGGTTCATGTGTAAGTTGTACAAGGCCAACTCCCTGCTTGAATCCCTCTGTGGGCCACGTAACCTCCAGAGAGAGATGGATGATTGGGACCCAGGGCTGCTATCTCGGTTAAGGTTCTGTGCGTCAGCTTCGCAGCTGTTCTCTCGAAGCGGGTCCCAAGGCTTTTGGGAAGAGTTTCCTTAGAGCGTCAGAAACAGGAGATTACCCGACAGGCCCACGGGGATGCCAGTTCTCTCCAGCAACAGCGCTACCAGCCTCAGACACTTGGGTTCTCTTGGGCAGATGGCAGAACACTATGCTTGGAAGCTTCTTCCATCCGGTTTGAGAGTCGCACGTCCACGGCATCCTAGGATTCCAAGTGTTGCCGTGCCGCCACAATCTCCAATTCTTAGGCCTATGAGGGCAGAGTGTCTGGCAGTTCTGAAAGAGACCTTAGGAATGCAGGCGTTTTGGCTCCTTCCACCGAGAAACCAGCTCCTCCAGACCCTCTGTCGTTAGGCAATTCATCTTAGACTATCTCTAGGCGCCCTCTTTCCTCCTCCACGAAGTAAGACACAAACGGAATCGCCCTAAAGGGAAGAAGCCTTCGGAGTCCGGCAGAGAGGCAGCCTCTCCCACTCAGCATTGCCCCACGGCTGAGCCCAGGGTATGGGACCGAGAGAGGGAGAAAGACAGCCGTAACCCCGAGCTTTTCCACAGTGTCGTATAGGCCTCACCCTCACGCTCACGTCCGTTTCAGAGAGGAAACACCAGGCCTCGGTGTGCTCTCCTGCGGCAAGGAAACTTTGCTGTCATTCCTGAGGTGGCACATTGGCTCAGGACTGCCCTACCCGAAGGACTCACGGCGTGCAGCCCTATTGGTTGAGATCAGCCCCTCTGGCTCTTGCTCGGATGAAAGCAACTGGGCAAAGAGGCGTGCATAAGCTGGGGACCGTGGCAGCTTCCCCTAGTCTACACCAGCACAGCACTCTGAGGGAGAGGAGCTGCTGACGTTTGGTAGCAACATCTCCTATTCTGAAGAGAAACGTTTCCTTGTAAGTGGGTTCCATCAGCCTTGCCATATTTTCTCAGCTGGCTATGATGGAGGGCAGTCAGGTGGCAGACTCCCCCGAGGCCCTGCTTCCCAGACTGTGATACAGACCCCCCGCCTGCTTCAGCCCAACGGGACGGCTTACGGTAAGGTAAAAACCCTGTGTTGGGAAGTTCCTGCCTAACCCTCGCACAAGCACGAGCATACTGGTCATGGGTCAAAGACTTTGCCCACAAGTTTAACGTATTTGCTCCCATCTAGCCTCCGAAGGCCGGGTTTCCCTAGCTAGGCATCACACTTCAGGAACGGTACTCAGGGTGCTGGTGACTGCAGGTTGTTTCACCAGGCAGCCCAAATCGAGTACACCCACTTGCATTTTCCAGGGGCAGAGCAAATGGTGTCAACTTACATGCCTCCAGCCTGGGAGGGGCAACATACACCTTGTCAATGGGAAAGGAGCCCATGCCCTCAGTGTGAAAGGCCGCTATGCCTCCGTGCTTTGGCAGCCCAGGGATAGCGTCAGCTCTGAAATGCTTCCCAAGGAGCAGAGTCAGAGAACCTTTGAAGCACAGAGCAGGTCCAGCCCAGAACAAGGGCTGCTCTTGGCCTGAGAACACCCACGGCCCAGCGCTTCTTTTGGGTACACACGTGTAGAGGAAGGGTGTTGAATTCTGCTGCCTGATAAGTTCTCCGGGCCGCGTAGTGTGAGCGCAAGTAGAGTGGCCCTCCATCTCATCCCAGGTTCATGTGTAAGTTGTACAAGGCCAACTCCCTGCTTGAATCCCTCTGTGGGCCACGTAACCTCCAGAGAGAGATGGATGATTGGGACCCAGGGCTGCTATCTCGGTTAAGGTTCTGTGCGTCAGCTTCGCAGCTGTTCTCTCGAAGCGGGTCCCAAGGCTTTTGGGAAGAGTTTCCTTAGAGCGTCAGAAACAGGAGATTACCCGACAGGCCCACGGGGATGCCAGTTCTCTCCAGCAACAGCGCTACCAGCCTCAGACACTTGGGTTCTCTTGGGCAGATGGCAGAACACTATGCTTGGAAGCTTCTTCCATCCGGTTTGAGAGTCGCACGTCCACGGCATCCTAGGATTCCAAGTGTTGCCGTGCCGCCACAATCTCCAATTCTTAGGCCTATGAGGGCAGAGTGTCTGGCAGTTCTGAAAGAGACCTTAGGAATGCAGGCGTTTTGGCTCCTTCCACCGAGAAACCAGCTCCTCCAGACCCTCTGTCGTTAGGCAATTCATCTTAGACTATCTCTAGGCGCCCTCTTTCCTCCTCCACGAAGTAAGACACAAACGGAATCGCCCTAAAGGGAAGAAGCCTTCGGAGTCCGGCAGAGAGGCAGCCTCTCCCACTCAGCATTGCCCCACGGCTGAGCCCAGGGTATGGGACCGAGAGAGGGAGAAAGACAGCCGTAACCCCGAGCTTTTCCACAGTGTCGTATAGGCCTCACCCTCACGCTCACGTCCGTTTCAGAGAGGAAACACCAGGCCTCGGTGTGCTCTCCTGCGGCAAGGAAACTTTGCTGTCATTCCTGAGGTGGCACATTGGCTCAGGACTGCCCTACCCGAAGGACTCACGGCGTGCAGCCCTATTGGTTGAGATCAGCCCCTCTGGCTCTTGCTCGGATGAAAGCAACTGGGCAAAGAGGCGTGCATAAGCTGGGGACCGTGGCAGCTTCCCCTAGTCTACACCAGCACAGCACTCTGAGGGAGAGGAGCTGCTGACGTTTGGTAGCAACATCTCCTATTCTGAAGAGAAACGTTTCCTTGTAAGTGGGTTCCATCAGCCTTGCCATATTTTCTCAGCTGGCTATGATGGAGGGCAGTCAGGTGGCAGACTCCCCCGAGGCCCTGCTTCCCAGACTGTGATACAGACCCCCCGCCTGCTTCAGCCCAACGGGACGGCTTACGGTAAGGTAAAAACCCTGTGTTGGGAAGTTCCTGCCTAACCCTCGCACAAGCACGAGCATACTGGTCATGGGTCAAAGACTTTGCCCACAAGTTTAACGTATTTGCTCCCATCTAGCCTCCGAAGGCCGGGTTTCCCTAGCTAGGCATCACACTTCAGGAACGGTACTCAGGGTGCTGGTGACTGCAGGTTGTTTCACCAGGCAGCCCAAATCGAGTACACCCACTTGCATTTTCCAGGGGCAGAGCAAATGGTGTCAACTTACATGCCTCCAGCCTGGGAGGGGCAACATACACCTTGTCAATGGGAAAGGAGCCCATGCCCTCAGTGTGAAAGGCCGCTATGCCTCCGTGCTTTGGCAGCCCAGGGATAGCGTCAGCTCTGAAATGCTTCCCAAGGAGCAGAGTCAGAGAACCTTTGAACCACAGAGCAGGTCCAGCCCAGAACAAGGGCTGCTCCTGGCCTGAGAACACCCACGGCCCAGCGCTTCTTTTGGGTACACACGTGTAGAGGAAGGGTGTTGAATTCTGCTGCCTGATAAGTTCTCCGGGCCGCGTAGTGTGAGCGCAAGTAGAGTGGCCCTCCATCTCATCCCAGGTTCATGTGTAAGTTGTACAAGGCCAACTCCCTGCTTGAATCCCTCTGTGGGCCACGTAACCTCCAGAGAGAGATGGATGATTGGGACCCAGGGCTGCTATCTCGGTTAAGGTTCTGTGCGTCAGCTTCGCAGCTGTTCTCTCGAAGCGGGTCCCAAGGCTTTTGGGAAGAGTTTCCTTAGAGCGTCAGAAACAGGAGATTACCCGACAGGCCCACGGGGATGCCAGTTCTCTCCAGCAACAGCGCTACCAGCCTCAGACACTTGGGTTCTCTTGGGCAGATGGCAGAACACTATGCTTGGAAGCTTCTTCCATCCGGTTTGAGAGTCGCACGTCCACGGCATCCTAGGATTCCAAGTGTTGCCGTGCCGCCACAATCTCCAATTCTTAGGCCTATGAGGGCAGAGTGTCTGGCAGTTCTGAAAGAGACCTTAGGAATGCAGGCGTTTTGGCTCCTTCCACCGAGAAACCAGCTCCTCCAGACCCTCTGTCGTTAGGCAATTCATCTTAGACTATCTCTAGGCGCCCTCTTTCCTCCTCCACGAAGTAAGACACAAACGGAATCGCCCTAAAGGGAAGAAGCCTTCGGAGTCCGGCAGAGAGGCAGCCTCTCCCACTCAGCATTGCCCCACGGCTGAGCCCAGGGTATGGGACCGAGAGAGGGAGAAAGACAGCCGTAACCCCGAGCTTTTCCACAGTGTCGTATAGGCCTCACCCTCACGCTCACGTCCGTTTCAGAGAGGAAACACCAGGCCTCGGTGTGCTCTCCTGCGGCAAGGAAACTTTGCTGTCATTCCTGAGGTGGCACATTGGCTCAGGACTGCCCTACCCGAAGGACTCACGGCGTGCAGCCCTATTGGTTGAGATCAGCCCCTCTGGCTCTTGCTCGGATGAAAGCAACTGGGCAAAGAGCCGTGCATAAGCTGGGGACCGTGGCAGCTTCCCCTAGTCTACACCAGCACAGCACTCTGAGGGAGAGGAGCTGCTGACGTTTGGTAGCAACATCTCCTATTCTGAAGAGAAACGTTTCCTTGTAAGTGGGTTCCATCAGCCTTGCCATATTTTCTCAGCTGGCTATGATGGAGGGCAGTCAGGTGGCAGACTCCCCCGAGGCCCTGCTTCCCAGACTGTGATACAGACCCCCCGCCTGCTTCAGCCCAACGGGACGGCTTACGGTAAGGTAAAAACCCTGTGTTGGGAAGTTCCTGCCTAACCCTCGCACAAGCACGAGCATACTGGTCATGGGTCAAAGACTTTGCCCACAAGTTTAACGTATTTGCTCCCATCTAGCCTCCGAAGGCCGGGTTTCCCTAGCTAGGCATCACACTTCAGGAACGGTACTCAGGGTGCTGGTGACTGCAGGTTGTTTCACCAGGCAGCCCAAATCGAGTACACCCACTTGCATTTTCCAGGGGCAGAGCAAATGGTGTCAACTTACATGCCTCCAGCCTGGGAGGGGCAACATACACCTTGTCAATGGGAAAGGAGCCCATGCCCTCAGTGTGAAAGGCCGCTATGCCTCCGTGCTTTGGCAGCCCAGGGATAGCGTCAGCTCTGAAATGCTTCCCAAGGAGCAGAGTCAGAGAACCTTTGAACCACAGAGCAGGTCCAGCCCAGAACAAGGGCTGCTCCTGGCCTGAGAACACCCACGGCCCAGCGCTTCTTTTGGGTACACACGTGTAGAGGAAGGGTGTTGAATTCTGCTGCCTGATAAGTTCTCCGGGCCGCGTAGTGTGAGCGCAAGTAGAGTGGCCCTCCATCTCATCCCAGGTTCATGTGTAAGTTGTACAAGGCCAACTCCCTGCTTGAATCCCTCTGTGGGCCACGTAACCTCCAGAGAGAGATGGATGATTGGGACCCAGGGCTGCTATCTCGGTTAAGGTTCTGTGCGTCAGCTTCGCAGCTGTTCTCTCGAAGCGGGTCCCAAGGCTTTTGGGAAGAGTTTCCTTAGAGCGTCAGAAACAGGAGATTACCCGACAGGCCCACGGGGATGCCAGTTCTCTCCAGCAACAGCGCTACCAGCCTCAGACACTTGGGTTCTCTTGGGCAGATGGCAGAACACTATGCTTGGAAGCTTCTTCCATCCGGTTTGAGAGTCGCACGTCCACGGCATCCTAGGATTCCAAGTGTTGCCGTGCCGCCACAATCTCCAATTCTTAGGCCTATGAGGGCAGAGTGTCTGGCAGTTCTGAAAGAGACCTTAGGAATGCAGGCGTTTTGGCTCCTTCCACCGAGAAACCAGCTCCTCCAGACCCTCTGTCGTTAGGCAATTCATCTTAGACTATCTCTAGGCGCCCTCTTTCCTCCTCCACGAAGTAAGACACAAACGGAATCGCCCTAAAGGGAAGAAGCCTTCGGAGTCCGGCAGAGAGGCAGCCTCTCCCACTCAGCATTGCCCCACGGCTGAGCCCAGGGTATGGGACCGAGAGAGGGAGAAAGACAGCCGTAACCCCGAGCTTTTCCACAGTGTCGTATAGGCCTCACCCTCACGCTCACGTCCGTTTCAGAGAGGAAACACCAGGCCTCGGTGTGCTCTCCTGCGGCAAGGAAACTTTGCTGTCATTCCTGAGGTGGCACATTGGCTCAGGACTGCCCTACCCGAAGGACTCACGGCGTGCAGCCCTATTGGTTGAGATCAGCCCCTCTGGCTCTTGCTCGGATGAAAGCAACTGGGCAAAGAGCCGTGCATAAGCTGGGGACCGTGGCAGCTTCCCCTAGTCTACACCAGCACAGCACTCTGAGGGAGAGGAGCTGCTGACGTTTGGTAGCAACATCTCCTATTCTGAAGAGAAACGTTTCCTTGTAAGTGGGTTCCATCAGCCTTGCCATATTTTCTCAGCTGGCTATGATGGAGGGCAGTCAGGTGGCAGACTCCCCCGAGGCCCTGCTTCCCAGACTGTGATACAGACCCCCCGCCTGCTTCAGCCCAACGGGACGGCTTACGGTAAGGTAAAAACCCTGTGTTGGGAAGTTCCTGCCTAACCCTCGCACAAGCACGAGCATACTGGTCATGGGTCAAAGACTTTGCCCACAAGTTTAACGTATTTGCTCCCATCTAGCCTCCGAAGGCCGGGTTTCCCTAGCTAGGCATCACACTTCAGGAACGGTACTCAGGGTGCTGGTGACTGCAGGTTGTTTCACCAGGCAGCCCAAATCGAGTACACCCACTTGCATTTTCCAGGGGCAGAGCAAATGGTGTCAACTTACATGCCTCCAGCCTGGGAGGGGCAACATACACCTTGTCAATGGGAAAGGAGCCCATGCCCTCAGTGTGAAAGGCCGCTATGCCTCCGTGCTTTGGCAGCCCAGGGATAGCGTCAGCTCTGAAATGCTTCCCAAGGAGCAGAGTCAGAGAACCTTTGAACCACAGAGCAGGTCCAGCCCAGAACAAGGGCTGCTCCTGGCCTGAGAACACCCACGGCCCAGCGCTTCTTTTGGGTACACACGTGTAGAGGAAGGGTGTTGAATTCTGCTGCCTGATAAGTTCTCCGGGCCGCGTAGTGTGAGCGCAAGTAGAGTGGCCCTCCATCTCATCCCAGGTTCATGTGTAAGTTGTACAAGGCCAACTCCCTGCTTGAATCCCTCTGTGGGCCACGTAACCTCCAGAGAGAGATGGATGATTGGGACCCAGGGCTGCTATCTCGGTTAAGGTTCTGTGCGTCAGCTTCGCAGCTGTTCTCTCGAAGCGGGTCCCAAGGCTTTTGGGAAGAGTTTCCTTAGAGCGTCAGAAACAGGAGATTACCCGACAGGCCCACGGGGATGCCAGTTCTCTCCAGCAACAGCGCTACCAGCCTCAGACACTTGGGTTCTCTTGGGCAGATGGCAGAACACTATGCTTGGAAGCTTCTTCCATCCGGTTTGAGAGTCGCACGTCCACGGCATCCTAGGATTCCAAGTGTTGCCGTGCCGCCACAATCTCCAATTCTTAGGCCTATGAGGGCAGAGTGTCTGGCAGTTCTGAAAGAGACCTTAGGAATGCAGGCGTTTTGGCTCCTTCCACCGAGAAACCAGCTCCTCCAGACCCTCTGTCGTTAGGCAATTCATCTTAGACTATCTCTAGGCGCCCTCTTTCCTCCTCCACGAAGTAAGACACAAACGGAATCGCCCTAAAGGGAAGAAGCCTTCGGAGTCCGGCAGAGAGGCAGCCTCTCCCACTCAGCATTGCCCCACGGCTGAGCCCAGGGTATGGGACCGAGAGAGGGAGAAAGACAGCCGTAACCCCGAGCTTTTCCACAGTGTCGTATAGGCCTCACCCTCACGCTCACGTCCGTTTCAGAGAGGAAACACCAGGCCTCGGTGTGCTCTCCTGCGGCAAGGAAACTTTGCTGTCATTCCTGAGGTGGCACATTGGCTCAGGACTGCCCTACCCGAAGGACTCACGGCGTGCAGCCCTATTGCTTGAGATCAGCCCCTCTGGCTCTTGCTCGGATGAAAGCAACTGGGCAAAGAGCCGTGCATAAGCTGGGGACCGTGGCAGCTTCCCCTAGTCTACACCAGCACAGCACTCTGAGGGAGAGGAGCTGCTGACGTTTGGTAGCAACATCTCCTATTCTGAAGAGAAACGTTTCCTTGTAAGTGGGTTCCATCAGCCTTGCCATATTTTCTCAGCTGGCTATGATGGAGGGCAGTCAGGTGGCAGACTCCCCCGAGGCCCTGCTTCCCAGACTGTGATACAGACCCCCCGCCTGCTTCAGCCCAACGGGACGGCTTACGGTAAGGTAAAAACCCTGTGTTGGGAAGTTCCTGCCTAACCCTCGCACAAGCACGAGCATACTGGTCATGGGTCAAAGACTTTGCCCACAAGTTTAACGTATTTGCTCCCATCTAGCCTCCGAAGGCCGGGTTTCCCTAGCTAGGCATCACACTTCAGGAACGGTACTCAGGGTGCTGGTGACTGCAGGTTGTTTCACCAGGCAGCCCAAATCGAGTACACCCACTTGCATTTTCCAGGGGCAGAGCAAATGGTGTCAACTTACATGCCTCCAGCCTGGGAGGGGCAACATACACCTTGTCAATGGGAAAGGAGCCCATGCCCTCAGTGTGAAAGGCCGCTATGCCTCCGTGCTTTGGCAGCCCAGGGATAGCGTCAGCTCTGAAATGCTTCCCAAGGAGCAGAGTCAGAGAACCTTTGAACCACAGAGCAGGTCCAGCCCAGAACAAGGGCTGCTCCTGGCCTGAGAACACCCACGGCCCAGCGCTTCTTTTGGGTACACACGTGTAGAGGAAGGGTGTTGAATTCTGCTGCCTGATAAGTTCTCCGGGCCGCGTAGTGTGAGCGCAAGTAGAGTGGCCCTCCATCTCATCCCAGGTTCATGTGTAAGTTGTACAAGGCCAACTCCCTGCTTGAATCCCTCTGTGGGCCACGTAACCTCCAGAGAGAGATGGATGATTGGGACCCAGGGCTGCTATCTCGGTTAAGGTTCTGTGCGTCAGCTTCGCAGCTGTTCTCTCGAAGCGGGTCCCAAGGCTTTTGGGAAGAG
Organism: Eschrichtius robustus; assembly: GCF_028021215.1. Lineage (NCBI taxonomy): Eukaryota > Metazoa > Chordata > Mammalia > Artiodactyla > Eschrichtiidae > Eschrichtius > Eschrichtius robustus. The sequence continues at coordinate 62,833,926 of NC_090837.1, forward strand.
TTTCCTTAGAGCGTCAGAAACAGGAGATTACCCGACAGGCCCACGGGGATGCCAGTTCTCTCCAGCAACAGCGCTACCAGCCTCAGACACTTGGGTTCTCTTGGGCAGATGGCAGAACACTATGCTTGGAAGCTTCTTCCATCCGGTTTGAGAGTCGCACGTCCACGGCATCCTAGGATTCCAAGTGTTGCCGTGCCGCCACAATCTCCAATTCTTAGGCCTATGAGGGCAGAGTGTCTGGCAGTTCTGAAAGAGACCTTAGGAATGCAGGCGTTTTGGCTCCTTCCACCGAGAAACCAGCTCCTCCAGACCCTCTGTCGTTAGGCAATTCATCTTAGACTATCTCTAGGCGCCCTCTTTCCTCCTCCACGAAGTAAGACACAAACGGAATCGCCCTAAAGGGAAGAAGCCTTCGGAGTCCGGCAGAGAGGCAGCCTCTCCCACTCAGCATTGCCCCACGGCTGAGCCCAGGGTATGGGACCGAGAGAGGGAGAAAGACAGCCGTAACCCCGAGCTTTTCCACAGTGTCGTATAGGCCTCACCCTCACGCTCACGTCCGTTTCAGAGAGGAAACACCAGGCCTCGGTGTGCTCTCCTGCGGCAAGGAAACTTTGCTGTCATTCCTGAGGTGGCACATTGGCTCAGGACTGCCCTACCCGAAGGACTCACGGCGTGCAGCCCTATTGGTTGAGATCAGCCCCTCTGGCTCTTGCTCGGATGAAAGCAACTGGGCAAAGAGCCGTGCATAAGCTGGGGACCGTGGCAGCTTCCCCTAGTCTACACCAGCACAGCACTCTGAGGGAGAGGAGCTGCTGACGTTTGGTAGCAACATCTCCTATTCTGAAGAGAAACGTTTCCTTGTAAGTGGGTTCCATCAGCCTTGCCATATTTTCTCAGCTGGCTATGATGGAGGGCAGTCAGGTGGCAGACTCCCCCGAGGCCCTGCTTCCCAGACTGTGATACAGACCCCCCGCCTGCTTCAGCCCAACGGGACGGCTTACGGTAAGGTAAAAACCCTGTGTTGGGAAGTTCCTGCCTAACCCTCGCACAAGCACGAGCATACTGGTCATGGGTCAAAGACTTTGCCCACAAGTTTAACGTATTTGCTCCCATCTAGCCTCCGAAGGCCGGGTTTCCCTAGCTAGGCATCACACTTCAGGAACGGTACTCAGGGTGCTGGTGACTGCAGGTTGTTTCACCAGGCAGCCCAAATCGAGTACACCCACTTGCATTTTCCAGGGGCAGAGCAAATGGTGTCAACTTACATGCCTCCAGCCTGGGAGGGGCAACATACACCTTGTCAATGGGAAAGGAGCCCATGCCCTCAGTGTGAAAGGCCGCTATGCCTCCGTGCTTTGGCAGCCCAGGGATAGCGTCAGCTCTGAAATGCTTCCCAAGGAGCAGAGTCAGAGAACCTTTGAACCACAGAGCAGGTCCAGCCCAGAACAAGGGCTGCTCTTGGCCTGAGAACACCCACGGCCCAGCGCTTCTTTTGGGTACACACGTGTAGAGGAAGGGTGTTGAATTCTGCTGCCTGATAAGTTCTCCGGGCCGCGTAGTGTGAGCGCAAGTAGAGTGGCCCTCCATCTCATCCCAGGTTCATGTGTAAGTTGTACAAGGCCAACTCCCTGCTTGAATCCCTCTGTGGGCCACGTAACCTCCAGAGAGAGATGGATGATTGGGACCCAGGGCTGCTATCTCGGTTAAGGTTCTGTGCGTCAGCTTCGCAGCTGTTCTCTCGAAGCGGGTCCCAAGGCTTTTGGGAAGAGTTTCCTTAGAGCGTCAGAAACAGGAGATTACCCGACAGGCCCACGGGGATGCCAGTTCTCTCCAGCAACAGCGCTACCAGCCTCAGACACTTGGGTTCTCTTGGGCAGATGGCAGAACACTATGCTTGGAAGCTTCTTCCATCCGGTTTGAGAGTCGCACGTCCACGGCATCCTAGGATTCCAAGTGTTGCCGTGCCGCCACAATCTCCAATTCTTAGGCCTATGAGGGCAGAGTGTCTGGCAGTTCTGAAAGAGACCTTAGGAATGCAGGCGTTTTGGCTCCTTCCACCGAGAAACCAGCTCCTCCAGACCCTCTGTCGTTAGGCAATTCATCTTAGACTATCTCTAGGCGCCCTCTTTCCTCCTCCACGAAGTAAGACACAAACGGAATCGCCCTAAAGGGAAGAAGCCTTCGGAGTCCGGCAGAGAGGCAGCCTCTCCCACTCAGCATTGCCCCACGGCTGAGCCCAGGGTATGGGACCGAGAGAGGGAGAAAGACAGCCGTAACCCCGAGCTTTTCCACAGTGTCGTATAGGCCTCACCCTCACGCTCACGTCCGTTTCAGAGAGGAAACACCAGGCCTCGGTGTGCTCTCCTGCGGCAAGGAAACTTTGCTGTCATTCCTGAGGTGGCACATTGGCTCAGGACTGCCCTACCCGAAGGACTCACGGCGTGCAGCCCTATTGGTTGAGATCAGCCCCTCTGGCTCTTGCTCGGATGAAAGCAACTGGGCAAAGAGCCGTGCATAAGCTGGGGACCGTGGCAGCTTCCCCTAGTCTACACCAGCACAGCACTCTGAGGGAGAGGAGCTGCTGACGTTTGGTAGCAACATCTCCTATTCTGAAGAGAAACGTTTCCTTGTAAGTGGGTTCCATCAGCCTTGCCATATTTTCTCAGCTGGCTATGATGGAGGGCAGTCAGGTGGCAGACTCCCCCGAGGCCCTGCTTCCCAGACTGTGATACAGACCCCCCGCCTGCTTCAGCCCAACGGGACGGCTTACGGTAAGGTAAAAACCCTGTGTTGGGAAGTTCCTGCCTAACCCTCGCACAAGCACGAGCATACTGGTCATGGGTCAAAGACTTTGCCCACAAGTTTAACGTATTTGCTCCCATCTAGCCTCCGAAGGCCGGGTTTCCCTAGCTAGGCATCACACTTCAGGAACGGTACTCAGGGTGCTGGTGACTGCAGGTTGTTTCACCAGGCAGCCCAAATCGAGTACACCCACTTGCATTTTCCAGGGGCAGAGCAAATGGTGTCAACTTACATGCCTCCAGCCTGGGAGGGGCAACATACACCTTGTCAATGGGAAAGGAGCCCATGCCCTCAGTGTGAAAGGCCGCTATGCCTCCGTGCTTTGGCAGCCCAGGGATAGCGTCAGCTCTGAAATGCTTCCCAAGGAGCAGAGTCAGAGAACCTTTGAAGCACAGAGCAGGTCCAGCCCAGAACAAGGGCTGCTCTTGGCCTGAGAACACCCACGGCCCAGCGCTTCTTTTGGGTACACACGTGTAGAGGAAGGGTGTTGAATTCTGCTGCCTGATAAGTTCTCCGGGCCGCGTAGTGTGAGCGCAAGTAGAGTGGCCCTCCATCTCATCCCAGGTTCATGTGTAAGTTGTACAAGGCCAACTCCCTGCTTGAATCCCTCTGTGGGCCACGTAACCTCCAGAGAGAGATGGATGATTGGGACCCAGGGCTGCTATCTCGGTTAAGGTTCTGTGCGTCAGCTTCGCAGCTGTTCTCTCGAAGCGGGTCCCAAGGCTTTTGGGAAGAGTTTCCTTAGAGCGTCAGAAACAGGAGATTACCCGACAGGCCCACGGGGATGCCAGTTCTCTCCAGCAACAGCGCTACCAGCCTCAGACACTTGGGTTCTCTTGGGCAGATGGCAGAACACTATGCTTGGAAGCTTCTTCCATCCGGTTTGAGAGTCGCACGTCCACGGCATCCTAGGATTCCAAGTGTTGCCGTGCCGCCACAATCTCCAATTCTTAGGCCTATGAGGGCAGAGTGTCTGGCAGTTCTGAAAGAGACCTTAGGAATGCAGGCGTTTTGGCTCCTTCCACCGAGAAACCAGCTCCTCCAGACCCTCTGTCGTTAGGCAATTCATCTTAGACTATCTCTAGGCGCCCTCTTTCCTCCTCCACGAAGTAAGACACAAACGGAATCGCCCTAAAGGGAAGAAGCCTTCGGAGTCCGGCAGAGAGGCAGCCTCTCCCACTCAGCATTGCCCCACGGCTGAGCCCAGGGTATGGGACCGAGAGAGGGAGAAAGACAGCCGTAACCCCGAGCTTTTCCACAGTGTCGTATAGGCCTCACCCTCACGCTCACGTCCGTTTCAGAGAGGAAACACCAGGCCTCGGTGTGCTCTCCTGCGGCAAGGAAACTTTGCTGTCATTCCTGAGGTGGCACATTGGCTCAGGACTGCCCTACCCGAAGGACTCACGGCGTGCAGCCCTATTGGTTGAGATCAGCCCCTCTGGCTCTTGCTCGGATGAAAGCAACTGGGCAAAGAGGCGTGCATAAGCTGGGGACCGTGGCAGCTTCCCCTAGTCTACACCAGCACAGCACTCTGAGGGAGAGGAGCTGCTGACGTTTGGTAGCAACATCTCCTATTCTGAAGAGAAACGTTTCCTTGTAAGTGGGTTCCATCAGCCTTGCCATATTTTCTCAGCTGGCTATGATGGAGGGCAGTCAGGTGGCAGACTCCCCCGAGGCCCTGCTTCCCAGACTGTGATACAGACCCCCCGCCTGCTTCAGCCCAACGGGACGGCTTACGGTAAGGTAAAAACCCTGTGTTGGGAAGTTCCTGCCTAACCCTCGCACAAGCACGAGCATACTGGTCATGGGTCAAAGACTTTGCCCACAAGTTTAACGTATTTGCTCCCATCTAGCCTCCGAAGGCCGGGTTTCCCTAGCTAGGCATCACACTTCAGGAACGGTACTCAGGGTGCTGGTGACTGCAGGTTGTTTCACCAGGCAGCCCAAATCGAGTACACCCACTTGCATTTTCCAGGGGCAGAGCAAATGGTGTCAACTTACATGCCTCCAGCCTGGGAGGGGCAACATACACCTTGTCAATGGGAAACGAGCCCATGCCCTCAGTGTGAAAGGCCGCTATGCCTCCGTGCTTTGGCAGCCCAGGGATAGCGTCAGCTCTGAAATGCTTCCCAAGGAGCAGAGTCAGAGAACCTTTGAAGCACAGAGCAGGTCCAGCCCAGAACAAGGGCTGCTCCTGGCCTGAGAACACCCACGGCCCAGCGCTTCTTTTGGGTACACACGTGTAGAGGAAGGGTGTTGAATTCTGCTGCCTGATAAGTTCTCCGGGCCGCGTAGTGTGAGCGCAAGTAGAGTGGCCCTCCATCTCATCCCAGGTTCATGTGTAAGTTGTACAAGGCCAACTCCCTGCTTGAATCCCTCTGTGGGCCACGTAACCTCCAGAGAGAGATGGATGATTGGGACCCAGGGCTGCTATCTCGGTTAAGGTTCTGTGCGTCAGCTTCGCAGCTGTTCTCTCGAAGCGGGTCCCAAGGCTTTTGGGAAGAGTTTCCTTAGAGCGTCAGAAACAGGAGATTACCCGACAGGCCCACGGGGATGCCAGTTCTCTCCAGCAACAGCGCTACCAGCCTCAGACACTTGGGTTCTCTTGGGCAGATGGCAGAACACTATGCTTGGAAGCTTCTTCCATCCGGTTTGAGAGTCGCACGTCCACGGCATCCTAGGATTCCAAGTGTTGCCGTGCCGCCACAATCTCCAATTCTTAGGCCTATGAGGGCAGAGTGTCTGGCAGTTCTGAAAGAGACCTTAGGAATGCAGGCGTTTTGGCTCCTTCCACCGAGAAACCAGCTCCTCCAGACCCTCTGTCGTTAGGCAATTCATCTTAGACTATCTCTAGGCGCCCTCTTTCCTCCTCCACGAAGTAAGACACAAACGGAATCGCCCTAAAGGGAAGAAGCCTTCGGAGTCCGGCAGAGAGGCAGCCTCTCCCACTCAGCATTGCCCCACGGCTGAGCCCAGGGTATGGGACCGAGAGAGGGAGAAAGACAGCCGTAACCCCGAGCTTTTCCACAGTGTCGTATAGGCCTCACCCTCACGCTCACGTCCGTTTCAGAGAGGAAACACCAGGCCTCGGTGTGCTCTCCTGCGGCAAGGAAACTTTGCTGTCATTCCTGAGGTGGCACATTGGCTCAGGACTGCCCTACCCGAAGGACTCACGGCGTGCAGCCCTATTGGTTGAGATCAGCCCCTCTGGCTCTTGCTCGGATGAAAGCAACTGGGCAAAGAGGCGTGCATAAGCTGGGGACCGTGGCAGCTTCCCCTAGTCTACACCAGCACAGCACTCTGAGGGAGAGGAGCTGCTGACGTTTGGTAGCAACATCTCCTATTCTGAAGAGAAACGTTTCCTTGTAAGTGGGTTCCATCAGCCTTGCCATATTTTCTCAGCTGGCTATGATGGAGGGCAGTCAGGTGGCAGACTCCCCCGAGGCCCTGCTTCCCAGACTGTGATACAGACCCCCCGCCTGCTTCAGCCCAACGGGACGGCTTACGGTAAGGTAAAAACCCTGTGTTGGGAAGTTCCTGCCTAACCCTCGCACAAGCACGAGCATACTGGTCATGGGTCAAAGACTTTGCCCACAAGTTTAACGTATTTGCTCCCATCTAGCCTCCGAAGGCCGGGTTTCCCTAGCTAGGCATCACACTTCAGGAACGGTACTCAGGGTGCTGGTGACTGCAGGTTGTTTCACCAGGCAGCCCAAATCGAGTACACCCACTTGCATTTTCCAGGGGCAGAGCAAATGGTGTCAACTTACATGCCTCCAGCCTGGGAGGGGCAACATACACCTTGTCAATGGGAAAGGAGCCCATGCCCTCAGTGTGAAAGGCCGCTATGCCTCCGTGCTTTGGCAGCCCAGGGATAGCGTCAGCTCTGAAATGCTTCCCAAGGAGCAGAGTCAGAGAACCTTTGAACCACAGAGCAGGTCCAGCCCAGAACAAGGGCTGCTCCTGGCCTGAGAACACCCACGGCCCAGCGCTTCTTTTGGGTACACACGTGTAGAGGAAGGGTGTTGAATTCTGCTGCCTGATAAGTTCTCCGGGCCGCGTAGTGTGAGCGCAAGTAGAGTGGCCCTCCATCTCATCCCAGGTTCATGTGTAAGTTGTACAAGGCCAACTCCCTGCTTGAATCCCTCTGTGGGCCACGTAACCTCCAGAGAGAGATGGATGATTGGGACCCAGGGCTGCTATCTCGGTTAAGGTTCTGTGCGTCAGCTTCGCAGCTGTTCTCTCGAAGCGGGTCCCAAGGCTTTTGGGAAGAGTTTCCTTAGAGCGTCAGAAACAGGAGATTACCCGACAGGCCCACGGGGATGCCAGTTCTCTCCAGCAACAGCGCTACCAGCCTCAGACACTTGGGTTCTCTTGGGCAGATGGCAGAACACTATGCTTGGAAGCTTCTTCCATCCGGTTTGAGAGTCGCACGTCCACGGCATCCTAGGATTCCAAGTGTTGCCGTGCCGCCACAATCTCCAATTCTTAGGCCTATGAGGGCAGAGTGTCTGGCAGTTCTGAAAGAGACCTTAGGAATGCAGGCGTTTTGGCTCCTTCCACCGAGAAACCAGCTCCTCCAGACCCTCTGTCGTTAGGCAATTCATCTTAGACTATCTCTAGGCGCCCTCTTTCCTCCTCCACGAAGTAAGACACAAACGGAATCGCCCTAAAGGGAAGAAGCCTTCGGAGTCCGGCAGAGAGGCAGCCTCTCCCACTCAGCATTGCCCCACGGCTGAGCCCAGGGTATGGGACCGAGAGAGGGAGAAAGACAGCCGTAACCCCGAGCTTTTCCACAGTGTCGTATAGGCCTCACCCTCACGCTCACGTCCGTTTCAGAGAGGAAACACCAGGCCTCGGTGTGCTCTCCTGCGGCAAGGAAACTTTGCTGTCATTCCTGAGGTGGCACATTGGCTCAGGACTGCCCTACCCGAAGGACTCACGGCGTGCAGCCCTATTGGTTGAGATCAGCCCCTCTGGCTCTTGCTCGGATGAAAGCAACTGGGCAAAGAGGCGTGCATAAGCTGGGGACCGTGGCAGCTTCCCCTAGTCTACACCAGCACAGCACTCTGAGGGAGAGGAGCTGCTGACGTTTGGTAGCAACATCTCCTATTCTGAAGAGAAACGTTTCCTTGTAAGTGGGTTCCATCAGCCTTGCCATATTTTCTCAGCTGGCTATGATGGAGGGCAGTCAGGTGGCAGACTCCCCCGAGGCCCTGCTTCCCAGACTGTGATACAGACCCCCCGCCTGCTTCAGCCCAACGGGACGGCTTACGGTAAGGTAAAAACCCTGTGTTGGGAAGTTCCTGCCTAACCCTCGCACAAGCACGAGCATACTGGTCATGGGTCAAAGACTTTGCCCACAAGTTTAACGTATTTGCTCCCATCTAGCCTCCGAAGGCCGGGTTTCCCTAGCTAGGCATCACACTTCAGGAACGGTACTCAGGGTGCTGGTGACTGCAGGTTGTTTCACCAGGCAGCCCAAATCGAGTACACCCACTTGCATTTTCCAGGGGCAGAGCAAATGGTGTCAACTTACATGCCTCCAGCCTGGGAGGGGCAACATACACCTTGTCAATGGGAAAGGAGCCCATGCCCTCAGTGTGAAAGGCCGCTATGCCTCCGTGCTTTGGCAGCCCAGGGATAGCGTCAGCTCTGAAATGCTTCCCAAGGAGCAGAGTCAGAGAACCTTTGAAGCACAGAGCAGGTCCAGCCCAGAACAAGGGCTGCTCTTGGCCTGAGAACACCCACGGCCCAGCGCTTCTTTTGGGTACACACGTGTAGAGGAAGGGTGTTGAATTCTGCTGCCTGATAAGTTCTCCGGGCCGCGTAGTGTGAGCGCAAGTAGAGTGGCCCTCCATCTCATCCCAGGTTCATGTGTAAGTTGTACAAGGCCAACTCCCTGCTTGAATCCCTCTGTGGGCCACGTAACCTCCAGAGAGAGATGGATGATTGGGACCCAGGGCTGCTATCTCGGTTAAGGTTCTGTGCGTCAGCTTCGCAGCTGTTCTCTCGAAGCGGGTCCCAAGGCTTTTGGGAAGAGTTTCCTTAGAGCGTCAGAAACAGGAGATTACCCGACAGGCCCACGGGGATGCCAGTTCTCTCCAGCAACAGCGCTACCAGCCTCAGACACTTGGGTTCTCTTGGGCAGATGGCAGAACACTATGCTTGGAAGCTTCTTCCATCCGGTTTGAGAGTCGCACGTCCACGGCATCCTAGGATTCCAAGTGTTGCCGTGCCGCCACAATCTCCAATTCTTAGGCCTATGAGGGCAGAGTGTCTGGCAGTTCTGAAAGAGACCTTAGGAATGCAGGCGTTTTGGCTCCTTCCACCGAGAAACCAGCTCCTCCAGACCCTCTGTCGTTAGGCAATTCATCTTAGACTATCTCTAGGCGCCCTCTTTCCTCCTCCACGAAGTAAGACACAAACGGAATCGCCCTAAAGGGAAGAAGCCTTCGGAGTCCGGCAGAGAGGCAGCCTCTCCCACTCAGCATTGCCCCACGGCTGAGCCCAGGGTATGGGACCGAGAGAGGGAGAAAGACAGCCGTAACCCCGAGCTTTTCCACAGTGTCGTATAGGCCTCACCCTCACGCTCACGTCCGTTTCAGAGAGGAAACACCAGGCCTCGGTGTGCTCTCCTGCGGCAAGGAAACTTTGCTGTCATTCCTGAGGTGGCACATTGGCTCAGGACTGCCCTACCCGAAGGACTCACGGCGTGCAGCCCTATTGCTTGAGATCAGCCCCTCTGGCTCTTGCTCGGATGAAAGCAACTGGGCAAAGAGCCGTGCATAAGCTGGGGACCGTGGCAGCTTCCCCTAGTCTACACCAGCACAGCACTCTGAGGGAGAGGAGCTGCTGACGTTTGGTAGCAACATCTCCTATTCTGAAGAGAAACGTTTCCTTGTAAGTGGGTTCCATCAGCCTTGCCATATTTTCTCAGCTGGCTATGATGGAGGGCAGTCAGGTGGCAGACTCCCCCGAGGCCCTGCTTCCCAGACTGTGATACAGACCCCCCGCCTGCTTCAGCCCAACGGGACGGCTTACGGTAAGGTAAAAACCCTGTGTTGGGAAGTTCCTGCCTAACCCTCGCACAAGCACGAGCATACTGGTCATGGGTCAAAGACTTTGCCCACAAGTTTAACGTATTTGCTCCCATCTAGCCTCCGAAGGCCGGGTTTCCCTAGCTAGGCATCACACTTCAGGAACGGTACTCAGGGTGCTGGTGACTGCAGGTTGTTTCACCAGGCAGCCCAAATCGAGTACACCCACTTGCATTTTCCAGGGGCAGAGCAAATGGTGTCAACTTACATGCCTCCAGCCTGGGAGGGGCAACATACACCTTGTCAATGGGAAAGGAGCCCATGCCCTCAGTGTGAAAGGCCGCTATGCCTCCGTGCTTTGGCAGCCCAGGGATAGCGTCAGCTCTGAAATGCTTCCCAAGGAGCAGAGTCAGAGAACCTTTGAACCACAGAGCAGGTCCAGCCCAGAACAAGGGCTGCTCCTGGCCTGAGAACACCCACGGCCCAGCGCTTCTTTTGGGTACACACGTGTAGAGGAAGGGTGTTGAATTCTGCTGCCTGATAAGTTCTCCGGGCCGCGTAGTGTGAGCGCAAGTAGAGTGGCCCTCCATCTCATCCCAGGTTCATGTGTAAGTTGTACAAGGCCAACTCCCTGCTTGAATCCCTCTGTGGGCCACGTAACCTCCAGAGAGAGATGGATGATTGGGACCCAGGGCTGCTATCTCGGTTAAGGTTCTGTGCGTCAGCTTCGCAGCTGTTCTCTCGAAGCGGGTCCCAAGGCTTTTGGGAAGAGTTTCCTTAGAGCGTCAGAAACAGGAGATTACCCGACAGGCCCACGGGGATGCCAGTTCTCTCCAGCAACAGCGCTACCAGCCTCAGACACTTGGGTTCTCTTGGGCAGATGGCAGAACACTATGCTTGGAAGCTTCTTCCATCCGGTTTGAGAGTCGCACGTCCACGGCATCCTAGGATTCCAAGTGTTGCCGTGCCGCCACAATCTCCAATTCTTAGGCCTATGAGGGCAGAGTGTCTGGCAGTTCTGAAAGAGACCTTAGGAATGCAGGCGTTTTGGCTCCTTCCACCGAGAAACCAGCTCCTCCAGACCCTCTGTCGTTAGGCAATTCATCTTAGACTATCTCTAGGCGCCCTCTTTCCTCCTCCACGAAGTAAGACACAAACGGAATCGCCCTAAAGGGAAGAAGCCTTCGGAGTCCGGCAGAGAGGCAGCCTCTCCCACTCAGCATTGCCCCACGGCTGAGCCCAGGGTATGGGACCGAGAGAGGGAGAAAGACAGCCGTAACCCCGAGCTTTTCCACAGTGTCGTATAGGCCTCACCCTCACGCTCACGTCCGTTTCAGAGAGGAAACACCAGGCCTCGGTGTGCTCTCCTGCGGCAAGGAAACTTTGCTGTCATTCCTGAGGTGGCACATTGGCTCAGGACTGCCCTACCCGAAGGACTCACGGCGTGCAGCCCTATTGGTTGAGATCAGCCCCTCTGGCTCTTGCTCGGATGAAAGCAACTGGGCAAAGAGCCGTGCATAAGCTGGGGACCGTGGCAGCTTCCCCTAGTCTACACCAGCACAGCACTCTGAGGGAGAGGAGCTGCTGACGTTTGGTAGCAACATCTCCTATTCTGAAGAGAAACGTTTCCTTGTAAGTGGGTTCCATCAGCCTTGCCATATTTTCTCAGCTGGCTATGATGGAGGGCAGTCAGGTGGCAGACTCCCCCGAGGCCCTGCTTCCCAGACTGTGATACAGACCCCCCGCCTGCTTCAGCCCAACGGGACGGCTTACGGTAAGGTAAAAACCCTGTGTTGGGAAGTTCCTGCCTAACCCTCGCACAAGCACGAGCATACTGGTCATGGGTCAAAGACTTTGCCCACAAGTTTAACGTATTTGCTCCCATCTAGCCTCCGAAGGCCGGGTTTCCCTAGCTAGGCATCACACTTCAGGAACGGTACTCAGGGTGCTGGTGACTGCAGGTTGTTTCACCAGGCAGCCCAAATCGAGTACACCCACTTGCATTTTCCAGGGGCAGAGCAAATGGTGTCAACTTACATGCCTCCAGCCTGGGAGGGGCAACATACACCTTGTCAATGGGAAAGGAGCCCATGCCCTCAGTGTGAAAGGCCGCTATGCCTCCGTGCTTTGGCAGCCCAGGGATAGCGTCAGCTCTGAAATGCTTCCCAAGGAGCAGAGTCAGAGAACCTTTGAAGCACAGAGCAGGTCCAGCCCAGAACAAGGGCTGCTCTTGGCCTGAGAACACCCACGGCCCAGCGCTTCTTTTGGGTACACACGTGTAGAGGAAGGGTGTTGAATTCTGCTGCCTGATAAGTTCTCCGGGCCGCGTAGTGTGAGCGCAAGTAGAGTGGCCCTCCATCTCATCCCAGGTTCATGTGTAAGTTGTACAAGGCCAACTCCCTGCTTGAATCCCTCTGTGGGCCACGTAACCTCCAGAGAGAGATGGATGATTGGGACCCAGGGCTGCTATCTCGGTTAAGGTTCTGTGCGTCAGCTTCGCAGCTGTTCTCTCGAAGCGGGTCCCAAGGCTTTTGGGAAGAGTTTCCTTAGAGCGTCAGAAACAGGAGATTACCCGACAGGCCCACGGGGATGCCAGTTCTCTCCAGCAACAGCGCTACCAGCCTCAGACACTTGGGTTCTCTTGGGCAGATGGCAGAACACTATGCTTGGAAGCTTCTTCCATCCGGTTTGAGAGTCGCACGTCCACGGCATCCTAGGATTCCAAGTGTTGCCGTGCCGCCACAATCTCCAATTCTTAGGCCTATGAGGGCAGAGTGTCTGGCAGTTCTGAAAGAGACCTTAGGAATGCAGGCGTTTTGGCTCCTTCCACCGAGAAACCAGCTCCTCCAGACCCTCTGTCGTTAGGCAATTCATCTTAGACTATCTCTAGGCGCCCTCTTTCCTCCTCCACGAAGTAAGACACAAACGGAATCGCCCTAAAGGGAAGAAGCCTTCGGAGTCCGGCAGAGAGGCAGCCTCTCCCACTCAGCATTGCCCCACGGCTGAGCCCAGGGTATGGGACCGAGAGAGGGAGAAAGACAGCCGTAACCCCGAGCTTTTCCACAGTGTCGTATAGGCCTCACCCTCACGCTCACGTCCGTTTCAGAGAGGAAACACCAGGCCTCGGTGTGCTCTCCTGCGGCAAGGAAACTTTGCTGTCATTCCTGAGGTGGCACATTGGCTCAGGACTGCCCTACCCGAAGGACTCACGGCGTGCAGCCCTATTGGTTGAGATCAGCCCCTCTGGCTCTTGCTCGGATGAAAGCAACTGGGCAAAGAGGCGTGCATAAGCTGGGGACCGTGGCAGCTTCCCCTAGTCTACACCAGCACAGCACTCTGAGGGAGAGGAGCTGCTGACGTTTGGTAGCAACATCTCCTATTCTGAAGAGAAACGTTTCCTTGTAAGTGGGTTCCATCAGCCTTGCCATATTTTCTCAGCTGGCTATGATGGAGGGCAGTCAGGTGGCAGACTCCCCCGAGGCCCTGCTTCCCAGACTGTGATACAGACCCCCCGCCTGCTTCAGCCCAACGGGACGGCTTACGGTAAGGTAAAAACCCTGTGTTGGGAAGTTCCTGCCTAACCCTCGCACAAGCACGAGCATACTGGTCATGGGTCAAAGACTTTGCCCACAAGTTTAACGTATTTGCTCCCATCTAGCCTCCGAAGGCCGGGTTTCCCTAGCTAGGCATCACACTTCAGGAACGGTACTCAGGGTGCTGGTGACTGCAGGTTGTTTCACCAGGCAGCCCAAATCGAGTACACCCACTTGCATTTTCCAGGGGCAGAGCAAATGGTGTCAACTTACATGCCTCCAGCCTGGGAGGGGCAACATACACCTTGTCAATGGGAAAGGAGCCCATGCCCTCAGTGTGAAAGGCCGCTATGCCTCCGTGCTTTGGCAGCCCAGGGATAGCGTCAGCTCTGAAATGCTTCCCAAGGAGCAGAGTCAGAGAACCTTTGAAGCACAGAGCAGGTCCAGCCCAGAACAAGGGCTGCTCTTGGCCTGAGAACACCCACGGCCCAGCGCTTCTTTTGGGTACACACGTGTAGAGGAAGGGTGTTGAATTCTGCTGCCTGATAAGTTCTCCGGGCCGCGTAGTGTGAGCGCAAGTAGAGTGGCCCTCCATCTCATCCCAGGTTCATGTGTAAGTTGTACAAGGCCAACTCCCTGCTTGAATCCCTCTGTGGGCCACGTAACCTCCAGAGAGAGATGGATGATTGGGACCCAGGGCTGCTATCTCGGTTAAGGTTCTGTGCGTCAGCTTCGCAGCTGTTCTCTCGAAGCGGGTCCCAAGGCTTTTGGGAAGAGTTTCCTTAGAGCGTCAGAAACAGGAGATTACCCGACAGGCCCACGGGGATGCCAGTTCTCTCCAGCAACAGCGCTACCAGCCTCAGACACTTGGGTTCTCTTGGGCAGATGGCAGAACACTATGCTTGGAAGCTTCTTCCATCCGGTTTGAGAGTCGCACGTCCACGGCATCCTAGGATTCCAAGTGTTGCCGTGCCGCCACAATCTCCAATTCTTAGGCCTATGAGGGCAGAGTGTCTGGCAGTTCTGAAAGAGACCTTAGGAATGCAGGCGTTTTGGCTCCTTCCACCGAGAAACCAGCTCCTCCAGACCCTCTGTCGTTAGGCAATTCATCTTAGACTATCTCTAGGCGCCCTCTTTCCTCCTCCACGAAGTAAGACACAAACGGAATCGCCCTAAAGGGAAGAAGCCTTCGGAGTCCGGCAGAGAGGCAGCCTCTCCCACTCAGCATTGCCCCACGGCTGAGCCCAGGGTATGGGACCGAGAGAGGGAGAAAGACAGCCGTAACCCCGAGCTTTTCCACAGTGTCGTATAGGCCTCACCCTCACGCTCACGTCCGTTTCAGAGAGGAAACACCAGGCCTCGGTGTGCTCTCCTGCGGCAAGGAAACTTTGCTGTCATTCCTGAGGTGGCACATTGGCTCAGGACTGCCCTACCCGAAGGACTCACGGCGTGCAGCCCTATTGGTTGAGATCAGCCCCTCTGGCTCTTGCTCGGATGAAAGCAACTGGGCAAAGAGCCGTGCATAAGCTGGGGACCGTGGCAGCTTCCCCTAGTCTACACCAGCACAGCACTCTGAGGGAGAGGAGCTGCTGACGTTTGGTAGCAACATCTCCTATTCTGAAGAGAAACGTTTCCTTGTAAGTGGGTTCCATCAGCCTTGCCATATTTTCTCAGCTGGCTATGATGGAGGGCAGTCAGGTGGCAGACTCCCCCGAGGCCCTGCTTCCCAGACTGTGATACAGACCCCCCGCCTGCTTCAGCCCAACGGGACGGCTTACGGTAAGGTAAAAACCCTGTGTTGGGAAGTTCCTGCCTAACCCTCGCACAAGCACGAGCATACTGGTCATGGGTCAAAGACTTTGCCCACAAGTTTAACGTATTTGCTCCCATCTAGCCTCCGAAGGCCGGGTTTCCCTAGCTAGGCATCACACTTCAGGAACGGTACTCAGGGTGCTGGTGACTGCAGGTTGTTTCACCAGGCAGCCCAAATCGAGTACACCCACTTGCATTTTCCAGGGGCAGAGCAAATGGTGTCAACTTACATGCCTCCAGCCTGGGAGGGGCAACATACACCTTGTCAATGGGAAAGGAGCCCATGCCCTCAGTGTGAAAGGCCGCTATGCCTCCGTGCTTTGGCAGCCCAGGGATAGCGTCAGCTCTGAAATGCTTCCCAAGGAGCAGAGTCAGAGAACCTTTGAACCACAGAGCAGGTCCAGCCCAGAACAAGGGCTGCTCCTGGCCTGAGAACACCCACGGCCCAGCGCTTCTTTTGGGTACACACGTGTAGAGGAAGGGTGTTGAATTCTGCTGCCTGATAAGTTCTCCGGGCCGCGTAGTGTGAGCGCAAGTAGAGTGGCCCTCCATCTCATCCCAGGTTCATGTGTAAGTTGTACAAGGCCAACTCCCTGCTTGAATCCCTCTGTGGGCCACGTAACCTCCAGAGAGAGATGGATGATTGGGACCCAGGGCTGCTATCTCGGTTAAGGTTCTGTGCGTCAGCTTCGCAGCTGTTCTCTCGAAGCGGGTCCCAAGGCTTTTGGGAAGAGTTTCCTTAGAGCGTCAGAAACAGGAGATTACCCGACAGGCCCACGGGGATGCCAGTTCTCCCCAGCAACAGCGCTACCAGCCTCAGACACTTGGGTTCTCTTGGGCAGATGGCAGAACACTATGCTTGGAAGCTTCTTCCATCCGGTTTGAGAGTCGCACGTCCACGGCATCCTAGGATTCCAAGTGTTGCCGTGCCGCCACAATCTCCAATTCTTAGGCCTATGAGGGCAGAGTGTCTGGCAGTTCTGAAAGAGACCTTAGGAATGCAGGCGTTTTGGCTCCTTCCACCGAGAAACCAGCTCCTCCAGACCCTCTGTCGTTAGGCAATTCATCTTAGACTATCTCTAGGCGCCCTCTTTCCTCCTCCACGAAGTAAGACACAAACGGAATCGCCCTAAAGGGAAGAAGCCTTCGGAGTCCGGCAGAGAGGCAGCCTCTCCCACTCAGCATTGCCCCACGGCTGAGCCCAGGGTATGGGACCGAGAGAGGGAGAAAGACAGCCGTAACCCCGAGCTTTTCCACAGTGTCGTATAGGCCTCACCCTCACGCTCACGTCCGTTTCAGAGAGGAAACACCAGGCCTCGGTGTGCTCTCCTGCGGCAAGGAAACTTTGCTGTCATTCCTGAGGTGGCACATTGGCTCAGGACTGCCCTACCCGAAGGACTCACGGCGTGCAGCCCTATTGGTTGAGATCAGCCCCTCTGGCTCTTGCTCGGATGAAAGCAACTGGGCAAAGAGGCGTGCATAAGCTGGGGACCGTGGCAGCTTCCCCTAGTCTACACCAGCACAGCACTCTGAGGGAGAGGAGCTGCTGACGTTTGGTAGCAACATCTCCTATTCTGAAGAGAAACGTTTCCTTGTAAGTGGGTTCCATCAGCCTTGCCATATTTTCTCAGCTGGCTATGATG
The DNA here is from genome assembly GCF_028021215.1 of Eschrichtius robustus. Classification (NCBI taxonomy): domain Eukaryota; kingdom Metazoa; phylum Chordata; class Mammalia; order Artiodactyla; family Eschrichtiidae; genus Eschrichtius; species Eschrichtius robustus. Next base: position 62,850,756 of record NC_090837.1, read on the forward strand.
GAGGGCAGTCAGGTGGCAGACTCCCCCGAGGCCCTGCTTCCCAGACTGTGATACAGACCCCCCGCCTGCTTCAGCCCAACGGGACGGCTTACGGTAAGGTAAAAACCCTGTGTTGGGAAGTTCCTGCCTAACCCTCGCACAAGCACGAGCATACTGGTCATGGGTCAAAGACTTTGCCCACAAGTTTAACGTATTTGCTCCCATCTAGCCTCCGAAGGCCGGGTTTCCCTAGCTAGGCATCACACTTCAGGAACGGTACTCAGGGTGCTGGTGACTGCAGGTTGTTTCACCAGGCAGCCCAAATCGAGTACACCCACTTGCATTTTCCAGGGGCAGAGCAAATGGTGTCAACTTACATGCCTCCAGCCTGGGAGGGGCAACATACACCTTGTCAATGGGAAACGAGCCCATGCCCTCAGTGTGAAAGGCCGCTATGCCTCCGTGCTTTGGCAGCCCAGGGATAGCGTCAGCTCTGAAATGCTTCCCAAGGAGCAGAGTCAGAGAACCTTTGAACCACAGAGCAGGTCCAGCCCAGAACAAGGGCTGCTCTTGGCCTGAGAACACCCACGGCCCAGCGCTTCTTTTGGGTACACACGTGTAGAGGAAGGGTGTTGAATTCTGCTGCCTGATAAGTTCTCCGGGCCGCGTAGTGTGAGCGCAAGTAGAGTGGCCCTCCATCTCATCCCAGGTTCATGTGTAAGTTGTACAAGGCCAACTCCCTGCTTGAATCCCTCTGTGGGCCACGTAACCTCCAGAGAGAGATGGATGATTGGGACCCAGGGCTGCTATCTCGGTTAAGGTTCTGTGCGTCAGCTTCGCAGCTGTTCTCTCGAAGCGGGTCCCAAGGCTTTTGGGAAGAGTTTCCTTAGAGCGTCAGAAACAGGAGATTACCCGACAGGCCCACGGGGATGCCAGTTCTCTCCAGCAACAGCGCTACCAGCCTCAGACACTTGGGTTCTCTTGGGCAGATGGCAGAACACTATGCTTGGAAGCTTCTTCCATCCGGTTTGAGAGTCGCACGTCCACGGCATCCTAGGATTCCAAGTGTTGCCGTGCCGCCACAATCTCCAATTCTTAGGCCTATGAGGGCAGAGTGTCTGGCAGTTCTGAAAGAGACCTTAGGAATGCAGGCGTTTTGGCTCCTTCCACCGAGAAACCAGCTCCTCCAGACCCTCTGTCGTTAGGCAATTCATCTTAGACTATCTCTAGGCGCCCTCTTTCCTCCTCCACGAAGTAAGACACAAACGGAATCGCCCTAAAGGGAAGAAGCCTTCGGAGTCCGGCAGAGAGGCAGCCTCTCCCACTCAGCATTGCCCCACGGCTGAGCCCAGGGTATGGGACCGAGAGAGGGAGAAAGACAGCCGTAACCCCGAGCTTTTCCACAGTGTCGTATAGGCCTCACCCTCACGCTCACGTCCGTTTCAGAGAGGAAACACCAGGCCTCGGTGTGCTCTCCTGCGGCAAGGAAACTTTGCTGTCATTCCTGAGGTGGCACATTGGCTCAGGACTGCCCTACCCGAAGGACTCACGGCGTGCAGCCCTATTGGTTGAGATCAGCCCCTCTGGCTCTTGCTCGGATGAAAGCAACTGGGCAAAGAGGCGTGCATAAGCTGGGGACCGTGGCAGCTTCCCCTAGTCTACACCAGCACAGCACTCTGAGGGAGAGGAGCTGCTGACGTTTGGTAGCAACATCTCCTATTCTGAAGAGAAACGTTTCCTTGTAAGTGGGTTCCATCAGCCTTGCCATATTTTCTCAGCTGGCTATGATGGAGGGCAGTCAGGTGGCAGACTCCCCCGAGGCCCTGCTTCCCAGACTGTGATACAGACCCCCCGCCTGCTTCAGCCCAACGGGACGGCTTACGGTAAGGTAAAAACCCTGTGTTGGGAAGTTCCTGCCTAACCCTCGCACAAGCACGAGCATACTGGTCATGGGTCAAAGACTTTGCCCACAAGTTTAACGTATTTGCTCCCATCTAGCCTCCGAAGGCCGGGTTTCCCTAGCTAGGCATCACACTTCAGGAACGGTACTCAGGGTGCTGGTGACTGCAGGTTGTTTCACCAGGCAGCCCAAATCGAGTACACCCACTTGCATTTTCCAGGGGCAGAGCAAATGGTGTCAACTTACATGCCTCCAGCCTGGGAGGGGCAACATACACCTTGTCAATGGGAAAGGAGCCCATGCCCTCAGTGTGAAAGGCCGCTATGCCTCCGTGCTTTGGCAGCCCAGGGATAGCGTCAGCTCTGAAATGCTTCCCAAGGAGCAGAGTCAGAGAACCTTTGAACCACAGAGCAGGTCCAGCCCAGAACAAGGGCTGCTCTTGGCCTGAGAACACCCACGGCCCAGCGCTTCTTTTGGGTACACACGTGTAGAGGAAGGGTGTTGAATTCTGCTGCCTGATAAGTTCTCCGGGCCGCGTAGTGTGAGCGCAAGTAGAGTGGCCCTCCATCTCATCCCAGGTTCATGTGTAAGTTGTACAAGGCCAACTCCCTGCTTGAATCCCTCTGTGGGCCACGTAACCTCCAGAGAGAGATGGATGATTGGGACCCAGGGCTGCTATCTCGGTTAAGGTTCTGTGCGTCAGCTTCGCAGCTGTTCTCTCGAAGCGGGTCCCAAGGCTTTTGGGAAGAGTTTCCTTAGAGCGTCAGAAACAGGAGATTACCCGACAGGCCCACGGGGATGCCAGTTCTCTCCAGCAACAGCGCTACCAGCCTCAGACACTTGGGTTCTCTTGGGCAGATGGCAGAACACTATGCTTGGAAGCTTCTTCCATCCGGTTTGAGAGTCGCACGTCCACGGCATCCTAGGATTCCAAGTGTTGCCGTGCCGCCACAATCTCCAATTCTTAGGCCTATGAGGGCAGAGTGTCTGGCAGTTCTGAAAGAGACCTTAGGAATGCAGGCGTTTTGGCTCCTTCCACCGAGAAACCAGCTCCTCCAGACCCTCTGTCGTTAGGCAATTCATCTTAGACTATCTCTAGGCGCCCTCTTTCCTCCTCCACGAAGTAAGACACAAACGGAATCGCCCTAAAGGGAAGAAGCCTTCGGAGTCCGGCAGAGAGGCAGCCTCTCCCACTCAGCATTGCCCCACGGCTGAGCCCAGGGTATGGGACCGAGAGAGGGAGAAAGACAGCCGTAACCCCGAGCTTTTCCACAGTGTCGTATAGGCCTCACCCTCACGCTCACGTCCGTTTCAGAGAGGAAACACCAGGCCTCGGTGTGCTCTCCTGCGGCAAGGAAACTTTGCTGTCATTCCTGAGGTGGCACATTGGCTCAGGACTGCCCTACCCGAAGGACTCACGGCGTGCAGCCCTATTGCTTGAGATCAGCCCCTCTGGCTCTTGCTCGGATGAAAGCAACTGGGCAAAGAGGCGTGCATAAGCTGGGGACCGTGGCAGCTTCCCCTAGTCTACACCAGCACAGCACTCTGAGGGAGAGGAGCTGCTGACGTTTGGTAGCAACATCTCCTATTCTGAAGAGAAACGTTTCCTTGTAAGTGGGTTCCATCAGCCTTGCCATATTTTCTCAGCTGGCTATGATGGAGGGCAGTCAGGTGGCAGACTCCCCCGAGGCCCTGCTTCCCAGACTGTGATACAGACCCCCCGCCTGCTTCAGCCCAACGGGACGGCTTACGGTAAGGTAAAAACCCTGTGTTGGGAAGTTCCTGCCTAACCCTCGCACAAGCACGAGCATACTGGTCATGGGTCAAAGACTTTGCCCACAAGTTTAACGTATTTGCTCCCATCTAGCCTCCGAAGGCCGGGTTTCCCTAGCTAGGCATCACACTTCAGGAACGGTACTCAGGGTGCTGGTGACTGCAGGTTGTTTCACCAGGCAGCCCAAATCGAGTACACCCACTTGCATTTTCCAGGGGCAGAGCAAATGGTGTCAACTTACATGCCTCCAGCCTGGGAGGGGCAACATACACCTTGTCAATGGGAAACGAGCCCATGCCCTCAGTGTGAAAGGCCGCTATGCCTCCGTGCTTTGGCAGCCCAGGGATAGCGTCAGCTCTGAAATGCTTCCCAAGGAGCAGAGTCAGAGAACCTTTGAACCACAGAGCAGGTCCAGCCCAGAACAAGGGCTGCTCTTGGCCTGAGAACACCCACGGCCCAGCGCTTCTTTTGGGTACACACGTGTAGAGGAAGGGTGTTGAATTCTGCTGCCTGATAAGTTCTCCGGGCCGCGTAGTGTGAGCGCAAGTAGAGTGGCCCTCCATCTCATCCCAGGTTCATGTGTAAGTTGTACAAGGCCAACTCCCTGCTTGAATCCCTCTGTGGGCCACGTAACCTCCAGAGAGAGATGGATGATTGGGACCCAGGGCTGCTATCTCGGTTAAGGTTCTGTGCGTCAGCTTCGCAGCTGTTCTCTCGAAGCGGGTCCCAAGGCTTTTGGGAAGAGTTTCCTTAGAGCGTCAGAAACAGGAGATTACCCGACAGGCCCACGGGGATGCCAGTTCTCTCCAGCAACAGCGCTACCAGCCTCAGACACTTGGGTTCTCTTGGGCAGATGGCAGAACACTATGCTTGGAAGCTTCTTCCATCCGGTTTGAGAGTCGCACGTCCACGGCATCCTAGGATTCCAAGTGTTGCCGTGCCGCCACAATCTCCAATTCTTAGGCCTATGAGGGCAGAGTGTCTGGCAGTTCTGAAAGAGACCTTAGGAATGCAGGCGTTTTGGCTCCTTCCACCGAGAAACCAGCTCCTCCAGACCCTCTGTCGTTAGGCAATTCATCTTAGACTATCTCTAGGCGCCCTCTTTCCTCCTCCACGAAGTAAGACACAAACGGAATCGCCCTAAAGGGAAGAAGCCTTCGGAGTCCGGCAGAGAGGCAGCCTCTCCCACTCAGCATTGCCCCACGGCTGAGCCCAGGGTATGGGACCGAGAGAGGGAGAAAGACAGCCGTAACCCCGAGCTTTTCCACAGTGTCGTATAGGCCTCACCCTCACGCTCACGTCCGTTTCAGAGAGGAAACACCAGGCCTCGGTGTGCTCTCCTGCGGCAAGGAAACTTTGCTGTCATTCCTGAGGTGGCACATTGGCTCAGGACTGCCCTACCCGAAGGACTCACGGCGTGCAGCCCTATTGGTTGAGATCAGCCCCTCTGGCTCTTGCTCGGATGAAAGCAACTGGGCAAAGAGGCGTGCATAAGCTGGGGACCGTGGCAGCTTCCCCTAGTCTACACCAGCACAGCACTCTGAGGGAGAGGAGCTGCTGACGTTTGGTAGCAACATCTCCTATTCTGAAGAGAAACGTTTCCTTGTAAGTGGGTTCCATCAGCCTTGCCATATTTTCTCAGCTGGCTATGATGGAGGGCAGTCAGGTGGCAGACTCCCCCGAGGCCCTGCTTCCCAGACTGTGATACAGACCCCCCGCCTGCTTCAGCCCAACGGGACGGCTTACGGTAAGGTAAAAACCCTGTGTTGGGAAGTTCCTGCCTAACCCTCGCACAAGCACGAGCATACTGGTCATGGGTCAAAGACTTTGCCCACAAGTTTAACGTATTTGCTCCCATCTAGCCTCCGAAGGCCGGGTTTCCCTAGCTAGGCATCACACTTCAGGAACGGTACTCAGGGTGCTGGTGACTGCAGGTTGTTTCACCAGGCAGCCCAAATCGAGTACACCCACTTGCATTTTCCAGGGGCAGAGCAAATGGTGTCAACTTACATGCCTCCAGCCTGGGAGGGGCAACATACACCTTGTCAATGGGAAAGGAGCCCATGCCCTCAGTGTGAAAGGCCGCTATGCCTCCGTGCTTTGGCAGCCCAGGGATAGCGTCAGCTCTGAAATGCTTCCCAAGGAGCAGAGTCAGAGAACCTTTGAACCACAGAGCAGGTCCAGCCCAGAACAAGGGCTGCTCTTGGCCTGAGAACACCCACGGCCCAGCGCTTCTTTTGGGTACACACGTGTAGAGGAAGGGTGTTGAATTCTGCTGCCTGATAAGTTCTCCGGGCCGCGTAGTGTGAGCGCAAGTAGAGTGGCCCTCCATCTCATCCCAGGTTCATGTGTAAGTTGTACAAGGCCAACTCCCTGCTTGAATCCCTCTGTGGGCCACGTAACCTCCAGAGAGAGATGGATGATTGGGACCCAGGGCTGCTATCTCGGTTAAGGTTCTGTGCGTCAGCTTCGCAGCTGTTCTCTCGAAGCGGGTCCCAAGGCTTTTGGGAAGAGTTTCCTTAGAGCGTCAGAAACAGGAGATTACCCGACAGGCCCACGGGGATGCCAGTTCTCTCCAGCAACAGCGCTACCAGCCTCAGACACTTGGGTTCTCTTGGGCAGATGGCAGAACACTATGCTTGGAAGCTTCTTCCATCCGGTTTGAGAGTCGCACGTCCACGGCATCCTAGGATTCCAAGTGTTGCCGTGCCGCCACAATCTCCAATTCTTAGGCCTATGAGGGCAGAGTGTCTGGCAGTTCTGAAAGAGACCTTAGGAATGCAGGCGTTTTGGCTCCTTCCACCGAGAAACCAGCTCCTCCAGACCCTCTGTCGTTAGGCAATTCATCTTAGACTATCTCTAGGCGCCCTCTTTCCTCCTCCACGAAGTAAGACACAAACGGAATCGCCCTAAAGGGAAGAAGCCTTCGGAGTCCGGCAGAGAGGCAGCCTCTCCCACTCAGCATTGCCCCACGGCTGAGCCCAGGGTATGGGACCGAGAGAGGGAGAAAGACAGCCGTAACCCCGAGCTTTTCCACAGTGTCGTATAGGCCTCACCCTCACGCTCACGTCCGTTTCAGAGAGGAAACACCAGGCCTCGGTGTGCTGTCCTGCGGCAAGGAAACTTTGCTGTCATTCCTGAGGTGGCACATTGGCTCAGGACTGCCCTACCCGAAGGACTCACGGCGTGCAGCCCTATTGGTTGAGATCAGCCCCTCTGGCTCTTGCTCGGATGAAAGCAACTGGGCAAAGAGGCGTGCATAAGCTGGGGACCGTGGCAGCTTCCCCTAGTCTACACCAGCACAGCACTCTGAGGGAGAGGAGCTGCTGACGTTTGGTAGCAACATCTCCTATTCTGAAGAGAAACGTTTCCTTGTAAGTGGGTTCCATCAGCCTTGCCATATTTTCTCAGCTGGCTATGATGGAGGGCAGTCAGGTGGCAGACTCCCCCGAGGCCCTGCTTCCCAGACTGTGATACAGACCCCCCGCCTGCTTCAGCCCAACGGGACGGCTTACGGTAAGGTAAAAACCCTGTGTTGGGAAGTTCCTGCCTAACCCTCGCACAAGCACGAGCATACTGGTCATGGGTCAAAGACTTTGCCCACAAGTTTAACGTATTTGCTCCCATCTAGCCTCCGAAGGCCGGGTTTCCCTAGCTAGGCATCACACTTCAGGAACGGTACTCAGGGTGCTGGTGACTGCAGGTTGTTTCACCAGGCAGCCCAAATCGAGTACACCCACTTGCATTTTCCAGGGGCAGAGCAAATGGTGTCAACTTACATGCCTCCAGCCTGGGAGGGGCAACATACACCTTGTCAATGGGAAAGGAGCCCATGCCCTCAGTGTGAAAGGCCGCTATGCCTCCGTGCTTTGGCAGCCCAGGGATAGCGTCAGCTCTGAAATGCTTCCCAAGGAGCAGAGTCAGAGAACCTTTGAACCACAGAGCAGGTCCAGCCCAGAACAAGGGCTGCTCTTGGCCTGAGAACACCCACGGCCCAGCGCTTCTTTTGGGTACACACGTGTAGAGGAAGGGTGTTGAATTCTGCTGCCTGATAAGTTCTCCGGGCCGCGTAGTGTGAGCGCAAGTAGAGTGGCCCTCCATCTCATCCCAGGTTCATGTGTAAGTTGTACAAGGCCAACTCCCTGCTTGAATCCCTCTGTGGGCCACGTAACCTCCAGAGAGAGATGGATGATTGGGACCCAGGGCTGCTATCTCGGTTAAGGTTCTGTGCGTCAGCTTCGCAGCTGTTCTCTCGAAGCGGGTCCCAAGGCTTTTGGGAAGAGTTTCCTTAGAGCGTCAGAAACAGGAGATTACCCGACAGGCCCACGGGGATGCCAGTTCTCTCCAGCAACAGCGCTACCAGCCTCAGACACTTGGGTTCTCTTGGGCAGATGGCAGAACACTATGCTTGGAAGCTTCTTCCATCCGGTTTGAGAGTCGCACGTCCACGGCATCCTAGGATTCCAAGTGTTGCCGTGCCGCCACAATCTCCAATTCTTAGGCCTATGAGGGCAGAGTGTCTGGCAGTTCTGAAAGAGACCTTAGGAATGCAGGCGTTTTGGCTCCTTCCACCGAGAAACCAGCTCCTCCAGACCCTCTGTCGTTAGGCAATTCATCTTAGACTATCTCTAGGCGCCCTCTTTCCTTCTCCACGAAGTAAGACACAAATGGAATCGCCCTAAAGGGAAGAAGCCTTCGGAGTCCGGCAGAGAGGCAGCCTCTCCCACTCAGCATTGCCCCACGGCTGAGCCCAGGGTATGGGACCGAGAGAGGGAGAAAGACAGCCGTAACCCCGAGCTTTTCCACAGTGTCGTATAGGCCTCACCCTCACGCTCACGTCCGTTTCAGAGAGGAAACACCAGGCCTCGGTGTGCTCTCCTGCGGCAAGGAAACTTTGCTGTCATTCCTGAGGTGGCACATTGGCTCAGGACTGCCCTACCCGAAGGACTCACGGCGTGCAGCCCTATTGGTTGAGATCAGCCCCTCTGGCTCTTGCTCGGATGAAAGCAACTGGGCAAAGAGGCGTGCATAAGCTGGGGACCGTGGCAGCTTCCCCTAGTCTACACCAGCACAGCACTCTGAGGGAGAGGAGCTGCTGACGTTTGGTAGCAACATCTCCTATTCTGAAGAGAAACGTTTCCTTGTAAGTGGGTTCCATCAGCCTTGCCATATTTTCTCAGCTGGCTATGATGGAGGGCAGTCAGGTGGCAGACTCCCCCGAGGCCCTGCTTCCCAGACTGTGATACAGACCCCCCGCCTGCTTCAGCCCAACGGGACGGCTTACGGTAAGGTAAAAACCCTGTGTTGGGAAGTTCCTGCCTAACCCTCGCACAAGCACGAGCATACTGGTCATGGGTCAAAGACTTTGCCCACAAGTTTAACGTATTTGCTCCCATCTAGCCTCCGAAGGCCGGGTTTCCCTAGCTAGGCATCACACTTCAGGAACGGTACTCAGGGTGCTGGTGACTGCAGGTTGTTTCACCAGGCAGCCCAAATCGAGTACACCCACTTGCATTTTCCAGGGGCAGAGCAAATGGTGTCAACTTACATGCCTCCAGCCTGGGAGGGGCAACATACACCTTGTCAATGGGAAAGGAGCCCATGCCCTCAGTGTGAAAGGCCGCTATGCCTCCGTGCTTTGGCAGCCCAGGGATAGCGTCAGCTCTGAAATGCTTCCCAAGGAGCAGAGTCAGAGAACCTTTGAAGCACAGAGCAGGTCCAGCCCAGAACAAGGGCTGCTCTTGGCCTGAGAACACCCACGGCCCAGCGCTTCTTTTGGGTACACACGTGTAGAGGAAGGGTGTTGAATTCTGCTGCCTGATAAGTTCTCCGGGCCGCGTAGTGTGAGCGCAAGTAGAGTGGCCCTCCATCTCATCCCAGGTTCATGTGTAAGTTGTACAAGGCCAACTCCCTGCTTGAATCCCTCTGTGGGCCACGTAACCTCCAGAGAGAGATGGATGATTGGGACCCAGGGCTGCTATCTCGGTTAAGGTTCTGTGCGTCAGCTTCGCAGCTGTTCTCTCGAAGCGGGTCCCAAGGCTTTTGGGAAGAGTTTCCTTAGAGCGTCAGAAACAGGAGATTACCCGACAGGCCCACGGGGATGCCAGTTCTCTCCAGCAACAGCGCTACCAGCCTCAGACACTTGGGTTCTCTTGGGCAGATGGCAGAACACTATGCTTGGAAGCTTCTTCCATCCGGTTTGAGAGTCGCACGTCCACGGCATCCTAGGATTCCAAGTGTTGCCGTGCCGCCACAATCTCCAATTCTTAGGCCTATGAGGGCAGAGTGTCTGGCAGTTCTGAAAGAGACCTTAGGAATGCAGGCGTTTTGGCTCCTTCCACCGAGAAACCAGCTCCTCCAGACCCTCTGTCGTTAGGCAATTCATCTTAGACTATCTCTAGGCGCCCTCTTTCCTCCTCCACGAAGTAAGACACAAACGGAATCGCCCTAAAGGGAAGAAGCCTTCGGAGTCCGGCAGAGAGGCAGCCTCTCCCACTCAGCATTGCCCCACGGCTGAGCCCAGGGTATGGGACCGAGAGAGGGAGAAAGACAGCCGTAACCCCGAGCTTTTCCACAGTGTCGTATAGGCCTCACCCTCACGCTCACGTCCGTTTCAGAGAGGAAACACCAGGCCTCGGTGTGCTCTCCTGCGGCAAGGAAACTTTGCTGTCATTCCTGAGGTGGCACATTGGCTCAGGACTGCCCTACCCGAAGGACTCACGGCGTGCAGCCCTATTGGTTGAGATCAGCCCCTCTGGCTCTTGCTCGGATGAAAGCAACTGGGCAAAGAGGCGTGCATAAGCTGGGGACCGTGGCAGCTTCCCCTAGTCTACACCAGCACAGCACTCTGAGGGAGAGGAGCTGCTGACGTTTGGTAGCAACATCTCCTATTCTGAAGAGAAACGTTTCCTTGTAAGTGGGTTCCATCAGCCTTGCCATATTTTCTCAGCTGGCTATGATGGAGGGCAGTCAGGTGGCAGACTCCCCCGAGGCCCTGCTTCCCAGACTGTGATACAGACCCCCCGCCTGCTTCAGCCCAACGGGACGGCTTACGGTAAGGTAAAAACCCTGTGTTGGGAAGTTCCTGCCTAACCCTCGCACAAGCACGAGCATACTGGTCATGGGTCAAAGACTTTGCCCACAAGTTTAACGTATTTGCTCCCATCTAGCCTCCGAAGGCCGGGTTTCCCTAGCTAGGCATCACACTTCAGGAACGGTACTCAGGGTGCTGGTGACTGCAGGTTGTTTCACCAGGCAGCCCAAATCGAGTACACCCACTTGCATTTTCCAGGGGCAGAGCAAATGGTGTCAACTTACATGCCTCCAGCCTGGGAGGGGCAACATACACCTTGTCAATGGGAAAGGAGCCCATGCCCTCAGTGTGAAAGGCCGCTATGCCTCCGTGCTTTGGCAGCCCAGGGATAGCGTCAGCTCTGAAATGCTTCCCAAGGAGCAGAGTCAGAGAACCTTTGAACCACAGAGCAGGTCCAGCCCAGAACAAGGGCTGCTCCTGGCCTGAGAACACCCACGGCCCAGCGCTTCTTTTGGGTACACACGTGTAGAGGAAGGGTGTTGAATTCTGCTGCCTGATAAGTTCTCCGGGCCGCGTAGTGTGAGCGCAAGTAGAGTGGCCCTCCATCTCATCCCAGGTTCATGTGTAAGTTGTACAAGGCCAACTCCCTGCTTGAATCCCTCTGTGGGCCACGTAACCTCCAGAGAGAGATGGATGATTGGGACCCAGGGCTGCTATCTCGGTTAAGGTTCTGTGCGTCAGCTTCGCAGCTGTTCTCTCGAAGCGGGTCCCAAGGCTTTTGGGAAGAGTTTCCTTAGAGCGTCAGAAACAGGAGATTACCCGACAGGCCCACGGGGATGCCAGTTCTCCCCAGCAACAGCGCTACCAGCCTCAGACACTTGGGTTCTCTTGGGCAGATGGCAGAACACTATGCTTGGAAGCTTCTTCCATCCGGTTTGAGAGTCGCACGTCCACGGCATCCTAGGATTCCAAGTGTTGCCGTGCCGCCACAATCTCCAATTCTTAGGCCTATGAGGGCAGAGTGTCTGGCAGTTCTGAAAGAGACCTTAGGAATGCAGGCGTTTTGGCTCCTTCCACCGAGAAACCAGCTCCTCCAGACCCTCTGTCGTTAGGCAATTCATCTTAGACTATCTCTAGGCGCCCTCTTTCCTCCTCCACGAAGTAAGACACAAACGGAATCGCCCTAAAGGGAAGAAGCCTTCGGAGTCCGGCAGAGAGGCAGCCTCTCCCACTCAGCATTGCCCCACGGCTGAGCCCAGGGTATGGGACCGAGAGAGGGAGAAAGACAGCCGTAACCCCGAGCTTTTCCACAGTGTCGTATAGGCCTCACCCTCACGCTCACGTCCGTTTCAGAGAGGAAACACCAGGCCTCGGTGTGCTCTCCTGCGGCAAGGAAACTTTGCTGTCATTCCTGAGGTGGCACATTGGCTCAGGACTGCCCTACCCGAAGGACTCACGGCGTGCAGCCCTATTGCTTGAGATCAGCCCCTCTGGCTCTTGCTCGGATGAAAGCAACTGGGCAAAGAGGCGTGCATAAGCTGGGGACCGTGGCAGCTTCCCCTAGTCTACACCAGCACAGCACTCTGAGGGAGAGGAGCTGCTGACGTTTGGTAGCAACATCTCCTATTCTGAAGAGAAACGTTTCCTTGTAAGTGGGTTCCATCAGCCTTGCCATATTTTCTCAGCTGGCTATGATGGAGGGCAGTCAGGTGGCAGACTCCCCCGAGGCCCTGCTTCCCAGACTGTGATACAGACCCCCCGCCTGCTTCAGCCCAACGGGACGGCTTACGGTAAGGTAAAAACCCTGTGTTGGGAAGTTCCTGCCTAACCCTCGCACAAGCACGAGCATACTGGTCATGGGTCAAAGACTTTGCCCACAAGTTTAACGTATTTGCTCCCATCTAGCCTCCGAAGGCCGGGTTTCCCTAGCTAGGCATCACACTTCAGGAACGGTACTCAGGGTGCTGGTGACTGCAGGTTGTTTCACCAGGCAGCCCAAATCGAGTACACCCACTTGCATTTTCCAGGGGCAGAGCAAATGGTGTCAACTTACATGCCTCCAGCCTGGGAGGGGCAACATACACCTTGTCAATGGGAAAGGAGCCCATGCCCTCAGTGTGAAAGGCCGCTATGCCTCCGTGCTTTGGCAGCCCAGGGATAGCGTCAGCTCTGAAATGCTTCCCAAGGAGCAGAGTCAGAGAACCTTTGAACCACAGAGCAGGTCCAGCCCAGAACAAGGGCTGCTCTTGGCCTGAGAACACCCACGGCCCAGCGCTTCTTTTGGGTACACACGTGTAGAGGAAGGGTGTTGAATTCTGCTGCCTGATAAGTTCTCCGGGCCGCGTAGTGTGAGCGCAAGTAGAGTGGCCCTCCATCTCATCCCAGGTTCATGTGTAAGTTGTACAAGGCCAACTCCCTGCTTGAATCCCTCTGTGGGCCACGTAACCTCCAGAGAGAGATGGATGATTGGGACCCAGGGCTGCTATCTCGGTTAAGGTTCTGTGCGTCAGCTTCGCAGCTGTTCTCTCGAAGCGGGTCCCAAGGCTTTTGGGAAGAGTTTCCTTAGAGCGTCAGAAACAGGAGATTACCCGACAGGCCCACGGGGATGCCAGTTCTCTCCAGCAACAGCGCTACCAGCCTCAGACACTTGGGTTCTCTTGGGCAGATGGCAGAACACTATGCTTGGAAGCTTCTTCCATCCGGTTTGAGAGTCGCACGTCCACGGCATCCTAGGATTCCAAGTGTTGCCGTGCCGCCACAATCTCCAATTCTTAGGCCTATGAGGGCAGAGTGTCTGGCAGTTCTGAAAGAGACCTTAGGAATGCAGGCGTTTTGGCTCCTTCCACCGAGAAACCAGCTCCTCCAGACCCTCTGTCGTTAGGCAATTCATCTTAGACTATCTCTAGGCGCCCTCTTTCCTCCTCCACGAAGTAAGACACAAACGGAATCGCCCTAAAGGGAAGAAGCCTTCGGAGTCCGGCAGAGAGGCAGCCTCTCCCACTCAGCATTGCCCCACGGCTGAGCCCAGGGTATGGGACCGAGAGAGGGAGAAAGACAGCCGTAACCCCGAGCTTTTCCACAGTGTCGTATAGGCCTCACCCTCACGCTCACGTCCGTTTCAGAGAGGAAACACCAGGCCTCGGTGTGCTCTCCTGCGGCAAGGAAACTTTGCTGTCATTCCTGAGGTGGCACATTGGCTCAGGACTGCCCTACCCGAAGGACTCACGGCGTGCAGCCCTATTGGTTGAGATCAGCCCCTCTGGCTCTTGCTCGGATGAAAGCAACTGGGCAAAGAGGCGTGCATAAGCTGGGGACCGTGGCAGCTTCCCCTAGTCTACACCAGCACAGCACTCTGAGGGAGAGGAGCTGCTGACGTTTGGTAGCAACATCTCCTATTCTGAAGAGAAACGTTTCCTTGTAAGTGGGTTCCATCAGCCTTGCCATATTTTCTCAGCTGGCTATGATGGAGGGCAGTCAGGTGGCAGACTCCCCCGAGGCCCTGCTTCCCAGACTGTGATACAGACCCCCCGCCTGCTTCAGCCCAACGGGACGGCTTACGGTAAGGTAAAAACCCTGTGTTGGGAAGTTCCTGCCTAACCCTCGCACAAGCACGAGCATACTGGTCATGGGTCAAAGACTTTGCCCACAAGTTTAACGTATTTGCTCCCATCTAGCCTCCGAAGGCCGGGTTTCCCTAGCTAGGCATCACACTTCAGGAACGGTACTCAGGGTGCTGGTGACTGCAGGTTGTTTCACCAGGCAGCCCAAATCGAGTACACCCACTTGCATTTTCCAGGGGCAGAGCAAATGGTGTCAACTTACATGCCTCCAGCCTGGGAGGGGCAACATACACCTTGTCAATGGGAAAGGAGCCCATGCCCTCAGTGTGAAAGGCCGCTATGCCTCCGTGCTTTGGCAGCCCAGGGATAGCGTCAGCTCTGAAATGCTTCCCAAGGAGCAGAGTCAGAGAACCTTTGAACCACAGAGCAGGTCCAGCCCAGAACAAGGGCTGCTCTTGGCCTGAGAACACCCACGGCCCAGCGCTTCTTTTGGGTACACACGTGTAGAGGAAGGGTGTTGAATTCTGCTGCCTGATAAGTTCTCCGGGCCGCGTAGTGTGAGCGCAAGTAGAGTGGCCCTCCATCTCATCCCAGGTTCATGTGTAAGTTGTACAAGGCCAACTCCCTGCTTGAATCCCTCTGTGGGCCACGTAACCTCCAGAGAGAGATGGATGATTGGGACCCAGGGCTGCTATCTCGGTTAAGGTTCTGTGCGTCAGCTTCGCAGCTGTTCTCTCGAAGCGGGTCCCAAGGCTTTTGGGAAGAGTTTCCTTAGAGCGTCAGAAACAGGAGATTACCCGACAGGCCCACGGGGATGCCAGTTCTCTCCAGCAACAGCGCTACCAGCCTCAGACACTTGGGTTCTCTTGGGCAGATGGCAGAACACTATGCTTGGAAGCTTCTTCCATCCGGTTTGAGAGTCGCACGTCCACGGCATCCTAGGATTCCAAGTGTTGCCGTGCCGCCACAATCTCCAATTCTTAGGCCTATGAGGGCAGAGTGTCTGGCAGTTCTGAAAGAGACCTTAGGAATGCAGGCGTTTTGGCTCCTTCCACCGAGAAACCAGCTCCTCCAGACCCTCTGTCGTTAGGCAATTCATCTTAGACTATCTCTAGGCGCCCTCTTTCCTCCTCCACGAAGTAAGACACAAACGGAATCGCCCTAAAGGGAAGAAGCCTTCGGAGTCCGGCAGAGAGGCAGCCTCTCCCACTCAGCATTGCCCCACGGCTGAGCCCAGGGTATGGGACCGAGAGAGGGAGAAAGACAGCCGTAACCCCGAGCTTTTCCACAGTGTCGTATAGGCCTCACCCTCACGCTCACGTCCGTTTCAGAGAGGAAACACCAGGCCTCGGTGTGCTCTCCTGCGGCAAGGAAACTTTGCTGTCATTCCTGAGGTGGCACATTGGCTCAGGACTGCCCTACCCGAAGGACTCACGGCGTGCAGCCCTATTGCTTGAGATCAGCCCCTCTGGCTCTTGCTCGGATGAAAGCAACTGGGCAAAGAGGCGTGCATAAGCTGGGGACCGTGGCAGCTTCCCCTAGTCTACACCAGCACAGCACTCTGAGGGAGAGGAGCTGCTGACGTTTGGTAGCAACATCTCCTATTCTGAAGAGAAACGTTTCCTTGTAAGTGGGTTCCATCAGCCTTGCCATATTTTCTCAGCTGGCTATGATGGAGGGCAGTCAGGTGGCAGACTCCCCCGAGGCCCTGCTTCCCAGACTGTGATACAGACCCCCCGCCTGCTTCAGCCCAACGGGACGGCTTACGGTAAGGTAAAAACCCTGTGTTGGGAAGTTCCTGCCTAACCCTCGCACAAGCACGAGCATACTGGTCATGGGTCAAAGACTTTGCCCACAAGTTTAACGTATTTGCTCCCATCTAGCCTCCGAAGGCCGGGTTTCCCTAGCTAGGCATCACACTTCAGGAACGGTACTCAGGGTGCTGGTGACTGCAGGTTGTTTCACCAGGCAGCCCAAATCGAGTACACCCACTTGCATTTTCCAGGGGCAGAGCAAATGGTGTCAACTTACATGCCTCCAGCCTGGGAGGGGCAACATACACCTTGTCAATGGGAAAGGAGCCCATGCCCTCAGTGTGAAAGGCCGCTATGCCTCCGTGCTTTGGCAGCCCAGGGATAGCGTCAGCTCTGAAATGCTTCCCAAGGAGCAGAGTCAGAGAACCTTTGAAGCACAGAGCAGGTCCAGCCCAGAACAAGGGCTGCTCTTGGCCTGAGAACACCCACGGCCCAGCGCTTCTTTTGGGTACACACGTGTAGAGGAAGGGTGTTGAATTCTGCTGCCTGATAAGTTCTCCGGGCCGCGTAGTGTGAGCGCAAGTAGAGTGGCCCTCCATCTCATCCCAGGTTCATGTGTAAGTTGTACAAGGCCAACTCCCTGCTTGAATCCCTCTGTGGGCCACGTAACCTCCAGAGAGAGATGGATGATTGGGACCCAGGGCTGCTATCTCGGTTAAGGTTCTGTGCGTCAGCTTCGCAGCTGTTCTCTCGAAGCGGGTCCCAAGGCTTTTGGGAAGAGTTTCCTTAGAGCGTCAGAAACAGGAGATTACCCGACAGGCCCACGGGGATGCCAGTTCTCTCCAGCAACAGCGCTACCAGCCTCAGACACTTGGGTTCTCTTGGGCAGATGGCAGAACACTATGCTTGGAAGCTTCTTCCATCCGGTTTGAGAGTCGCACGTCCACGGCATCCTAGGATTCCAAGTGTTGCCGTGCCGCCACAATCTCCAATTCTTAGGCCTATGAGGGCAGAGTGTCTGGCAGTTCTGAAAGAGACCTTAGGAATGCAGGCGTTTTGGCTCCTTCCACCGAGAAACCAGCTCCTCCAGACCCTCTGTCGTTAGGCAATTCATCTTAGACTATCTCTAGGCGCCCTCTTTCCTCCTCCACGAAGTAAGACACAAACGGAATCGCCCTAAAGGGAAGAAGCCTTCGGAGTCCGGCAGAGAGGCAGCCTCTCCCACTCAGCATTGCCCCACGGCTGAGCCCAGGGTATGGGACCGAGAGAGGGAGAAAGACAGCCGTAACCCCGAGCTTTTCCACAGTGTCGTATAGGCCTCACCCTCACGCTCACGTCCGTTTCAGAGAGGAAACACCAGGCCTCGGTGTGCTCTCCTGCGGCAAGGAAACTTTGCTGTCATTCCTGAGGTGGCACATTGGCTCAGGACTGCCCTACCCGAAGGACTCACGGCGTGCAGCCCTATTGCTTGAGATCAGCCCCTCTGGCTCTTGCTCGGATGAAAGCAACTGGGCAAAGAGGCGTGCATAAGCTGGGGACCGTGGCAGCTTCCCCTAGTCTACACCAGCACAGCACTCTGAGGGAGAGGAGCTGCTGACGTTTGGTAGCAACATCTCCTATTCTGAAGAGAAACGTTTCCTTGTAAGTGGGTTCCATCAGCCTTGCCATATTTTCTCAGCTGGCTATGATGGAGGGCAGTCAGGTGGCAGACTCCCCCGAGGCCCTGCTTCCCAGACTGTGATACAGACCCCCCGCCTGCTTCAGCCCAACGGGACGGCTTACGGTAAGGTAAAAACCCTGTGTTGGGAAGTTCCTGCCTAACCCTCGCACAAGCACGAGCATACTGGTCATGGGTCAAAGACTTTGCCCACAAGTTTAACGTATTTGCTCCCATCTAGCCTCCGAAGGCCGGGTTTCCCTAGCTAGGCATCACACTTCAGGAACGGTACTCAGGGTGCTGGTGACTGCAGGTTGTTTCACCAGGCAGCCCAAATCGAGTACACCCACTTGCATTTTCCAGGGGCAGAGCAAATGGTGTCAACTTACATGCCTCCAGCCTGGGAGGGGCAACATACACCTTGTCAATGGGAAAGGAGCCCATGCCCTCAGTGTGAAAGGCCGCTATGCCTCCGTGCTTTGGCAGCCCAGGGATAGCGTCAGCTCTGAAATGCTTCCCAAGGAGCAGAGTCAGAGAACCTTTGAACCACAGAGCAGGTCCAGCCCAGAACAAGGGCTGCTCTTGGCCTGAGAACACCCACGGCCCAGCGCTTCTTTTGGGTACACACGTGTAGAGGAAGGGTGTTGAATTCTGCTGCCTGATAAGTTCTCCGGGCCGCGTAGTGTGAGCGCAAGTAGAGTGGCCCTCCATCTCATCCCAGGTTCATGTGTAAGTTGTACAAGGCCAACTCCCTGCTTGAATCCCTCTGTGGGCCACGTAACCTCCAGAGAGAGATGGATGATTGGGACCCAGGGCTGCTATCTCGGTTAAGGTTCTGTGCGTCAGCTTCGCAGCTGTTCTCTCGAAGCGGGTCCCAAGGCTTTTGGGAAGAGTTTCCTTAGAGCGTCAGAAACAGGAGATTACCCGACAGGCCCACGGGGATGCCAGTTCTCTCCAGCAACAGCGCTACCAGCCTCAGACACTTGGGTTCTCTTGGGCAGATGGCAGAACACTATGCTTGGAAGCTTCTTCCATCCGGTTTGAGAGTCGCACGTCCACGGCATCCAAGGATTCCAAGTGTTGCCGTGCCGCCACAATCTCCAATTCTTAGGCCTATGAGGGCAGAGTGTCTGGCAGTTCTGAAAGAGACCTTAGGAATGCAGGCGTTTTGGCTCCTTCCACCGAGAAACCAGCTCCTCCAGACCCTCTGTCGTTAGGCAATTCATCTTAGACTATCTCTAGGCGCCCTCTTTCCTCCTCCACGAAGTAAGACACAAACGGAATCGCCCTAAAGGGAAGAAGCCTTCGGAGTCCGGCAGAGAGGCAGCCTCTCCCACTCAGCATTGCCCCACGGCTGAGCCCAGGGTATGGGACCGAGAGAGGGAGAAAGACAGCCGTAACCCCGAGCTTTTCCACAGTGTCGTATAGGCCTCACCCTCACGCTCACGTCCGTTTCAGAGAGGAAACACCAGGCCTCGGTGTGCTGTCCTGCGGCAAGGAAACTTTGCTGTCATTCCTGAGGTGGCACATTGGCTCAGGACTGCCCTACCCGAAGGACTCACGGCGTGCAGCCCTATTGGTTGAGATCAGCCCCTCTGGCTCTTGCTCGGATGAAAGCAACTGGGCAAAGAGGCGTGCATAAGCTGGGGACCGTGGCAGCTTCCCCTAGTCTACACCAGCACAGCACTCTGAGGGAGAGGAGCTGCTGACGTTTGGTAGCAACATCTCCTATTCTGAAGAGAAACGTTTCCTTGTAAGTGGGTTCCATCAGCCTTGCCATATTTTCTCAGCTGGCTATGATGGAGGGCAGTCAGGTGGCAGACTCCCCCGAGGCCCTGCTTCCCAGACTGTGATACAGACCCCCCGCCTGCTTCAGCCCAACGGGACGGCTTACGGTAAGGTAAAAACCCTGTGTTGGGAAGTTCCTGCCTAACCCTCGCACAAGCACGAGCATACTGGTCATGGGTCAAAGACTTTGCCCACAAGTTTAACGTATTTGCTCCCATCTAGCCTCCGAAGGCCGGGTTTCCCTAGCTAGGCATCACACTTCAGGAACGGTACTCAGGGTGCTGGTGACTGCAGGTTGTTTCACCAGGCAGCCCAAATCGAGTACACCCACTTGCATTTTCCAGGGGCAGAGCAAATGGTGTCAACTTACATGCCTCCAGCCTGGGAGGGGCAACATACACCTTGTCAATGGGAAAGAAGCCCATGCCCTCAGTGTGAAAGGCCGCTATGCCTCCGTGCTTTGGCAGCCCAAGGATAGCGTCAGCTCTGAAATGCTTCCCAAGGAGCAGAGTCAGAGAACCTTTGAACCACAGAGCAGGTCCAGCCCAGAACAAGGGCTGCTCTTGGCCTGAGAACACCCACGGCCCAGCGCTTCTTTTGGGTACACACGTGTAGAGGAAGGGTGTTGAATTCTGCTGCCTGATAAGTTCTCCGGGCCGCGTAGTGTGAGCGCAAGTAGAGTGGCCCTCCATCTCATCCCAGGTTCATGTGTAAGTTGTACAAGGCCAACTCCCTGCTTGAATCCCTCTGTGGGCCACGTAACCTCCAGAGAGAGATGGATGATTGGGACCCAGGGCTGCTATCTCGGTTAAGGTTCTGTGCGTCAGCTTCGCAGCTGTTCTCTCGAAGCGGGTGCCAAGGCTTTTGGGAAGAGTTTCCTTAGAGCGTCAGAAACAGGAGATTACCCGACAGGCCCACGGGGATGCCAGTTCTCTCCAGCAACAGCGCTACCAGCCTCAGACACTTGGGTTCTCTTGGGCAGATGGCAGAACACTATGCTTGGAAGCTTCTTCCATCCGGTTTGAGAGTCGCACGTCCACGGCATCCTAGGATTCCAAGTGTTGCCGTGCCGCCACAATCTCCAATTCTTAGGCCTATGAGGGCAGAGTGTCTGGCAGTTCTGAAAGAGACCTTAGGAATGCAGGCGTTTTGGCTCCTTCCACCGAGAAACCAGCTCCTCCAGACCCTCTGTCGTTAGGCAATTCATCTTAGACTATCTCTAGGCGCCCTCTTTCCTCCTCCACGAAGTAAGACACAAACGGAATCGCCCTAAAGGGAAGAAGCCTTCGGAGTCCGGCAGAGAGGCAGCCTCTCCCACTCAGCATTGCCCCACGGCTGAGCCCAGGGTATGGGACCGAGAGAGGGAGAAAGACAGCCGTAACCCCGAGCTTTTCCACAGTGTCGTATAGGCCTCACCCTCACGCTCACGTCCGTTTCAGAGAGGAAACACCAGGCCTCGGTGTGCTCTCCTGCGGCAAGGAAACTCTGCTGTCATTCCTGAGGTGGCACATTGGCTCAGGACTGCCCTACCCGAAGGACTCACGGCGTGCAGCCCTATTGCTTGAGATCAGCCCCTCTGGCTCTTGCTCGGATGAAAGCAACTGGGCAAAGAGCCGTGCATAAGCTGGGGACCGTGGGAGCTTCCCCTAGTCTACACCAGCACAGCACTCTGAGGGAGAGGAGCTGCTGACGTTTGGTAGCAACATCTCCTATTCTGAAGAGAAACGTTTCCTTGTAAGTGGGTTCCATCAGCCTTGCCATATTTTCTCAGCTGGCTATGATGGAGGGCAGTCAGGTGGCAGACTCCCCCGAGGCCCTGCTTCCCAGACTGTGATACAGACCCCCCGCCTGCTTCAGCCCAACGGGACGGCTTACGGTAAGGTAAAAACCCTGTGTTGGGAAGTTCCTGCCTAACCCTCGCACAAGCACGAGCATACTGGTCATGGGTCAAAGACTTTGCCCACAAGTTTAACGTATTTGCTCCCATCTAGCCTCCGAAGGCCGGGTTTCCCTAGCTAGGCATCACACTTCAGGAACGGTACTCAGGGTGCTGGTGACTGCAGGTTGTTTCACCAGGCAGCCCAAATCGAGTACACCCACTTGCATTTTCCAGGGGCAGAGCAAATGGTGTCAACTTACATGCCTCCAGCCTGGGAGGGGCAACATACACCTTGTCAATGGGAAACAAGCCCATGCCCTCAGTGTGAAAGGCCGCTATGCCTCCGTGCTTTGGCAGCCCAGGGATAGCGTCAGCTCTGAAATGCTTCCCAAGGAGCAGAGTCAGAGAACCTTTGAAGCACAGAGCAGGTCCAGCCCAGAACAAGGGCTGCTCTTGGCCTGAGAACACCCACGGCCCAGCGCTTCTTTTGGGTACACACGTGTAGAGGAAGGGTGTTGAATTCTGCTGCCTGATAAGTTCTCCGGGCCGCGTAGTGTGAGCGCAAGTAGAGTGGCCCTCCATCTCATCCCAGGTTCATGTGTAAGTTGTACAAGGCCAACTCCCTGCTTGAATCCCTCTGTGGGCCACGTAACCTCCAGAGAGAGATGGATGATTGGGACCCAGGGCTGCTATCTCGGTTAAGGTTCTGTGCGTCAGCTTCGCAGCTGTTCTCTCGAAGCGGGTCCCAAGGCTTTTGGGAAGAGTTTCCTTAGAGCGTCAGAAACAGGAGATTACCCGACAGGCCCACGGGGATGCCAGTTCTCTCCAGCAACAGCGCTACCAGCCTCAGACACTTGGGTTCTCTTGGGCAGATGGCAGAACACTATGCTTGGAAGCTTCTTCCATCCGGTTTGAGAGTCGCACGTCCACGGCATCCTAGGATTCCAAGTGTTGCCGTGCCGCCACAATCTCCAATTCTTAGGCCTATGAGGGCAGAGTGTCTGGCAGTTCTGAAAGAGACCTTAGGAATGCAGGCGTTTTGGCTCCTTCCACCGAGAAACCAGCTCCTCCAGACCCTCTGTCGTTAGGCAATTCATCTTAGACTATCTCTAGGCGCCCTCTTTCCTCCTCCACGAAGTAAGACACAAACGGAATCGCCCTAAAGGGAAGAAGCCTTCGGAGTCCGGCAGAGAGGCAGCCTCTCCCACTCAGCATTGCCCCACGGCTGAGCCCAGGGTATGGGACCGAGAGAGGGAGAAAGACAGCCGTAACCCCGAGCTTTTCCACAGTGTCGTATAGGCCTCACCCTCACGCTCACGTCCGTTTCAGAGAGGAAACACCAGGCCTCGGTGTGCTCTCCTGCGGCAAGGAAACTTTGCTGTCATTCCTGAGGTGGCACATTGGCTCAGGACTGCCCTACCCGAAGGACTCACGGCGTGCAGCCCTATTGCTTGAGATCAGCCCCTCTGGCTCTTGCTCGGATGAAAGCAACTGGGCAAAGAGGCGTGCATAAGCTGGGGACCGTGGCAGCTTCCCCTAGTCTACACCAGCACAGCACTCTGAGGGAGAGGAGCTGCTGACGTTTGGTAGCAACATCTCCTATTCTGAAGAGAAACGTTTCCTTGTAAGTGGGTTCCATCAGCCTTGCCATATTTTCTCAGCTGGCTATGATGGAGGGCAGTCAGGTGGCAGACTCCCCCGAGGCCCTGCTTCCCAGACTGTGATACAGACCCCCCGCCTGCTTCAGCCCAACGGGACGGCTTACGGTAAGGTAAAAACCCTGTGTTGGGAAGTTCCTGCCTAACCCTCGCACAAGCACGAGCATACTGGTCATGGGTCAAAGACTTTGCCCACAAGTTTAACGTATTTGCTCCCATCTAGCCTCCGAAGGCCGGGTTTCCCTAGCTAGGCATCACACTTCAGGAACGGTACTCAGGGTGCTGGTGACTGCAGGTTGTTTCACCAGGCAGCCCAAATCGAGTACACCCACTTGCATTTTCCAGGGGCAGAGCAAATGGTGTCAACTTACATGCCTCCAGCCTGGGAGGGGCAACATACACCTTGTCAATGGGAAACGAGCCCATGCCCTCAGTGTGAAAGGCCGCTATGCCTCCGTGCTTTGGCAGCCCAGGGATAGCGTCAGCTCTGAAATGCTTCCCAAGGAGCAGAGTCAGAGAACCTTTGAACCACAGAGCAGGTCCAGCCCAGAACAAGGGCTGCTCTTGGCCTGAGAACACCCACGGCCCAGCGCTTCTTTTGGGTACACACGTGTAGAGGAAGGGTGTTGAATTCTGCTGCCTGATAAGTTCTCCGGGCCGCGTAGTGTGAGCGCAAGTAGAGTGGCCCTCCATCTCATCCCAGGTTCATGTGTAAGTTGTACAAGGCCAACTCCCTGCTTGAATCCCTCTGTGGGCCACGTAACCTCCAGAGAGAGATGGATGATTGGGACCCAGGGCTGCTATCTCGGTTAAGGTTCTGTGCGTCAGCTTCGCAGCTGTTCTCTCGAAGCGGGTGCCAAGGCTTTTGGGAAGAGTTTCCTTAGAGCGTCAGAAACAGGAGATTACCCGACAGGCCCACGGGGATGCCAGTTCTCTCCAGCAACAGCGCTACCAGCCTCAGACACTTGGGTTCTCTTGGGCAGATGGCAGAACACTATGCTTGGAAGCTTCTTCCATCCGGTTTGAGAGTCGCACGTCCACGGCATCCTAGGATTCCAAGTGTTGCCGTGCCGCCACAATCTCCAATTCTTAGGCCTATGAGGGCAGAGTGTCTGGCAGTTCTGAAAGAGACCTTAGGAATGCAGGCGTTTTGGCTCCTTCCACCGAGAAACCAGCTCCTCCAGACCCTCTGTCGTTAGGCAATTCATCTTAGACTATCTCTAGGCGCCCTCTTTCCTCCTCCACGAAGTAAGACACAAACGGAATCGCCCTAAAGGGAAGAAGCCTTCGGAGTCCGGCAGAGAGGCAGCCTCTCCCACTCAGCATTGCCCCACGGCTGAGCCCAGGGTATGGGACCGAGAGAGGGAGAAAGACAGCCGTAACCCCGAGCTTTTCCACAGTGTCGTATAGGCCTCACCCTCACGCTCACGTCCGTTTCAGAGAGGAAACACCAGGCCTCGGTGTGCTCTCCTGCGGCAAGGAAACTTTGCTGTCATTCCTGAGGTGGCACATTGGCTCAGGACTGCCCTACCCGAAGGACTCACGGCGTGCAGCCCTATTGCTTGAGATCAGCCCCTCTGGCTCTTGCTCGGATGAAAGCAACTGGGCAAAGAGGCGTGCATAAGCTGGGGACCGTGGCAGCTTCCCCTAGTCTACACCAGCACAGCACTCTGAGGGAGAGGAGCTGCTGACGTTTGGTAGCAACATCTCCTATTCTGAAGAGAAACGTTTCCTTGTAAGTGGGTTCCATCAGCCTTGCCATATTTTCTCAGCTGGCTATGATGGAGGGCAGTCAGGTGGCAGACTCCCCCGAGGCCCTGCTTCCCAGACTGTGATACAGACCCCCCGCCTGCTTCAGCCCAACGGGACGGCTTACGGTAAGGTAAAAACCCTGTGTTGGGAAGTTCCTGCCTAACCCTCGCACAAGCACGAGCATACTGGTCATGGGTCAAAGACTTTGCCCACAAGTTTAACGTATTTGCTCCCATCTAGCCTCCGAAGGCCGGGTTTCCCTAGCTAGGCATCACACTTCAGGAACGGTACTCAGGGTGCTGGTGACTGCAGGTTGTTTCACCAGGCAGCCCAAATCGAGTACACCCACTTGCATTTTCCAGGGGCAGAGCAAATGGTGTCAACTTACATGCCTCCAGCCTGGGAGGGGCAACATACACCTTGTCAATGGGAAAGGAGCCCATGCCCTCAGTGTGAAAGGCCGCTATGCCTCCGTGCTTTGGCAGCCCAGGGATAGCGTCAGCTCTGAAATGCTTCCCAAGGAGCAGAGTCAGAGAACCTTTGAACCACAGAGCAGGTCCAGCCCAGAACAAGGGCTGCTCTTGGCCTGAGAACACCCACGGCCCAGCGCTTCTTTTGGGTACACACGTGTAGAGGAAGGGTGTTGAATTCTGCTGCCTGATAAGTTCTCCGGGCCGCGTAGTGTGAGCGCAAGTAGAGTGGCCCTCCATCTCATCCCAGGTTCATGTGTAAGTTGTACAAGGCCAACTCCCTGCTTGAATCCCTCTGTGGGCCACGTAACCTCCAGAGAGAGATGGATGATTGGGACCCAGGGCTGCTATCTCGGTTAAGGTTCTGTGCGTCAGCTTCGCAGCTGTTCTCTCGAAGCGGGTCCCAAGGCTTTTGGGAAGAGTTTCCTTAGAGCGTCAGAAACAGGAGATTACCCGACAGGCCCACGGGGATGCCAGTTCTCTCCAGCAACAGCGCTACCAGCCTCAGACACTTGGGTTCTCTTGGGCAGATGGCAGAACACTATGCTTGGAAGCTTCTTCCATCCGGTTTGAGAGTCGCACGTCCACGGCATCCTAGGATTCCAAGTGTTGCCGTGCCGCCACAATCTCCAATTCTTAGGCCTATGAGGGCAGAGTGTCTGGCAGTTCTGAAAGAGACCTTAGGAATGCAGGCGTTTTGGCTCCTTCCACCGAGAAACCAGCTCCTCCAGACCCTCTGTCGTTAGGCAATTCATCTTAGACTATCTCTAGGCGCCCTCTTTCCTCCTCCACGAAGTAAGACACAAACGGAATCGCCCTAAAGGGAAGAAGCCTTCGGAGTCCGGCAGAGAGGCAGCCTCTCCCACTCAGCATTGCCCCACGGCTGAGCCCAGGGTATGGGACCGAGAGAGGGAGAAAGACAGCCGTAACCCCGAGCTTTTCCACAGTGTCGTATAGGCCTCACCCTCACGCTCACGTCCGTTTCAGAGAGGAAACACCAGGCCTCGGTGTGCTGTCCTGCGGCAAGGAAACTTTGCTGTCATTCCTGAGGTGGCACATTGGCTCAGGACTGCCCTACCCGAAGGACTCACGGCGTGCAGCCCTATTGGTTGAGATCAGCCCCTCTGGCTCTTGCTCGGATGAAAGCAACTGGGCAAAGAGGCGTGCATAAGCTGGGGACCGTGGCAGCTTCCCCTAGTCTACACCAGCACAGCACTCTGAGGGAGAGGAGCTGCTGACGTTTGGTAGCAACATCTCCTATTCTGAAGAGAAACGTTTCCTTGTAAGTGGGTTCCATCAGCCTTGCCATATTTTCTCAGCTGGCTATGATGGAGGGCAGTCAGGTGGCAGACTCCCCCGAGGCCCTGCTTCCCAGACTGTGATACAGACCCCCCGCCTGCTTCAGCCCAACGGGACGGCTTACGGTAAGGTAAAAACCCTGTGTTGGGAAGTTCCTGCCTAACCCTCGCACAAGCACGAGCATACTGGTCATGGGTCAAAGACTTTGCCCACAAGTTTAACGTATTTGCTCCCATCTAGCCTCCGAAGGCCGGGTTTCCCTAGCTAGGCATCACACTTCAGGAACGGTACTCAGGGTGCTGGTGACTGCAGGTTGTTTCACCAGGCAGCCCAAATCGAGTACACCCACTTGCATTTTCCAGGGGCAGAGCAAATGGTGTCAACTTACATGCCTCCAGCCTGGGAGGGGCAACATACACCTTGTCAATGGGAAACAAGCCCATGCCCTCAGTGTGAAAGGCCGCTATGCCTCCGTGCTTTGGCAGCCCAGGGATAGCGTCAGCTCTGAAATGCTTCCCAAGGAGCAGAGTCAGAGAACCTTTGAACCACAGAGCAGGTCCAGCCCAGAACAAGGGCTGCTCTTGGCCTGAGAACACCCACGGCCCAGCGCTTCTTTTGGGTACACACGTGTAGAGGAAGGGTGTTGAATTCTGCTGCCTGATAAGTTCTCCGGGCCGCGTAGTGTGAGCGCAAGTAGAGTGGCCCTCCATCTCATCCCAGGTTCATGTGTAAGTTGTACAAGGCCAACTCCCTGCTTGAATCCCTCTGTGGGCCACGTAACCTCCAGAGAGAGATGGATGATTGGGACCCAGGGCTGCTATCTCGGTTAAGGTTCTGTGCGTCAGCTTCGCAGCTGTTCTCTCGAAGCGGGTCCCAAGGCTTTTGGGAAGAGTTTCCTTAGAGCGTCAGAAACAGGAGATTACCCGACAGGCCCACGGGGATGCCAGTTCTCTCCAGCAACAGCGCTACCAGCCTCAGACACTTGGGTTCTCTTGGGCAGATGGCAGAACACTATGCTTGGAAGCTTCTTCCATCCGGTTTGAGAGTCGCACGTCCACGGCATCCTAGGATTCCAAGTGTTGCCGTGCCGCCACAATCTCCAATTCTTAGGCCTATGAGGGCAGAGTGTCTGGCAGTTCTGAAAGAGACCTTAGGAATGCAGGCGTTTTGGCTCCTTCCACCGAGAAACCAGCTCCTCCAGACCCTCTGTCGTTAGGCAATTCATCTTAGACTATCTCTAGGCGCCCTCTTTCCTTCTCCACGAAGTAAGACACAAATGGAATCGCCCTAAAGGGAAGAAGCCTTCGGAGTCCGGCAGAGAGGCAGCCTCTCCCACTCAGCATTGCCCCACGGCTGAGCCCAGGGTATGGGACCGAGAGAGGGAGAAAGACAGCCGTAACCCCGAGCTTTTCCACAGTGTCGTATAGGCCTCACCCTCACGCTCACGTCCGTTTCAGAGAGGAAACACCAGGCCTCGGTGTGCTCTCCTGCGGCAAGGAAACTTTGCTGTCATTCCTGAGGTGGCACATTGGCTCAGGACTGCCCTACCCGAAGGACTCACGGCGTGCAGCCCTATTGCTTGAGATCAGCCCCTCTGGCTCTTGCTCGGATGAAAGCAACTGGGCAAAGAGGCGTGCATAAGCTGGGGACCGTGGCAGCTTCCCCTAGTCTACACCAGCACAGCACTCTGAGGGAGAGGAGCTGCTGACGTTTGGTAGCAACATCTCCTATTCTGAAGAGAAACGTTTCCTTGTAAGTGGGTTCCATCAGCCTTGCCATATTTTCTCAGCTGGCTATGATGGAGGGCAGTCAGGTGGCAGACTCCCCCGAGGCCCTGCTTCCCAGACTGTGATACAGACCCCCCGCCTGCTTCAGCCCAACGGGACGGCTTACGGTAAGGTAAAAACCCTGTGTTGGGAAGTTCCTGCCTAACCCTCGCACAAGCACGAGCATACTGGTCATGGGTCAAAGACTTTGCCCACAAGTTTAACGTATTTGCTCCCATCTAGCCTCCGAAGGCCGGGTTTCCCTAGCTAGGCATCACACTTCAGGAACGGTACTCAGGGTGCTGGTGACTGCAGGTTGTTTCACCAGGCAGCCCAAATCGAGTACACCCACTTGCATTTTCCAGGGGCAGAGCAAATGGTGTCAACTTACATGCCTCCAGCCTGGGAGGGGCAACATACACCTTGTCAATGGGAAAGGAGCCCATGCCCTCAGTGTGAAAGGCCGCTATGCCTCCGTGCTTTGGCAGCCCAGGGATAGCGTCAGCTCTGAAATGCTTCCCAAGGAGCAGAGTCAGAGAACCTTTGAAGCACAGAGCAGGTCCAGCCCAGAACAAGGGCTGCTCTTGGCCTGAGAACACCCACGGCCCAGCGCTTCTTTTGGGTACACACGTGTAGAGGAAGGGTGTTGAATTCTGCTGCCTGATAAGTTCTCCGGGCCGCGTAGTGTGAGCGCAAGTAGAGTGGCCCTCCATCTCATCCCAGGTTCATGTGTAAGTTGTACAAGGCCAACTCCCTGCTTGAATCCCTCTGTGGGCCACGTAACCTCCAGAGAGAGATGGATGATTGGGACCCAGGGCTGCTATCTCGGTTAAGGTTCTGTGCGTCAGCTTCGCAGCTGTTCTCTCGAAGCGGGTCCCAAGGCTTTTGGGAAGAGTTTCCTTAGAGCGTCAGAAACAGGAGATTACCCGACAGGCCCACGGGGATGCCAGTTCTCTCCAGCAACAGCGCTACCAGCCTCAGACACTTGGGTTCTCTTGGGCAGATGGCAGAACACTATGCTTGGAAGCTTCTTCCATCCGGTTTGAGAGTCGCACGTCCACGGCATCCTAGGATTCCAAGTGTTGCCGTGCCGCCACAATCTCCAATTCTTAGGCCTATGAGGGCAGAGTGTCTGGCAGTTCTGAAAGAGACCTTAGGAATGCAGGCGTTTTGGCTCCTTCCACCGAGAAACCAGCTCCTCCAGACCCTCTGTCGTTAGGCAATTCATCTTAGACTATCTCTAGGCGCCCTCTTTCCTCCTCCACGAAGTAAGACACAAACGGAATCGCCCTAAAGGGAAGAAGCCTTCGGAGTCCGGCAGAGAGGCAGCCTCTCCCACTCAGCATTGCCCCACGGCTGAGCCCAGGGTATGGGACCGAGAGAGGGAGAAAGACAGCCGTAACCCCGAGCTTTTCCACAGTGTCGTATAGGCCTCACCCTCACGCTCACGTCCGTTTCAGAGAGGAAACACCAGGCCTCGGTGTGCTCTCCTGCGGCAAGGAAACTTTGCTGTCATTCCTGAGGTGGCACATTGGCTCAGGACTGCCCTACCCGAAGGACTCACGGCGTGCAGCCCTATTGCTTGAGATCAGCCCCTCTGGCTCTTGCTCGGATGAAAGCAACTGGGCAAAGAGGCGTGCATAAGCTGGGGACCGTGGCAGCTTCCCCTAGTCTACACCAGCACAGCACTCTGAGGGAGAGGAGCTGCTGACGTTTGGTAGCAACATCTCCTATTCTGAAGAGAAACGTTTCCTTGTAAGTGGGTTCCATCAGCCTTGCCATATTTTCTCAGCTGGCTATGATGGAGGGCAGTCAGGTGGCAGACTCCCCCGAGGCCCTGCTTCCCAGACTGTGATACAGACCCCCCGCCTGCTTCAGCCCAACGGGACGGCTTACGGTAAGGTAAAAACCCTGTGTTGGGAAGTTCCTGCCTAACCCTCGCACAAGCACGAGCATACTGGTCATGGGTCAAAGACTTTGCCCACAAGTTTAACGTATTTGCTCCCATCTAGCCTCCGAAGGCCGGGTTTCCCTAGCTAGGCATCACACTTCAGGAACGGTACTCAGGGTGCTGGTGACTGCAGGTTGTTTCACCAGGCAGCCCAAATCGAGTACACCCACTTGCATTTTCCAGGGGCAGAGCAAATGGTGTCAACTTACATGCCTCCAGCCTGGGAGGGGCAACATACACCTTGTCAATGGGAAAGGAGCCCATGCCCTCAGTGTGAAAGGCCGCTATGCCTCCGTGCTTTGGCAGCCCAGGGATAGCGTCAGCTCTGAAATGCTTCCCAAGGAGCAGAGTCAGAGAACCTTTGAAGCACAGAGCAGGTCCAGCCCAGAACAAGGGCTGCTCTTGGCCTGAGAACACCCACGGCCCAGCGCTTCTTTTGGGTACACACGTGTAGAGGAAGGGTGTTGAATTCTGCTGCCTGATAAGTTCTCCGGGCCGCGTAGTGTGAGCGCAAGTAGAGTGGCCCTCCATCTCATCCCAGGTTCATGTGTAAGTTGTACAAGGCCAACTCCCTGCTTGAATCCCTCTGTGGGCCACGTAACCTCCAGAGAGAGATGGATGATTGGGACCCAGGGCTGCTATCTCGGTTAAGGTTCTGTGCGTCAGCTTCGCAGCTGTTCTCTCGAAGCGGGTCCCAAGGCTTTTGGGAAGAGTTTCCTTAGAGCGTCAGAAACAGGAGATTACCCGACAGGCCCACGGGGATGCCAGTTCTCTCCAGCAACAGCGCTACCAGCCTCAGACACTTGGGTTCTCTTGGGCAGATGGCAGAACACTATGCTTGGAAGCTTCTTCCATCCGGTTTGAGAGTCGCACGTCCACGGCATCCTAGGATTCCAAGTGTTGCCGTGCCGCCACAATCTCCAATTCTTAGGCCTATGAGGGCAGAGTGTCTGGCAGTTCTGAAAGAGACCTTAGGAATGCAGGCGTTTTGGCTCCTTCCACCGAGAAACCAGCTCCTCCAGACCCTCTGTCGTTAGGCAATTCATCTTAGACTATCTCTAGGCGCCCTCTTTCCTCCTCCACGAAGTAAGACACAAACGGAATCGCCCTAAAGGGAAGAAGCCTTCGGAGTCCGGCAGAGAGGCAGCCTCTCCCACTCAGCATTGCCCCACGGCTGAGCCCAGGGTATGGGACCGAGAGAGGGAGAAAGACAGCCGTAACCCCGAGCTTTTCCACAGTGTCGTATAGGCCTCACCCTCACGCTCACGTCCGTTTCAGAGAGGAAACACCAGGCCTCGGTGTGCTCTCCTGCGGCAAGGAAACTCTGCTGTCATTCCTGAGGTGGCACATTGGCTCAGGACTGCCCTACCCGAAGGACTCACGGCGTGCAGCCCTATTGGTTGAGATCAGCCCCTCTGGCTCTTGCTCGGATGAAAGCAACTGGGCAAAGAGGCGTGCATAAGCTGGGGACCGTGGCAGCTTCCCCTAGTCTACACCAGCACAGCACTCTGAGGGAGAGGAGCTGCTGACGTTTGGTAGCAACATCTCCTATTCTGAAGAGAAACGTTTCCTTGTAAGTGGGTTCCATCAGCCTTGCCATATTTTCTCAGCTGGCTATGATGGAGGGCAGTCAGGTGGCAGACTCCCCCGAGGCCCTGCTTCCCAGACTGTGATACAGACCCCCCGCCTGCTTCAGCCCAACGGGACGGCTTACGGTAAGGTAAAAACCCTGTGTTGGGAAGTTCCTGCCTAACCCTCGCACAAGCACGAGCATACTGGTCATGGGTCAAAGACTTTGCCCACAAGTTTAACGTATTTGCTCCCATCTAGCCTCCGAAGGCCGGGTTTCCCTAGCTAGGCATCACACTTCAGGAACGGTACTCAGGGTGCTGGTGACTGCAGGTTGTTTCACCAGGCAGCCCAAATCGAGTACACCCACTTGCATTTTCCAGGGGCAGAGCAAATGGTGTCAACTTACATGCCTCCAGCCTGGGAGGGGCAACATACACCTTGTCAATGGGAAAGGAGCCCATGCCCTCAGTGTGAAAGGCCGCTATGCCTCCGTGCTTTGGCAGCCCAGGGATAGCGTCAGCTCTGAAATGCTTCCCAAGGAGCAGAGTCAGAGAACCTTTGAAGCACAGAGCAGGTCCAGCCCAGAACAAGGGCTGCTCTTGGCCTGAGAACACCCACGGCCCAGCGCTTCTTTTGGGTACACACGTGTAGAGGAAGGGTGTTGAATTCTGCTGCCTGATAAGTTCTCCGGGCCGCGTAGTGTGAGCGCAAGTAGAGTGGCCCTCCATCTCATCCCAGGTTCATGTGTAAGTTGTACAAGGCCAACTCCCTGCTTGAATCCCTCTGTGGGCCACGTAACCTCCAGAGAGAGATGGATGATTGGGACCCAGGGCTGCTATCTCGGTTAAGGTTCTGTGCGTCAGCTTCGCAGCTGTTCTCTCGAAGCGGGTCCCAAGGCTTTTGGGAAGAGTTTCCTTAGAGCGTCAGAAACAGGAGATTACCCGACAGGCCCACGGGGATGCCAGTTCTCTCCAGCAACAGCGCTACCAGCCTCAGACACTTGGGTTCTCTTGGGCAGATGGCAGAACACTATGCTTGGAAGCTTCTTCCATCCGGTTTGAGAGTCGCACGTCCACGGCATCCTAGGATTCCAAGTGTTGCCGTGCCGCCACAATCTCCAATTCTTAGGCCTATGAGGGCAGAGTGTCTGGCAGTTCTGAAAGAGACCTTAGGAATGCAGGCGTTTTGGCTCCTTCCACCGAGAAACCAGCTCCTCCAGACCCTCTGTCGTTAGGCAATTCATCTTAGACTATCTCTAGGCGCCCTCTTTCCTCCTCCACGAAGTAAGACACAAACGGAATCGCCCTAAAGGGAAGAAGCCTTCGGAGTCCGGCAGAGAGGCAGCCTCTCCCACTCAGCATTGCCCCACGGCTGAGCCCAGGGTATGGGACCGAGAGAGGGAGAAAGACAGCCGTAACCCCGAGCTTTTCCACAGTGTCGTATAGGCCTCACCCTCACGCTCACGTCCGTTTCAGAGAGGAAACACCAGGCCTCGGTGTGCTCTCCTGCGGCAAGGAAACTTTGCTGTCATTCCTGAGGTGGCACATTGGCTCAGGACTGCCCTACCCGAAGGACTCACGGCGTGCAGCCCTATTGGTTGAGATCAGCCCCTCTGGCTCTTGCTCGGATGAAAGCAACTGGGCAAAGAGGCGTGCATAAGCTGGGGACCGTGGCAGCTTCCCCTAGTCTACACCAGCACAGCACTCTGAGGGAGAGGAGCTGCTGACGTTTGGTAGCAACATCTCCTATTCTGAAGAGAAACGTTTCCTTGTAAGTGGGTTCCATCAGCCTTGCCATATTTTCTCAGCTGGCTATGATGGAGGGCAGTCAGGTGGCAGACTCCCCCGAGGCCCTGCTTCCCAGACTGTGATACAGACCCCCCGCCTGCTTCAGCCCAACGGGACGGCTTACGGTAAGGTAAAAACCCTGTGTTGGGAAGTTCCTGCCTAACCCTCGCACAAGCACGAGCATACTGGTCATGGGTCAAAGACTTTGCCCACAAGTTTAACGTATTTGCTCCCATCTAGCCTCCGAAGGCCGGGTTTCCCTAGCTAGGCATCACACTTCAGGAACGGTACTCAGGGTGCTGGTGACTGCAGGTTGTTTCACCAGGCAGCCCAAATCGAGTACACCCACTTGCATTTTCCAGGGGCAGAGCAAATGGTGTCAACTTACATGCCTCCAGCCTGGGAGGGGCAACATACACCTTGTCAATGGGAAAGGAGCCCATGCCCTCAGTGTGAAAGGCCGCTATGCCTCCGTGCTTTGGCAGCCCAGGGATAGCGTCAGCTCTGAAATGCTTCCCAAGGAGCAGAGTCAGAGAACCTTTGAACCACAGAGCAGGTCCAGCCCAGAACAAGGGCTGCTCTTGGCCTGAGAACACCCACGGCCCAGCGCTTCTTTTGGGTACACACGTGTAGAGGAAGGGTGTTGAATTCTGCTGCCTGATAAGTTCTCCGGGCCGCGTAGTGTGAGCGCAAGTAGAGTGGCCCTCCATCTCATCCCAGGTTCATGTGTAAGTTGTACAAGGCCAACTCCCTGCTTGAATCCCTCTGTGGGCCACGTAACCTCCAGAGAGAGATGGATGATTGGGACCCAGGGCTGCTATCTCGGTTAAGGTTCTGTGCGTCAGCTTCGCAGCTGTTCTCTCGAAGCGGGTCCCAAGGCTTTTGGGAAGAGTTTCCTTAGAGCGTCAGAAACAGGAGATTACCCGACAGGCCCACGGGGATGCCAGTTCTCTCCAGCAACAGCGCTACCAGCCTCAGACACTTGGGTTCTCTTGGGCAGATGGCAGAACACTATGCTTGGAAGCTTCTTCCATCCGGTTTGAGAGTCGCACGTCCACGGCATCCTAGGATTCCAAGTGTTGCCGTGCCGCCACAATCTCCAATTCTTAGGCCTATGAGGGCAGAGTGTCTGGCAGTTCTGAAAGAGACCTTAGGAATGCAGGCGTTTTGGCTCCTTCCACCGAGAAACCAGCTCCTCCAGACCCTCTGTCGTTAGGCAATTCATCTTAGACTATCTCTAGGCGCCCTCTTTCCTCCTCCACGAAGTAAGACACAAACGGAATCGCCCTAAAGGGAAGAAGCCTTCGGAGTCCGGCAGAGAGGCAGCCTCTCCCACTCAGCATTGCCCCACGGCTGAGCCCAGGGTATGGGACCGAGAGAGGGAGAAAGACAGCCGTAACCCCGAGCTTTTCCACAGTGTCGTATAGGCCTCACCCTCACGCTCACGTCCGTTTCAGAGAGGAAACACCAGGCCTCGGTGTGCTCTCCTGCGGCAAGGAAACTTTGCTGTCATTCCTGAGGTGGCACATTGGCTCAGGACTGCCCTACCCGAAGGACTCACGGCGTGCAGCCCTATTGGTTGAGATCAGCCCCTCTGGCTCTTGCTCGGATGAAAGCAACTGGGCAAAGAGGCGTGCATAAGCTGGGGACCGTGGCAGCTTCCCCTAGTCTACACCAGCACAGCACTCTGAGGGAGAGGAGCTGCTGACGTTTGGTAGCAACATCTCCTATTCTGAAGAGAAACGTTTCCTTGTAAGTGGGTTCCATCAGCCTTGCCATATTTTCTCAGCTGGCTATGATGGAGGGCAGTCAGGTGGCAGACTCCCCCGAGGCCCTGCTTCCCAGACTGTGATACAGACCCCCCGCCTGCTTCAGCCCAACGGGACGGCTTACGGTAAGGTAAAAACCCTGTGTTGGGAAGTTCCTGCCTAACCCTCGCACAAGCACGAGCATACTGGTCATGGGTCAAAGACTTTGCCCACAAGTTTAACGTATTTGCTCCCATCTAGCCTCCGAAGGCCGGGTTTCCCTAGCTAGGCATCACACTTCAGGAACGGTACTCAGGGTGCTGGTGACTGCAGGTTGTTTCACCAGGCAGCCCAAATCGAGTACACCCACTTGCATTTTCCAGGGGCAGAGCAAATGGTGTCAACTTACATGCCTCCAGCCTGGGAGGGGCAACATACACCTTGTCAATGGGAAAGGAGCCCATGCCCTCAGTGTGAAAGGCCGCTATGCCTCCGTGCTTTGGCAGCCCAGGGATAGCGTCAGCTCTGAAATGCTTCCCAAGGAGCAGAGTCAGAGAACCTTTGAACCACAGAGCAGGTCCAGCCCAGAACAAGGGCTGCTCTTGGCCTGAGAACACCCACGGCCCAGCGCTTCTTTTGGGTACACACGTGTAGAGGAAGGGTGTTGAATTCTGCTGCCTGATAAGTTCTCCGGGCCGCGTAGTGTGAGCGCAAGTAGAGTGGCCCTCCATCTCATCCCAGGTTCATGTGTAAGTTGTACAAGGCCAACTCCCTGCTTGAATCCCTCTGTGGGCCACGTAACCTCCAGAGAGAGATGGATGATTGGGACCCAGGGCTGCTATCTCGGTTAAGGTTCTGTGCGTCAGCTTCGCAGCTGTTCTCTCGAAGCGGGTCCCAAGGCTTTTGGGAAGAGTTTCCTTAGAGCGTCAGAAACAGGAGATTACCCGACAGGCCCACGGGGATGCCAGTTCTCTCCAGCAACAGCGCTACCAGCCTCAGACACTTGGGTTCTCTTGGGCAGATGGCAGAACACTATGCTTGGAAGCTTCTTCCATCCGGTTTGAGAGTCGCACGTCCACGGCATCCTAGGATTCCAAGTGTTGCCGTGCCGCCACAATCTCCAATTCTTAGGCCTATGAGGGCAGAGTGTCTGGCAGTTCTGAAAGAGACCTTAGGAATGCAGGCGTTTTGGCTCCTTCCACCGAGAAACCAGCTCCTCCAGACCCTCTGTCGTTAGGCAATTCATCTTAGACTATCTCTAGGCGCCCTCTTTCCTCCTCCACGAAGTAAGACACAAACGGAATCGCCCTAAAGGGAAGAAGCCTTCGGAGTCCGGCAGAGAGGCAGCCTCTCCCACTCAGCATTGCCCCACGGCTGAGCCCAGGGTATGGGACCGAGAGAGGGAGAAAGACAGCCGTAACCCCGAGCTTTTCCACAGTGTCGTATAGGCCTCACCCTCACGCTCACGTCCGTTTCAGAGAGGAAACACCAGGCCTCGGTGTGCTTTCCTGCGGCAAGGAAACTCTGCTGTCATTCCTGAGGTGGCACATTGGCTCAGGACTGCCCTACCCGAAGGACTCACGGCGTGCAGCCCTATTGCTTGAGATCAGCCCCTCTGGCTCTTGCTCGGATGAAAGCAACTGGGCAAAGAGCCGTGCATAAGCTGGGGACCGTGGGAGCTTCCCCTAGTCTACACCAGCACAGCACTCTGAGGGAGAGGAGCTGCTGACGTTTGGTAGCAACATCTCCTATTCTGAAGAGAAACGTTTCCTTGTAAGTGGGTTCCATCAGCCTTGCCATATTTTCTCAGCTGGCTATGATGGAGGGCAGTCAGGTGGCAGACTCCCCCGAGGCCCTGCTTCCCAGACTGTGATACAGACCCCCCGCCTGCTTCAGCCCAACGGGACGGCTTACGGTAAGGTAAAAACCCTGTGTTGGGAAGTTCCTGCCTAACCCTCGCACAAGCACGAGCATACTGGTCATGGGTCAAAGACTTTGCCCACAAGTTTAACGTATTTGCTCCCATCTAGCCTCCGAAGGCCGGGTTTCCCTAGCTAGGCATCACACTTCAGGAACGGTACTCAGGGTGCTGGTGACTGCAGGTTGTTTCACCAGGCAGCCCAAATCGAGTACACCCACTTGCATTTTCCAGGGGCAGAGCAAATGGTGTCAACTTACATGCCTCCAGCCTGGGAGGGGCAACATACACCTTGTCAATGGGAAACAAGCCCATGCCCTCAGTGTGAAAGGCCGCTATGCCTCCGTGCTTTGGCAGCCCAGGGATAGCGTCAGCTCTGAAATGCTTCCCAAGGAGCAGAGTCAGAGAACCTTTGAACCACAGAGCAGGTCCAGCCCAGAACAAGGGCTGCTCTTGGCCTGAGAACACCCACGGCCCAGCGCTTCTTTTGGGTACACACGTGTAGAGGAAGGGTGTTGAATTCTGCTGCCTGATAAGTTCTCCGGGCCGCGTAGTGTGAGCGCAAGTAGAGTGGCCCTCCATCTCATCCCAGGTTCATGTGTAAGTTGTACAAGGCCAACTCCCTGCTTGAATCCCTCTGTGGGCCACGTAACCTCCAGAGAGAGATGGATGATTGGGACCCAGGGCTGCTATCTCGGTTAAGGTTCTGTGCGTCAGCTTCGCAGCTGTTCTCTCGAAGCGGGTCCCAAGGCTTTTGGGAAGAGTTTCCTTAGAGCGTCAGAAACAGGAGATTACCCGACAGGCCCACGGGGATGCCAGTTCTCTCCAGCAACAGCGCTACCAGCCTCAGACACTTGGGTTCTCTTGGGCAGATGGCAGAACACTATGCTTGGAAGCTTCTTCCATCCGGTTTGAGAGTCGCACGTCCACGGCATCCTAGGATTCCAAGTGTTGCCGTGCCGCCACAATCTCCAATTCTTAGGCCTATGAGGGCAGAGTGTCTGGCAGTTCTGAAAGAGACCTTAGGAATGCAGGCGTTTTGGCTCCTTCCACCGAGAAACCAGCTCCTCCAGACCCTCTGTCGTTAGGCAATTCATCTTAGACTATCTCTAGGCGCCCTCTTTCCTCCTCCACGAAGTAAGACACAAACGGAATCGCCCTAAAGGGAAGAAGCCTTCTGAGTCCGGCAGAGAGGCAGCCTCTCCCACTCAGCATTGCCCCACGGCTGAGCCCAGGGTATGGGACCGAGAGAGGGAGAAAGACAGCCGTAACCCCGAGCTTTTCCACAGAGTCGTATAGGCCTCACCCTCACGCTCACGTCCGTTTCATAGAGGAAACACCAGGCCTCGGTGTGCTCTCCTGCGGCAAGGAAACTTTGCTGTCATTCCTGAGGTGGCACATTGGCTCAGGACTGCCCTACCCGAAGGACTCACGGCGTGCAGCACTATTGGTTGAGATCAGCCCCTCTGGCTCTTGCTCGGATGAAAGCAACTGGGCAAAGAGGCGTGCATAAGCTGGGGACCGTGGCAGCTTCCCCTAGTCTACACCAGCACAGCACTCTGAGGGAGAGGAGCTGCTGACGTTTGGTAGCAACATCTCCTATTCTGAAGAGAAACGTTTCCTTGTAAGTGGGTTCCATCAGCCTTGCCATATTTTCTCAGCTGGCTATGATGGAGGGCAGTCAGGTGGCAGACTCCCCCGAGGCCCTGCTTCCCAGACTGTGATACAGACCCCCCGCCTGCTTCAGCCCAACGGGACGGCTTACGGTAAGGTAAAAACCCTGTGTTGGGAAGTTCCTGCCTAACCCTCGCACAAGCACGAGCATACTGGTCATGGGTCAAAGACTTTGCCCACAAGTTTAACGTATTTGCTCCCATCTAGCCTCCGAAGGCCGGGTTTCCCTAGCTAGGCATCACACTTCAGGAACGGTACTCAGGGTGCTGGTGACTGCAGGTTGTTTCACCAGGCAGCCCAAATCGAGTACACCCACTTGCATTTTCCAGGGGCAGAGCAAATGGTGTCAACTTACATGCCTCCAGCCTGGGAGGGGCAACATACACCTTGTCAATGGGAAACGAGCCCATGCCCTCAGTGTGAAAGGCCGCTATGCCTCCGTGCTTTGGCAGCCCAGGGATAGCGTCAGCTCTGAAATGCTTCCCAAGGAGCAGAGTCAGAGAACCTTTGAAGCACAGAGCAGGTCCAGCCCAGAACAAGGGCTGCTCTTGGCCTGAGAACACCCACGGCCCAGCGCTTCTTTTGGGTACACACGTGTAGAGGAAGGGTGTTGAATTCTGCTGCCTGATAAGTTCTCCGGGCCGCGTAGTGTGAGCGCAAGTAGAGTGGCCCTCCATCTCATCCCAGGTTCATGTGTAAGTTGTACAAGGCCAACTCCCTGCTTGAATCCCTCTGTGGGCCACGTAACCTCCAGAGAGAGATGGATGATTGGGACCCAGGGCTGCTATCTCGGTTAAGGTTCTGTGCGTCAGCTTCGCAGCTGTTCTCTCGAAGCGGGTCCCAAGGCTTTTGGGAAGAGTTTCCTTAGAGCGTCAGAAACAGGAGATTACCCGACAGGCCCACGGGGATGCCAGTTCTCTCCAGCAACAGCGCTACCAGCCTCAGACACTTGGGTTCTCTTGGGCAGATGGCAGAACACTATGCTTGGAAGCTTCTTCCATCCGGTTTGAGAGTCGCACGTCCACGGCATCCTAGGATTCCAAGTGTTGCCGTGCCGCCACAATCTCCAATTCTTAGGCCTATGAGGGCAGAGTGTCTGGCAGTTCTGAAAGAGACCTTAGGAATGCAGGCGTTTTGGCTCCTTCCACCGAGAAACCAGCTCCTCCAGACCCTCTGTCGTTAGGCAATTCATCTTAGACTATCTCTAGGCGCCCTCTTTCCTCCTCCACGAAGTAAGACACAAACGGAATCGCCCTAAAGGGAAGAAGCCTTCTGAGTCCGGCAGAGAGGCAGCCTCTCCCACTCAGCATTGCCCCACGGCTGAGCCCAGGGTATGGGACCGAGAGAGGGAGAAAGACAGCCGTAACCCCGAGCTTTTCCACAGTGTCGTATAGGCCTCACCCTCACGCTCACGTCCGTTTCAGAGAGGAAACACCAGGCCTCGGTGTGCTCTCCTGCGGCAAGGAAACTTTGCTGTCATTCCTGAGGTGGCACATTGGCTCAGGACTGCCCTACCCGAAGGACTCACGGCGTGCAGCCCTATTGCTTGAGATCAGCCCCTCTGGCTCTTGCTCGGATGAAAGCAACTGGGCAAAGAGGCGTGCATAAGCTGGGGACCGTGGCAGCTTCCCCTAGTCTACACCAGCACAGCACTCTGAGGGAGAGGAGCTGCTGACGTTTGGTAGCAACATCTCCTATTCTGAAGAGAAACGTTTCCTTGTAAGTGGGTTCCATCAGCCTTGCCATATTTTCTCAGCTGGCTATGATGGAGGGCAGTCAGGTGGCAGACTCCCCCGAGGCCCTGCTTCCCAGACTGTGATACAGACCCCCCGCCTGCTTCAGCCCAACGGGACGGCTTACGGTAAGGTAAAAACCCTGTGTTGGGAAGTTCCTGCCTAACCCTCGCACAAGCACGAGCATACTGGTCATGGGTCAAAGACTTTGCCCACAAGTTTAACGTATTTGCTCCCATCTAGCCTCCGAAGGCCGGGTTTCCCTAGCTAGGCATCACACTTCAGGAACGGTACTCAGGGTGCTGGTGACTGCAGGTTGTTTCACCAGGCAGCCCAAATCGAGTACACCCACTTGCATTTTCCAGGGGCAGAGCAAATGGTGTCAACTTACATGCCTCCAGCCTGGGAGGGGCAACATACACCTTGTCAATGGGAAACAAGCCCATGCCCTCAGTGTGAAAGGCCGCTATGCCTCCGTGCTTTGGCAGCCCAGGGATAGCGTCAGCTCTGAAATGCTTCCCAAGGAGCAGAGTCAGAGAACCTTTGAACCACAGAGCAGGTCCAGCCCAGAACAAGGGCTGCTCTTGGCCTGAGAACACCCACGGCCCAGCGCTTCTTTTGGGTACACACGTGTAGAGGAAGGGTGTTGAATTCTGCTGCCTGATAAGTTCTCCGGGCCGCGTAGTGTGAGCGCAAGTAGAGTGGCCCTCCATCTCATCCCAGGTTCATGTGTAAGTTGTACAAGGCCAACTCCCTGCTTGAATCCCTCTGTGGGCCACGTAACCTCCAGAGAGAGATGGATGATTGGGACCCAGGGCTGCTATCTCGGTTAAGGTTCTGTGCGTCAGCTTCGCAGCTGTTCTCTCGAAGCGGGTCCCAAGGCTTTTGGGAAGAGTTTCCTTAGAGCGTCAGAAACAGGAGATTACCCGACAGGCCCACGGGGATGCCAGTTCTCTCCAGCAACAGCGCTACCAGCCTCAGACACTTGGGTTCTCTTGGGCAGATGGCAGAACACTATGCTTGGAAGCTTCTTCCATCCGGTTTGAGAGTCGCACGTCCACGGCATCCTAGGATTCCAAGTGTTGCCGTGCCGCCACAATCTCCAATTCTTAGGCCTATGAGGGCAGAGTGTCTGGCAGTTCTGAAAGAGACCTTAGGAATGCAGGCGTTTTGGCTCCTTCCACCGAGAAACCAGCTCCTCCAGACCCTCTGTCGTTAGGCAATTCATCTTAGACTATCTCTAGGCGCCCTCTTTCCTCCTCCACGAAGTAAGACACAAACGGAATCGCCCTAAAGGGAAGAAGCCTTCGGAGTCCGGCAGAGAGGCAGCCTCTCCCACTCAGCATTGCCCCACGGCTGAGCCCAGGGTATGGGACCGAGAGAGGGAGAAAGACAGCCGTAACCCCGAGCTTTTCCACAGTGTCGTATAGGCCTCACCCTCACGCTCACGTCCGTTTCAGAGAGGAAACACCAGGCCTCGGTGTGCTCTCCTGAGGCAAGGAAACTTTGCTGTCATTCCTGAGGTGGCACATTGGCTCAGGACTGCCCTACCCGAAGGACTCACGGCGTGCAGCCCTATTGGTTGAGATCAGCCCCTCTGGCTCTTGCTCGGATGAAAGCAACTGGGCAAAGAGGCGTGCATAAGCTGGGGACCGTGGCAGCTTCCCCTAGTCTACACCAGCACAGCACTCTGAGGGAGAGGAGCTGCTGACGTTTGGTAGCAACATCTCCTATTCTGAAGAGAAACGTTTCCTTGTAAGTGGGTTCCATCAGCCTTGCCATATTTTCTCAGCTGGCTATGATGGAGGGCAGTCAGGTGGCAGACTCCCCCGAGGCCCTGCTTCCCAGACTGTGATACAGACCCCCCGCCTGCTTCAGCCCAACGGGACGGCTTACGGTAAGGTAAAAACCCTGTGTTGGGAAGTTCCTGCCTAACCCTCGCACAAGCACGAGCATACTGGTCATGGGTCAAAGACTTTGCCCACAAGTTTAACGTATTTGCTCCCATCTAGCCTCCGAAGGCCGGGTTTCCCTAGCTAGGCATCACACTTCAGGAACGGTACTCAGGGTGCTGGTGACTGCAGGTTGTTTCACCAGGCAGCCCAAATCGAGTACACCCACTTGCATTTTCCAGGGGCAGAGCAAATGGTGTCAACTTACATGCCTCCAGCCTGGGAGGGGCAACATACACCTTGTCAATGGGAAAGGAGCCCATGCCCTCAGTGTGAAAGGCCGCTATGCCTCCGTGCTTTGGCAGCCCAGGGATAGCGTCAGCTCTGAAATGCTTCCCAAGGAGCAGAGTCAGAGAACCTTTGAACCACAGAGCAGGTCCAGCCCAGAACAAGGGCTGCTCTTGGCCTGAGAACACCCACGGCCCAGCGCTTCTTTTGGGTACACACGTGTAGAGGAAGGGTGTTGAATTCTGCTGCCTGATAAGTTCTCCGGGCCGCGTAGTGTGAGCGCAAGTAGAGTGGCCCTCCATCTCATCCCAGGTTCATGTGTAAGTTGTACAAGGCCAACTCCCTGCTTGAATCCCTCTGTGGGCCACGTAACCTCCAGAGAGAGATGGATGATTGGGACCCAGGGCTGCTATCTCGGTTAAGGTTCTGTGCGTCAGCTTCGCAGCTGTTCTCTCGAAGCGGGTCCCAAGGCTTTTGGGAAGAGTTTCCTTAGAGCGTCAGAAACAGGAGATTACCCGACAGGCCCACGGGGATGCCAGTTCTCTCCAGCAACAGCGCTACCAGCCTCAGACACTTGGGTTCTCTTGGGCAGATGGCAGAACACTATGCTTGGAAGCTTCTTCCATCCGGTTTGAGAGTCGCACGTCCACGGCATCCTAGGATTCCAAGTGTTGCCGTGCCGCCACAATCTCCAATTCTTAGGCCTATGAGGGCAGAGTGTCTGGCAGTTCTGAAAGAGACCTTAGGAATGCAGGCGTTTTGGCTCCTTCCACCGAGAAACCAGCTCCTCCAGACCCTCTGTCGTTAGGCAATTCATCTTAGACTATCTCTAGGCGCCCTCTTTCCTCCTCCACGAAGTAAGACACAAACGGAATCGCCCTAAAGGGAAGAAGCCTTCGGAGTCCGGCAGAGAGGCAGCCTCTCCCACTCAGCATTGCCCCACGGCTGAGCCCAGGGTATGGGACCGAGAGAGGGAGAAAGACAGCCGTAACCCCGAGCTTTTCCACAGTGTCGTATAGGCCTCACCCTCACGCTCACGTCCGTTTCAGAGAGGAAACACCAGGCCTCGGTGTGCTCTCCTGCGGCAAGGAAACTTTGCTGTCATTCCTGAGGTGGCACATTGGCTCAGGACTGCCCTACCCGAAGGACTCACGGCGTGCAGCCCTATTGCTTGAGATCAGCCCCTCTGGCTCTTGCTCGGATGAAAGCAACTGGGCAAAGAGGCGTGCATAAGCTGGGGACCGTGGCAGCTTCCCCTAGTCTACACCAGCACAGCACTCTGAGGGAGAGGAGCTGCTGACGTTTGGTAGCAACATCTCCTATTCTGAAGAGAAACGTTTCCTTGTAAGTGGGTTCCATCAGCCTTGCCATATTTTCTCAGCTGGCTATGATGGAGG
The DNA here is from genome assembly GCF_028021215.1 of Eschrichtius robustus. Taxonomy (NCBI): domain Eukaryota; kingdom Metazoa; phylum Chordata; class Mammalia; order Artiodactyla; family Eschrichtiidae; genus Eschrichtius; species Eschrichtius robustus. Next base: position 62,894,985 of record NC_090837.1, read on the forward strand.
GCAGTCAGGTGGCAGACTCCCCCGAGGCCCTGCTTCCCAGACTGTGATACAGACCCCCCGCCTGCTTCAGCCCAACGGGACGGCTTACGGTAAGGTAAAAACCCTGTGTTGGGAAGTTCCTGCCTAACCCTCGCACAAGCACGAGCATACTGGTCATGGGTCAAAGACTTTGCCCACAAGTTTAACGTATTTGCTCCCATCTAGCCTCCGAAGGCCGGGTTTCCCTAGCTAGGCATCACACTTCAGGAACGGTACTCAGGGTGCTGGTGACTGCAGGTTGTTTCACCAGGCAGCCCAAATCGAGTACACCCACTTGCATTTTCCAGGGGCAGAGCAAATGGTGTCAACTTACATGCCTCCAGCCTGGGAGGGGCAACATACACCTTGTCAATGGGAAACAAGCCCATGCCCTCAGTGTGAAAGGCCGCTATGCCTCCGTGCTTTGGCAGCCCAGGGATAGCGTCAGCTCTGAAATGCTTCCCAAGGAGCAGAGTCAGAGAACCTTTGAACCACAGAGCAGGTCCAGCCCAGAACAAGGGCTGCTCTTGGCCTGAGAACACCCACGGCCCAGCGCTTCTTTTGGGTACACACGTGTAGAGGAAGGGTGTTGAATTCTGCTGCCTGATAAGTTCTCCGGGCCGCGTAGTGTGAGCGCAAGTAGAGTGGCCCTCCATCTCATCCCAGGTTCATGTGTAAGTTGTACAAGGCCAACTCCCTGCTTGAATCCCTCTGTGGGCCACGTAACCTCCAGAGAGAGATGGATGATTGGGACCCAGGGCTGCTATCTCGGTTAAGGTTCTGTGCGTCAGCTTCGCAGCTGTTCTCTCGAAGCGGGTCCCAAGGCTTTTGGGAAGAGTTTCCTTAGAGCGTCAGAAACAGGAGATTACCCGACAGGCCCACGGGGATGCCAGTTCTCTCCAGCAACAGCGCTACCAGCCTCAGACACTTGGGTTCTCTTGGGCAGATGGCAGAACACTATGCTTGGAAGCTTCTTCCATCCGGTTTGAGAGTCGCACGTCCACGGCATCCTAGGATTCCAAGTGTTGCCGTGCCGCCACAATCTCCAATTCTTAGGCCTATGAGGGCAGAGTGTCTGGCAGTTCTGAAAGAGACCTTAGGAATGCAGGCGTTTTGGCTCCTTCCACCGAGAAACCAGCTCCTCCAGACCCTCTGTCGTTAGGCAATTCATCTTAGACTATCTCTAGGCGCCCTCTTTCCTTCTCCACGAAGCAAGACACAAATGGAATCGCCCTAAAGGGAAGAAGCCTTCTGAGTCCGGCAGAGAGGCAGCCTCTCCCACTCAGCATTGCCCCACGGCTGAGCCCAGGGTATGGGACCGAGAGAGGGAGAAAGACAGCCGTAACCCCGAGCTTTTCCACAGTGTCGTATAGGCCTCACCCTCACGCTCACGTCCGTTTCAGAGAGGAAACACCAGGCCTCGGTGTGCTTTCCTGCGGCAAGGAAACTTTGCTGTCATTCCTGAGGTGGCACATTGGCTCAGGACTGCCCTACCCGAAGGACTCACGGCGTGCAGCCCTATTGCTTGAGATCAGCCCCTCTGGCTCTTGCTCGGATGAAAGCAACTGGGCAAAGAGGCGTGCATAAGCTGGGGACCGTGGCAGCTTCCCCTAGTCTACACCAGCACAGCACTCTGAGGGAGAGGAGCTGCTGACGTTTGGTAGCAACATCTCCTATTCTGAAGAGAAACGTTTCCTTGTATGTGGGTTCCATCAGCCTTGCCATATTTTCTCAGCTGGCTATGATGGAGGGCAGTCAGGTGGCAGACTCCCCCGAGGCCCTGCTTCCCAGACTGTGATACAGACCCCCCGCCTGCTTCAGCCCAACGGGACGGCTTACGGTAAGGTAAAAACCCTGTGTTGGGAAGTTCCTGCCTAACCCTCGCACAAGCACGAGCATACTGGTCATGGGTCAAAGACTTTGCCCACAAGTTTAACGTATTTGCTCCCATCTAGCCTCCGAAGGCCGGGTTTCCCTAGCTAGGCATCACACTTCAGGAACGGTACTCAGGGTGCTGGTGACTGCAGGTTGTTTCACCAGGCAGCCCAAATCGAGTACACCCACTTGCATTTTCCAGGGGCAGAGCAAATGGTGTCAACTTACATGCCTCCAGCCTGGGAGGGGCAACATACACCTTGTCAATGGGAAAGGAGCCCATGCCCTCAGTGTGAAAGGCCGCTATGCCTCCGTGCTTTGGCAGCCCAGGGATAGCGTCAGCTCTGAAATGCTTCCCAAGGAGCAGAGTCAGAGAACCTTTGAACCACAGAGCAGGTCCAGCCCAGAACAAGGGCTGCTCCTGGCCTGAGAACACCCACGGCCCAGAGCTTCTTTTGGGTACACACGTGTAGAGGAAGGGTGTTGAATTCTGCTGCCTGATAAGTTCTCCGGGCCGCGTAGTGTGAGCGCAAGTAGAGTGGCCCTCCATCTCATCCCAGGTTCATGTGTAAGTTGTACAAGGCCAACTCCCTGCTTGAATCCCTCTGTGGGCCACGTAACCTCCAGAGAGAGATGGATGATTGGGACCCAGGGCTGCTATCTCGGTTAAGGTTCTGTGCGTCAGCTTCGCAGCTGTTCTCTCGAAGCGGGTCCCAAGGCTTTTGGGAAGAGTTTCCTTAGAGCGTCAGAAACAGGAGATTACCCGACAGGCCCACGGGGATGCCAGTTCTCTCCAGCAACAGCGCTACCAGCCTCAGACACTTGGGTTCTCTTGGGCAGATGGCAGAACACTATGCTTGGAAGCTTCTTCCATCCGGTTTGAGAGTCGCACGTCCACGGCATCCTAGGATTCCAAGTGTTGCCGTGCCGCCACAATCTCCAATTCTTAGGCCTATGAGGGCAGAGTGTCTGGCAGTTCTGAAAGAGACCTTAGGAATGCAGGCGTTTTGGCTCCTTCCACCGAGAAACCAGCTCCTCCAGACCCTCTGTCGTTAGGCAATTCATCTTAGACTATCTCTAGGCGCCCTCTTTCCTCCTCCACGAAGTAAGACACAAACGGAATCGCCCTAAAGGGAAGAAGCCTTCGGAGTCCAGCAGAGAGGCAGCCTCTCCCACTCAGCATTGCCCCACGGCTGAGCCCAGGGTATGGGACCGAGAGAGGGAGAAAGACAGCCGTAACCCCGAGCTTTTCCACAGTGTCGTATAGGCCTCACCCTCACGCTCACGTCCGTTTCAGAGAGGAAACACCAGGCCTCGGTGTGCTCTCCTGCGGCAAGGAAACTTTGCTGTCATTCCTGAGGTGGCACATTGGCTCAGGACTGCCCTACCCGAAGGACTCACGGCGTGCAGCCCTATTGGTTGAGATCAGCCCCTCTGGCTCTTGCTCGGATGAAAGCAACTGGGCAAAGAGGCGTGCATAAGCTGGGGATCGTGGCAGCTTCCCCTAGTCTACACCAGCACAGCACTCTGAGGGAGAGGAGCTGCTGACGTTTGGTAGCAACATCTCCTATTCTGAAGAGAAACGTTTCCTTGTAAGTGGGTTCCATCAGCCTTGCCATATTTTCTCAGCTGGCTATGATGGAGGGCAGTCAGGTGGCAGACTCCCCCGAGGCCCTGCTTCCCAGACTGTGATACAGACCCCCCGCCTGCTTCAGCCCAACGGGACGGCTTACGGTAAGGTAAAAACCCTGTGTTGGGAAGTTCCTGCCTAACCCTCGCACAAGCACGAGCATACTGGTCATGGGTCAAAGACTTTGCCCACAAGTTTAACGTATTTGCTCCCATCTAGCCTCCGAAGGCCGGGTTTCCCTAGCTAGGCATCACACTTCAGGAACGGTACTCAGGGTGCTGGTGACTGCAGGTTGTTTCACCAGGCAGCCCAAATCGAGTACACCCACTTGCATTTTCCAGGGGCAGAGCAAATGGTGTCAACTTACATGCCTCCAGCCTGGGAGGGGCAACATACACCTTGTCAATGGGAAACAAGCCCATGCCCTCAGTGTGAAAGGCCGCTATGCCTCCGTGCTTTGGCAGCCCAGGGATAGCGTCAGCTCTGAAATGCTTCCCAAGGAGCAGAGTCAGAGAACCTTTGAACCACAGAGCAGGTCCAGCCCAGAACAAGGGCTGCTCTTGGCCTGAGAACACCCACGGCCCAGCGCTTCTTTTGGGTACACACGTGTAGAGGAAGGGTGTTGAATTCTGCTGCCTGATAAGTTCTCCGGGCCGCGTAGTGTGAGCGCAAGTAGAGTGGCCCTCCATCTCATCCCAGGTTCATGTGTAAGTTGTACAAGGCCAACTCCCTGCTTGAATCCCTCTGTGGGCCACGTAACCTCCAGAGAGAGATGGATGATTGGGACCCAGGGCTGCTATCTCGGTTAAGGTTCTGTGCGTCAGCTTCGCAGCTGTTCTCTCGAAGCGGGTCCCAAGGCTTTTGGGAAGAGTTTCCTTAGAGCGTCAGAAACAGGAGATTACCCGACAGGCCCACGGGGATGCCAGTTCTCTCCAGCAACAGCGCTACCAGCCTCAGACACTTGGGTTCTCTTGGGCAGATGGCAGAACACTATGCTTGGAAGCTTCTTCCATCCGGTTTGAGAGTCGCACGTCCACGGCATCCTAGGATTCCAAGTGTTGCCGTGCCGCCACAATCTCCAATTCTTAGGCCTATGAGGGCAGAGTGTCTGGCAGTTCTGAAAGAGACCTTAGGAATGCAGGCGTTTTGGCTCCTTCCACCGAGAAACCAGCTCCTCCAGACCCTCTGTCGTTAGGCAATTCATCTTAGACTATCTCTAGGCGCCCTCTTTCCTCCTCCACGAAGTAAGACACAAACGGAATCGCCCTAAAGGGAAGAAGCCTTCGGAGTCCGGCAGAGAGGCAGCCTCTCCCACTCAGCATTGCCCCACGGCTGAGCCCAGGGTATGGGACCGAGAGAGGGAGAAAGACAGCCGTAACCCCGAGCTTTTCCACAGTGTCGTATAGGCCTCACCCTCACGCTCACGTCCGTTTCAGAGAGGAAACACCAGGCCTCGGTGTGCTCTCCTGCGGCAAGGAAACTTTGCTGTCATTCCTGAGGTGGCACATTGGCTCAGGACTGCCCTACCCGAAGGACTCACGGCGTGCAGCCCTATTGGTTGAGATCAGCCCCTCTGGCTCTTGCTCGGATGAAAGCAACTGGGCAAAGAGGCGTGCATAAGCTGGGGACCGTGGCAGCTTCCCCTAGTCTACACCAGCACAGCACTCTGAGGGAGAGGAGCTGCTGACGTTTGGTAGCAACATCTCCTATTCTGAAGAGAAACGTTTCCTTGTAAGTGGGTTCCATCAGCCTTGCCATATTTTCTCAGCTGGCTATGATGGAGGGCAGTCAGGTGGCAGACTCCCCCGAGGCCCTGCTTCCCAGACTGTGATACAGACCCCCCGCCTGCTTCAGCCCAACGGGACGGCTTACGGTAAGGTAAAAACCCTGTGTTGGGAAGTTCCTGCCTAACCCTCGCACAAGCACGAGCATACTGGTCATGGGTCAAAGACTTTGCCCACAAGTTTAACGTATTTGCTCCCATCTAGCCTCCGAAGGCCGGGTTTCCCTAGCTAGGCATCACACTTCAGGAACGGTACTCAGGGTGCTGGTGACTGCAGGTTGTTTCACCAGGCAGCCCAAATCGAGTACACCCACTTGCATTTTCCAGGGGCAGAGCAAATGGTGTCAACTTACATGCCTCCAGCCTGGGAGGGGCAACATACACCTTGTCAATGGGAAAGGAGCCCATGCCCTCAGTGTGAAAGGCCGCTATGCCTCCGTGCTTTGGCAGCCCAGGGATAGCGTCAGCTCTGAAATGCTTCCCAAGGAGCAGAGTCAGAGAACCTTTGAACCACAGAGCAGGTCCAGCCCAGAACAAGGGCTGCTCTTGGCCTGAGAACACCCACGGCCCAGCGCTTCTTTTGGGTACACACGTGTAGAGGAAGGGTGTTGAATTCTGCTGCCTGATAAGTTCTCCGGGCCGCGTAGTGTGAGCGCAAGTAGAGTGGCCCTCCATCTCATCCCAGGTTCATGTGTAAGTTGTACAAGGCCAACTCCCTGCTTGAATCCCTCTGTGGGCCACGTAACCTCCAGAGAGAGATGGATGATTGGGACCCAGGGCTGCTATCTCGGTTAAGGTTCTGTGCGTCAGCTTCGCAGCTGTTCTCTCGAAGCAGGTCCCAAGGCTTTTGGGAAGAGTTTCCTTAGAGCGTCAGAAACAGGAGATTACCCGACAGGCCCACGGGGATGCCAGTTCTCTCCAGCAACAGCGCTACCAGCCTCAGACACTTGGGTTCTCTTGGGCAGATGGCAGAACACTATGCTTGGAAGCTTCTTCCATCCGGTTTGAGAGTCGCACGTCCACGGCATCCTAGGATTCCAAGTGTTGCCGTGCCGCCACAATCTCCAATTCTTAGGCCTATGAGGGCAGAGTGTCTGGCAGTTCTGAAAGAGACCTTAGGAATGCAGGCGTTTTGGCTCCTTCCACCGAGAAACCAGCTCCTCCAGACCCTCTGTCGTTAGGCAATTCATCTTAGACTATCTCTAGGCGCCCTCTTTCCTCCTCCACGAAGTAAGACACAAACGGAATCGCCCTAAAGGGAAGAAGCCTTCTGAGTCCGGCAGAGAGGCAGCCTCTCCCACTCAGCATTGCCCCACGGCTGAGCCCAGGGTATGGGACCGAGAGAGGGAGAAAGACAGCCGTAACCCCGAGCTTTTCCACAGTGTCGTATAGGCCTCACCCTCACGCTCACGTCCGTTTCAGAGAGGAAACACCAGGCCTCGGTGTGCTCTCCTGCGGCAAGGAAACTTTGCTGTCATTCCTGAGGTGGCACATTGGCTCAGGACTGCCCTACCCGAAGGACTCACGGCGTGCAGCCCTATTGGTTGAGATCAGCCCCTCTGGCTCTTGCTCGGATGAAAGCAACTGGGCAAAGAGGCGTGCATAAGCTGGGGACCGTGGCAGCTTCCCCTAGTCTACACCAGCACAGCACTCTGAGGGAGAGGAGCTGCTGACGTTTGGTAGCAACATCTCCTATTCTGAAGAGAAACGTTTCCTTGTAAGTGGGTTCCATCAGCCTTGCCATATTTTCTCAGCTGGCTATGATGGAGGGCAGTCAGGTGGCAGACTCCCCCGAGGCCCTGCTTCCCAGACTGTGATACAGACCCCCCGCCTGCTTCAGCCCAACGGGACGGCTTACGGTAAGGTAAAAACCCTGTGTTGGGAAGTTCCTGCCTAACCCTCGCACAAGCACGAGCATACTGGTCATGGGTCAAAGACTTTGCCCACAAGTTTAACGTATTTGCTCCCATCTAGCCTCCGAAGGCCGGGTTTCCCTAGCTAGGCATCACACTTCAGGAACGGTACTCAGGGTGCTGGTGACTGCAGGTTGTTTCACCAGGCAGCCCAAATCGAGTACACCCACTTGCATTTTCCAGGGGCAGAGCAAATGGTGTCAACTTACATGCCTCCAGCCTGGGAGGGGCAACATACACCTTGTCAATGGGAAACGAGCCCATGCCCTCAGTGTGAAAGGCCGCTATGCCTCCGTGCTTTGGCAGCCCAGGGATAGCGTCAGCTCTGAAATGCTTCCCAAGGAGCAGAGTCAGAGAACCTTTGAAGCACAGAGCAGGTCCAGCCCAGAACAAGGGCTGCTCTTGGCCTGAGAACACCCACGGCCCAGCGCTTCTTTTGGGTACACACGTGTAGAGGAAGGGTGTTGAATTCTGCTGCCTGATAAGTTCTCCGGGCCGCGTAGTGTGAGCGCAAGTAGAGTGGCCCTCCATCTCATCCCAGGTTCATGTGTAAGTTGTACAAGGCCAACTCCCTGCTTGAATCCCTCTGTGGGCCACGTAACCTCCAGAGAGAGATGGATGATTGGGACCCAGGGCTGCTATCTCGGTTAAGGTTCTGTGCGTCAGCTTCGCAGCTGTTCTCTCGAAGCAGGTCCCAAGGCTTTTGGGAAGAGTTTCCTTAGAGCGTCAGAAACAGGAGATTACCCGACAGGCCCACGGGGATGCCAGTTCTCTCCAGCAACAGCGCTACCAGCCTCAGACACTTGGGTTCTCTTGGGCAGATGGCAGAACACTATGCTTGGAAGCTTCTTCCATCCGGTTTGAGAGTCGCACGTCCACGGCATCCTAGGATTCCAAGTGTTGCCGTGCCGCCACAATCTCCAATTCTTAGGCCTATGAGGGCAGAGTGTCTGGCAGTTCTGAAAGAGACCTTAGGAATGCAGGCGTTTTGGCTCCTTCCACCGAGAAACCAGCTCCTCCAGACCCTCTGTCGTTAGGCAATTCATCTTAGACTATCTCTAGGCGCCCTCTTTCCTCCTCCACGAAGTAAGACACAAACGGAATCGCCCTAAAGGGAAGAAGCCTTCTGAGTCCGGCAGAGAGGCAGCCTCTCCCACTCAGCATTGCCCCACGGCTGAGCCCAGGGTATGGGACCGAGAGAGGGAGAAAGACAGCCGTAACCCCGAGCTTTTCCACAGTGTCGTATAGGCCTCACCCTCACGCTCACGTCCGTTTCAGAGAGGAAACACCAGGCCTCGGTGTGCTCTCCTGCGGCAAGGAAACTTTGCTGTCATTCCTGAGGTGGCACATTGGCTCAGGACTGCCCTACCCGAAGGACTCACGGCGTGCAGCCCTATTGCTTGAGATCAGCCCCTCTGGCTCTTGCTCGGATGAAAGCAACTGGGCAAAGAGGCGTGCATAAGCTGGGGACCGTGGCAGCTTCCCCTAGTCTACACCAGCACAGCACTCTGAGGGAGAGGAGCTGCTGACGTTTGGTAGCAACATCTCCTATTCTGAAGAGAAACGTTTCCTTGTAAGTGGGTTCCATCAGCCTTGCCATATTTTCTCAGCTGGCTATGATGGAGGGCAGTCAGGTGGCAGACTCCCCCGAGGCCCTGCTTCCCAGACTGTGATACAGACCCCCCGCCTGCTTCAGCCCAACGGGACGGCTTACGGTAAGGTAAAAACCCTGTGTTGGGAAGTTCCTGCCTAACCCTCGCACAAGCACGAGCATACTGGTCATGGGTCAAAGACTTTGCCCACAAGTTTAACGTATTTGCTCCCATCTAGCCTCCGAAGGCCGGGTTTCCCTAGCTAGGCATCACACTTCAGGAACGGTACTCAGGGTGCTGGTGACTGCAGGTTGTTTCACCAGGCAGCCCAAATCGAGTACACCCACTTGCATTTTCCAGGGGCAGAGCAAATGGTGTCAACTTACATGCCTCCAGCCTGGGAGGGGCAACATACACCTTGTCAATGGGAAACGAGCCCATGCCCTCAGTGTGAAAGGCCGCTATGCCTCCGTGCTTTGGCAGCCCAGGGATAGCGTCAGCTCTGAAATGCTTCCCAAGGAGCAGAGTCAGAGAACCTTTGAAGCACAGAGCAGGTCCAGCCCAGAACAAGGGCTGCTCTTGGCCTGAGAACACCCACGGCCCAGCGCTTCTTTTGGGTACACACGTGTAGAGGAAGGGTGTTGAATTCTGCTGCCTGATAAGTTCTCCGGGCCGCGTAGTGTGAGCGCAAGTAGAGTGGCCCTCCATCTCATCCCAGGTTCATGTGTAAGTTGTACAAGGCCAACTCCCTGCTTGAATCCCTCTGTGGGCCACGTAACCTCCAGAGAGAGATGGATGATTGGGACCCAGGGCTGCTATCTCGGTTAAGGTTCTGTGCGTCAGCTTCGCAGCTGTTCTCTCGAAGCGGGTCCCAAGGCTTTTGGGAAGAGTTTCCTTAGAGCGTCAGAAACAGGAGATTACCCGACAGGCCCACGGGGATGCCAGTTCTCTCCAGCAACAGCGCTACCAGCCTCAGACACTTGGGTTCTCTTGGGCAGATGGCAGAACACTATGCTTGGAAGCTTCTTCCATCCGGTTTGAGAGTCGCACGTCCACGGCATCCTAGGATTCCAAGTGTTGCCGTGCCGCCACAATCTCCAATTCTTAGGCCTATGAGGGCAGAGTGTCTGGCAGTTCTGAAAGAGACCTTAGGAATGCAGGCGTTTTGGCTCCTTCCACCGAGAAACCAGCTCCTCCAGACCCTCTGTCGTTAGGCAATTCATCTTAGACTATCTCTAGGCGCCCTCTTTCCTCCTCCACGAAGTAAGACACAAACGGAATCGCCCTAAAGGGAAGAAGCCTTCGGAGTCCGGCAGAGAGGCAGCCTCTCCCACTCAGCATTGCCCCACGGCTGAGCCCAGGGTATGGGACCGAGAGAGGGAGAAAGCCGTAACCCCGAGCTTTTCCACAGTGTCGTATAGGCCTCACCCTCACGCTCACGTCCGTTTCAGAGAGGAAACACCAGGCCTCGGTGTGCTCTCCTGCGGCAAGGAAACTTTGCTGTCATTCCTGAGGTGGCACATTGGCTCAGGACTGCCCTACCCGAAGGACTCACGGCGTGCAGCCCTATTGGTTGAGATCAGCCCCTCTGGCTCTTGCTCGGATGAAAGCAACTGGGCAAAGAGGCGTGCATAAGCTGGGGACCGTGGCAGCTTCCCCTAGTCTACACCAGCACAGCACTCTGAGGGAGAGGAGCTGCTGACGTTTGGTAGCAACATCTCCTATTCTGAAGAGAAACGTTTCCTTGTAAGTGGGTTCCATCAGCCTTGCCATATTTTCTCAGCTGGCTATGATGGAGGGCAGTCAGGTGGCAGACTCCCCCGAGGCCCTGCTTCCCAGACTGTGATACAGACCCCCCGCCTGCTTCAGCCCAACGGGACGGCTTACGGTAAGGTAAAAACCCTGTGTTGGGAAGTTCCTGCCTAACCCTCGCACAAGCACGAGCATACTGGTCATGGGTCAAAGACTTTGCCCACAAGTTTAACGTATTTGCTCCCATCTAGCCTCCGAAGGCCGGGTTTCCCTAGCTAGGCATCACACTTCAGGAACGGTACTCAGGGTGCTGGTGACTGCAGGTTGTTTCACCAGGCAGCCCAAATCGAGTACACCCACTTGCATTTTCCAGGGGCAGAGCAAATGGTGTCAACTTACATGCCTCCAGCCTGGGAGGGGCAACATACACCTTGTCAATGGGAAACAAGCCCATGCCCTCAGTGTGAAAGGCCGCTATGCCTCCGTGCTTTGGCAGCCCAGGGATAGCGTCAGCTCTGAAATGCTTCCCAAGGAGCAGAGTCAGAGAACCTTTGAACCACAGAGCAGGTCCAGCCCAGAACAAGGGCTGCTCTTGGCCTGAGAACACCCACGGCCCAGCGCTTCTTTTGGGTACACACGTGTAGAGGAAGGGTGTTGAATTCTGCTGCCTGATAAGTTCTCCGGGCCGCGTACTGTGAGCGCAAGTAGAGTGGCCCTCCATCTCATCCCAGGTTCATGTGTAAGTTGTACAAGGCCAACTCCCTGCTTGAATCCCTCTGTGGGCCACGTAACCTCCAGAGAGAGATGGATGATTGGGACCCAGGGCTGCTATCTCGGTTAAGGTTCTGTGCGTCAGCTTCGCAGCTGTTCTCTCGAAGCGGGTCCCAAGGCTTTTGGGAAGAGTTTCCTTAGAGCGTCAGAAACAGGAGATTACCCGACAGGCCCACGGGGATGCCAGTTCTCTCCAGCAACAGCGCTACCAGCCTCAGACACTTGGGTTCTCTTGGGCAGATGGCAGAACACTATGCTTGGAAGCTTCTTCCATCCGGTTTGAGAGTCGCACGTCCACGGCATCCTAGGATTCCAAGTGTTGCCGTGCCGCCACAATCTCCAATTCTTAGGCCTATGAGGGCAGAGTGTCTGGCAGTTCTGAAAGAGACCTTAGGAATGCAGGCGTTTTGGCTCCTTCCACCGAGAAACCAGCTCCTCCAGACCCTCTGTCGTTAGGCAATTCATCTTAGACTATCTCTAGGCGCCCTCTTTCCTCCTCCACGAAGTAAGACACAAACGGAATCGCCCTAAAGGGAAGAAGCCTTCTGAGTCCGGCAGAGAGGCAGCCTCTCCCACTCAGCATTGCCCCACGGCTGAGCCCAGGGTATGGGACCGAGAGAGGGAGAAAGACAGCCGTAACCCCGAGCTTTTCCACAGTGTCGTATAGGCCTCACCCTCACGCTCACGTCCGTTTCAGAGAGGAAACACCAGGCCTCGGTGTGCTCTCCTGCGGCAAGGAAACTTTGCTGTCATTCCTGAGGTGGCACATTGTCTCAGGACTGCCCTACCCGAAGGACTCACGGCGTGCAGCCCTATTGGTTGAGATCAGCCCCTCTGGCTCTTGCTCGGATGAAAGCAACTGGGCAAAGAGGCGTGCATAAGCTGGGGACCGTGGCAGCTTCCCCTAGTCTACACCAGCACAGCACTCTGAGGGAGAGGAGCTGCTGACGTTTGGTAGCAACATCTCCTATTCTGAAGAGAAACGTTTCCTTGTAAGTGGGTTCCATCAGCCTTGCCATATTTTCTCAGCTGGCTATGATGGAGGGCAGTCAGGTGGCAGACTCCCCCGAGGCCCTGCTTCCCAGACTGTGATACAGACCCCCCGCCTGCTTCAGCCCAACGGGACGGCTTACGGTAAGGTAAAAACCCTGTGTTGGGAAGTTCCTGCCTAACCCTCGCACAAGCACGAGCATACTGGTCATGGGTCAAAGACTTTGCCCACAAGTTTAACGTATTTGCTCCCATCTAGCCTCCGAAGGCCGGGTTTCCCTAGCTAGGCATCACACTTCAGGAACGGTACTCAGGGTGCTGGTGACTGCAGGTTGTTTCACCAGGCAGCCCAAATCGAGTACACCCACTTGCATTTTCCAGGGGCAGAGCAAATGGTGTCAACTTACATGCCTCCAGCCTGGGAGGGGCAACATACACCTTGTCAATGGGAAACGAGCCCATGCCCTCAGTGTGAAAGGCCGCTATGCCTCCGTGCTTTGGCAGCCCAGGGATAGCGTCAGCTCTGAAATGCTTCCCAAGGAGCAGAGTCAGAGAACCTTTGAAGCACAGAGCAGGTCCAGCCCAGAACAAGGGCTGCTCTTGGCCTGAGAACACCCACGGCCCAGCGCTTCTTTTGGGTACACACGTGTAGAGGAAGGGTGTTGAATTCTGCTGCCTGATAAGTTCTCCGGGCCGCGTAGTGTGAGCGCAAGTAGAGTGGCCCTCCATCTCATCCCAGGTTCATGTGTAAGTTGTACAAGGCCAACTCCCTGCTTGAATCCCTCTGTGGGCCACGTAACCTCCAGAGAGAGATGGATGATTGGGACCCAGGGCTGCTATCTCGGTTAAGGTTCTGTGCGTCAGCTTCGCAGCTGTTCTCTCGAAGCGGGTCCCAAGGCTTTTGGGAAGAGTTTCCTTAGAGCGTCAGAAACAGGAGATTACCCGACAGGCCCACGGGGATGCCAGTTCTCTCCAGCAACAGCGCTACCAGCCTCAGACACTTGGGTTCTCTTGGGCAGATGGCAGAACACTATGCTTGGAAGCTTCTTCCATCCGGTTTGAGAGTCGCACGTCCACGGCATCCTAGGATTCCAAGTGTTGCCGTGCCGCCACAATCTCCAATTCTTAGGCCTATGAGGGCAGAGTGTCTGGCAGTTCTGAAAGAGACCTTAGGAATGCAGGCGTTTTGGCTCCTTCCACCGAGAAACCAGCTCCTCCAGACCCTCTGTCGTTAGGCAATTCATCTTAGACTATCTCTAGGCGCCCTCTTTCCTCCTCCACGAAGTAAGACACAAACGGAATCGCCCTAAAGGGAAGAAGCCTTCTGAGTCCGGCAGAGAGGCAGCCTCTCCCACTCAGCATTGCCCCACGGCTGAGCCCAGGGTATGGGACCGAGAGAGGGAGAAAGACAGCCGTAACCCCGAGCTTTTCCACAGTGTCGTATAGGCCTCACCCTCACGCTCACGTCCGTTTCAGAGAGGAAACACCAGGCCTCGGTGTGCTCTCCTGCGGCAAGGAAACTTTGCTGTCATTCCTGAGGTGGCACATTGGCTCAGGACTGCCCTACCCGAAGGACTCACGGCGTGCAGCCCTATTGCTTGAGATCAGCCCCTCTGGCTCTTGCTCGGATGAAAGCAACTGGGCAAAGAGGCGTGCATAAGCTGGGGACCGTGGCAGCTTCCCCTAGTCTACACCAGCACAGCACTCTGAGGGAGAGGAGCTGCTGACGTTTGGTAGCAACATCTCCTATTCTGAAGAGAAACGTTTCCTTGTAAGTGGGTTCCATCAGCCTTGCCATATTTTCTCAGCTGGCTATGATGGAGGGCAGTCAGGTGGCAGACTCCCCCGAGGCCCTGCTTCCCAGACTGTGATACAGACCCCCCGCCTGCTTCAGCCCAACGGGACGGCTTACGGTAAGGTAAAAACCCTGTGTTGGGAAGTTCCTGCCTAACCCTCGCACAAGCACGAGCATACTGGTCATGGGTCAAAGACTTTGCCCACAAGTTTAACGTATTTGCTCCCATCTAGCCTCCGAAGGCCGGGTTTCCCTAGCTAGGCATCACACTTCAGGAACGGTACTCAGGGTGCTGGTGACTGCAGGTTGTTTCACCAGGCAGCCCAAATCGAGTACACCCACTTGCATTTTCCAGGGGCAGAGCAAATGGTGTCAACTTACATGCCTCCAGCCTGGGAGGGGCAACATACACCTTGTCAATGGGAAAGGAGCCCATGCCCTCAGTGTGAAAGGCCGCTATGCCTCCGTGCTTTGGCAGCCCAGGGATAGCGTCAGCTCTGAAATGCTTCCCAAGGAGCAGAGTCAGAGAACCTTTGAACCACAGAGCAGGTCCAGCCCAGAACAAGGGCTGCTCCTGGCCTGAGAACACCCACGGCCCAGCGCTTCTTTTGGGTACACACGTGTAGAGGAAGGGTGTTGAATTCTGCTGCCTGATAAGTTCTCCGGGCCGCGTAGTGTGAGCGCAAGTAGAGTGGCCCTCCATCTCATCCCAGGTTCATGTGTAAGTTGTACAAGGCCAACTCCCTGCTTGAATCCCTCTGTGGGCCACGTAACCTCCAGAGAGAGATGGATGATTGGGACCCAGGGCTGCTATCTCGGTTAAGGTTCTGTGCGTCAGCTTCGCAGCTGTTCTCTCGAAGCGGGTCCCAAGGCTTTTGGGAAGAGTTTCCTTAGAGCGTCAGAAACAGGAGATTACCCGACAGGCCCACGGGGATGCCAGTTCTCTCCAGCAACAGCGCTACCAGCCTCAGACACTTGGGTTCTCTTGGGCAGATGGCAGAACACTATGCTTGGAAGCTTCTTCCATCCGGTTTGAGAGTCGCACGTCCACGGCATCCTAGGATTCCAAGTGTTGCCGTGCCGCCACAATCTCCAATTCTTAGGCCTATGAGGGCAGAGTGTCTGGCAGTTCTGAAAGAGACCTTAGGAATGCAGGCGTTTTGGCTCCTTCCACCGAGAAACCAGCTCCTCCAGACCCTCTGTCGTTAGGCAATTCATCTTAGACTATCTCTAGGCGCCCTCTTTCCTTCTCCACGAAGTAAGACACAAACGGAATCGCCCTAAAGGGAAGAAGCCTTCGGAGTCCGGCAGAGAGGCAGCCTCTCCCACTCAGCATTGCCCCACGGCTGAGCCCAGGGTATGGGACCGAGAGAGGGAGAAAGACAGCCGTAACCCCGAGCTTTTCCACAGTGTCGTATAGGCCTCACCCTCACGCTCACGTCCGTTTCAGAGAGGAAACACCAGGCCTCGGTGTGCTCTCCTGAGGCAAGGAAACTTTGCTGTCATTCCTGAGGTGGCACATTGGCTCAGGACTGCCCTACCCGAAGGACTCACGGCGTGCAGCCCTATTGGTTGAGATCAGCCCCTCTGGCTCTTGCTCGGATGAAAGCAACTGGGCAAAGAGGCGTGCATAAGCTGGGGACCGTGGCAGCTTCCCCTAGTCTACACCAGCACAGCACTCTGAGGGAGAGGAGCTGCTGACGTTTGGTAGCAACATCTCCTATTCTGAAGAGAAACGTTTCCTTGTAAGTGGGTTCCATCAGCCTTGCCATATTTTCTCAGCTGGCTATGATGGAGGGCAGTCAGGTGGCAGACTCCCCCGAGGCCCTGCTTCCCAGACTGTGATACAGACCCCCCGCCTGCTTCAGCCCAACGGGACGGCTTACGGTAAGGTAAAAACCCTGTGTTGGGAAGTTCCTGCCTAACCCTCGCACAAGCACGAGCATACTGGTCATGGGTCAAAGACTTTGCCCACAAGTTTAACGTATTTGCTCCCATCTAGCCTCCGAAGGCCGGGTTTCCCTAGCTAGGCATCACACTTCAGGAACGGTACTCAGGGTGCTGGTGACTGCAGGTTGTTTCACCAGGCAGCCCAAATCGAGTACACCCACTTGCATTTTCCAGGGGCAGAGCAAATGGTGTCAACTTACATGCCTCCAGCCTGGGAGGGGCAACATACACCTTGTCAATGGGAAACGAGCCCATGCCCTCAGTGTGAAAGGCCGCTATGCCTCCGTGCTTTGGCAGCCCAGGGATAGCGTCAGCTCTGAAATGCTTCCCAAGGAGCAGAGTCAGAGAACCTTTGAAGCACAGAGCAGGTCCAGCCCAGAACAAGGGCTGCTCTTGGCCTGAGAACACCCACGGCCCAGCGCTTCTTTTGGGTACACACGTGTAGAGGAAGGGTGTTGAATTCTGCTGCCTGATAAGTTCTCCGGGCCGCGTAGTGTGAGCGCAAGTAGAGTGGCCCTCCATCTCATCCCAGGTTCATGTGTAAGTTGTACAAGGCCAACTCCCTGCTTGAATCCCTCTGTGGGCCACGTAACCTCCAGAGAGAGATGGATGATTGGGACCCAGGGCTGCTATCTCGGTTAAGGTTCTGTGCGTCAGCTTCGCAGCTGTTCTCTCGAAGCGGGTCCCAAGGCTTTTGGGAAGAGTTTCCTTAGAGCGTCAGAAACAGGAGATTACCCGACAGGCCCACGGGGATGCCAGTTCTCTCCAGCAACAGCGCTACCAGCCTCAGACACTTGGGTTCTCTTGGGCAGATGGCAGAACACTATGCTTGGAAGCTTCTTCCATCCGGTTTGAGAGTCGCACGTCCACGGCATCCTAGGATTCCAAGTGTTGCCGTGCCGCCACAATCTCCAATTCTTAGGCCTATGAGGGCAGAGTGTCTGGCAGTTCTGAAAGAGACCTTAGGAATGCAGGCGTTTTGGCTCCTTCCACCGAGAAACCAGCTCCTCCAGACCCTCTGTCGTTAGGCAATTCATCTTAGACTATCTCTAGGCGCCCTCTTTCCTCCTCCACGAAGTAAGACACAAACGGAATCGCCCTAAAGGGAAGAAGCCTTCGGAGTCCGGCAGAGAGGCAGCCTCTCCCACTCAGCATTGCCCCACGGCTGAGCCCAGGGTATGGGACCGAGAGAGGGAGAAAGACAGCCGTAACCCCGAGCTTTTCCACAGTGTCGTATAGGCCTCACCCTCACGCTCACGTCCGTTTCAGAGAGGAAACACCAGGCCTCGGTGTGCTCTCCTGCGGCAAGGAAACTTTGCTGTCATTCCTGAGGTGGCACATTGTCTCAGGACTGCCCTACCCGAAGGACTCACGGCGTGCAGCCCTATTGGTTGAGATCAGCCCCTCTGGCTCTTGCTCGGATGAAAGCAACTGGGCAAAGAGGCGTGCATAAGCTGGGGACCGTGGCAGCTTCCCCTAGTCTACACCAGCACAGCACTCTGAGGGAGAGGAGCTGCTGACGTTTGGTAGCAACATCTCCTATTCTGAAGAGAAACGTTTCCTTGTAAGTGGGTTCCATCAGCCTTGCCATATTTTCTCAGCTGGCTATGATGGAGGGCAGTCAGGTGGCAGACTCCCCCGAGGCCCTGCTTCCCAGACTGTGATACAGACCCCCCGCCTGCTTCAGCCCAACGGGACGGCTTACGGTAAGGTAAAAACCCTGTGTTGGGAAGTTCCTGCCTAACCCTCGCACAAGCACGAGCATACTGGTCATGGGTCAAAGACTTTGCCCACAAGTTTAACGTATTTGCTCCCATCTAGCCTCCGAAGGCCGGGTTTCCCTAGCTAGGCATCACACTTCAGGAACGGTACTCAGGGTGCTGGTGACTGCAGGTTGTTTCACCAGGCAGCCCAAATCGAGTACACCCACTTGCATTTTCCAGGGGCAGAGCAAATGGTGTCAACTTACATGCCTCCAGCCTGGGAGGGGCAACATACACCTTGTCAATGGGAAACGAGCCCATGCCCTCAGTGTGAAAGGCCGCTATGCCTCCGTGCTTTGGCAGCCCAGGGATAGCGTCAGCTCTGAAATGCTTCCCAAGGAGCAGAGTCAGAGAACCTTTGAAGCACAGAGCAGGTCCAGCCCAGAACAAGGGCTGCTCTTGGCCTGAGAACACCCACGGCCCAGCGCTTCTTTTGGGTACACACGTGTAGAGGAAGGGTGTTGAATTCTGCTGCCTGATAAGTTCTCCGGGCCGCGTAGTGTGAGCGCAAGTAGAGTGGCCCTCCATCTCATCCCAGGTTCATGTGTAAGTTGTACAAGGCCAACTCCCTGCTTGAATCCCTCTGTGGGCCACGTAACCTCCAGAGAGAGATGGATGATTGGGACCCAGGGCTGCTATCTCGGTTAAGGTTCTGTGCGTCAGCTTCGCAGCTGTTCTCTCGAAGCGGGTCCCAAGGCTTTTGGGAAGAGTTTCCTTAGAGCGTCAGAAACAGGAGATTACCCGACAGGCCCACGGGGATGCCAGTTCTCTCCAGCAACAGCGCTACCAGCCTCAGACACTTGGGTTCTCTTGGGCAGATGGCAGAACACTATGCTTGGAAGCTTCTTCCATCCGGTTTGAGAGTCGCACGTCCACGGCATCCTAGGATTCCAAGTGTTGCCGTGCCGCCACAATCTCCAATTCTTAGGCCTATGAGGGCAGAGTGTCTGGCAGTTCTGAAAGAGACCTTAGGAATGCAGGCGTTTTGGCTCCTTCCACCGAGAAACCAGCTCCTCCAGACCCTCTGTCGTTAGGCAATTCATCTTAGACTATCTCTAGGCGCCCTCTTTCCTCCTCCACGAAGTAAGACACAAACGGAATCGCCCTAAAGGGAAGAAGCCTTCGGAGTCCGGCAGAGAGGCAGCCTCTCCCACTCAGCATTGCCCCACGGCTGAGCCCAGGGTATGGGACCGAGAGAGGGAGAAAGACAGCCGTAACCCCGAGCTTTTCCACAGTGTCGTATAGGCCTCACCCTCACGCTCACGTCCGTTTCAGAGAGGAAACACCAGGCCTCGGTGTGCTCTCCTGCGGCAAGGAAACTTTGCTGTCATTCCTGAGGTGGCACATTGGCTCAGGACTGCCCTACCCGAAGGACTCACGGCGTGCAGCCCTATTGGTTGAGATCAGCCCCTCTGGCTCTTGCTCGGATGAAAGCAACTGGGCAAAGAGGCGTGCATAAGCTGGGGACCGTGGCAGCTTCCCCTAGTCTACACCAGCACAGCACTCTGAGGGAGAGGAGCTGCTGACGTTTGGTAGCAACATCTCCTATTCTGAAGAGAAACGTTTCCTTGTAAGTGGGTTCCATCAGCCTTGCCATATTTTCTCAGCTGGCTATGATGGAGGGCAGTCAGGTGGCAGACTCCCCCGAGGCCCTGCTTCCCAGACTGTGATACAGACCCCCCGCCTGCTTCAGCCCAACGGGACGGCTTACGGTAAGGTAAAAACCCTGTGTTGGGAAGTTCCTGCCTAACCCTCGCACAAGCACGAGCATACTGGTCATGGGTCAAAGACTTTGCCCACAAGTTTAACGTATTTGCTCCCATCTAGCCTCCGAAGGCCGGGTTTCCCTAGCTAGGCATCACACTTCAGGAACGGTACTCAGGGTGCTGGTGACTGCAGGTTGTTTCACCAGGCAGCCCAAATCGAGTACACCCACTTGCATTTTCCAGGGGCAGAGCAAATGGTGTCAACTTACATGCCTCCAGCCTGGGAGGGGCAACATACACCTTGTCAATGGGAAACGAGCCCATGCCCTCAGTGTGAAAGGCCGCTATGCCTCCGTGCTTTGGCAGCCCAGGGATAGCGTCAGCTCTGAAATGCTTCCCAAGGAGCAGAGTCAGAGAACCTTTGAACCACAGAGCAGGTCCAGCCCAGAACAAGGGCTGCTCTTGGCCTGAGAACACCCACGGCCCAGCGCTTCTTTTGGGTACACACGTGTAGAGGAAGGGTGTTGAATTCTGCTGCCTGATAAGTTCTCCGGGCCGCGTAGTGTGAGCGCAAGTAGAGTGGCCCTCCATCTCATCCCAGGTTCATGTGTAAGTTGTACAAGGCCAACTCCCTGCTTGAATCCCTCTGTGGGCCACGTAACCTCCAGAGAGAGATGGATGATTGGGACCCAGGGCTGCTATCTCGGTTAAGGTTCTGTGCGTCAGCTTCGCAGCTGTTCTCTCGAAGCGGGTCCCAAGGCTTTTGGGAAGAGTTTCCTTAGAGCGTCAGAAACAGGAGATTACCCGACAGGCCCACGGGGATGCCAGTTCTCTCCAGCAACAGCGCTACCAGCCTCAGACACTTGGGTTCTCTTGGGCAGATGGCAGAACACTATGCTTGGAAGCTTCTTCCATCCGGTTTGAGAGTCGCACGTCCACGGCATCCTAGGATTCCAAGTGTTGCCGTGCCGCCACAATCTCCAATTCTTAGGCCTATGAGGGCAGAGTGTCTGGCAGTTCTGAAAGAGACCTTAGGAATGCAGGCGTTTTGGCTCCTTCCACCGAGAAACCAGCTCCTCCAGACCCTCTGTCGTTAGGCAATTCATCTTAGACTATCTCTAGGCGCCCTCTTTCCTCCTCCACGAAGTAAGACACAAACGGAATCGCCCTAAAGGGAAGAAGCCTTCGGAGTCCGGCAGAGAGGCAGCCTCTCCCACTCAGCATTGCCCCACGGCTGAGCCCAGGGTATGGGACCGAGAGAGGGAGAAAGACAGCCGTAACCCCGAGCTTTTCCACAGTGTCGTATAGGCCTCACCCTCACGCTCACGTCCGTTTCAGAGAGGAAACACCAGGCCTCGGTGTGCTCTCCTGCGGCAAGGAAACTTTGCTGTCATTCCTGAGGTGGCACATTGGCTCAGGACTGCCCTACCCGAAGGACTCACGGCGTGCAGCCCTATTGCTTGAGATCAGCCCCTCTGGCTCTTGCTCGGATGAAAGCAACTGGGCAAAGAGGCGTGCATAAGCTGGGGACCGTGGCAGCTTCCCCTAGTCTACACCAGCACAGCACTCTGAGGGAGAGGAGCTGCTGACGTTTGGTAGCAACATCTCCTATTCTGAAGAGAAACGTTTCCTTGTAAGTGGGTTCCATCAGCCTTGCCATATTTTCTCAGCTGGCTATGATGGAGGGCAGTCAGGTGGCAGACTCCCCCGAGGCCCTGCTTCCCAGACTGTGATACAGACCCCCCGCCTGCTTCAGCCCAACGGGACGGCTTACGGTAAGGTAAAAACCCTGTGTTGGGAAGTTCCTGCCTAACCCTCGCACAAGCACGAGCATACTGGTCATGGGTCAAAGACTTTGCCCACAAGTTTAACGTATTTGCTCCCATCTAGCCTCCGAAGGCCGGGTTTCCCTAGCTAGGCATCACACTTCAGGAACGGTACTCAGGGTGCTGGTGACTGCAGGTTGTTTCACCAGGCAGCCCAAATCGAGTACACCCACTTGCATTTTCCAGGGGCAGAGCAAATGGTGTCAACTTACATGCCTCCAGCCTGGGAGGGGCAACATACACCTTGTCAATGGGAAACGAGCCCATGCCCTCAGTGTGAAAGGCCGCTATGCCTCCGTGCTTTGGCAGCCCAGGGATAGCGTCAGCTCTGAAATGCTTCCCAAGGAGCAGAGTCAGAGAACCTTTGAACCACAGAGCAGGTCCAGCCCAGAACAAGGGCTGCTCTTGGCCTGAGAACACCCACGGCCCAGCGCTTCTTTTGGGTACACACGTGTAGAGGAAGGGTGTTGAATTCTGCTGCCTGATAAGTTCTCCGGGCCGCGTAGTGTGAGCGCAAGTAGAGTGGCCCTCCATCTCATCCCAGGTTCATGTGTAAGTTGTACAAGGCCAACTCCCTGCTTGAATCCCTCTGTGGGCCACGTAACCTCCAGAGAGAGATGGATGATTGGGACCCAGGGCTGCTATCTCGGTTAAGGTTCTGTGCGTCAGCTTCGCAGCTGTTCTCTCGAAGCGGGTCCCAAGGCTTTTGGGAAGAGTTTCCTTAGAGCGTCAGAAACAGGAGATTACCCGACAGGCCCACGGGGATGCCAGTTCTCTCCAGCAACAGCGCTACCAGCCTCAGACACTTGGGTTCTCTTGGGCAGATGGCAGAACACTATGCTTGGAAGCTTCTTCCATCCGGTTTGAGAGTCGCACGTCCACGGCATCCTAGGATTCCAAGTGTTGCCGTGCCGCCACAATCTCCAATTCTTAGGCCTATGAGGGCAGAGTGTCTGGCAGTTCTGAAAGAGACCTTAGGAATGCAGGCGTTTTGGCTCCTTCCACCGAGAAACCAGCTCCTCCAGACCCTCTGTCGTTAGGCAATTCATCTTAGACTATCTCTAGGCGCCCTCTTTCCTCCTCCACGAAGTAAGACACAAACGGAATCGCCCTAAAGGGAAGAAGCCTTCGGAGTCCGGCAGAGAGGCAGCCTCTCCCACTCAGCATTGCCCCACGGCTGAGCCCAGGGTATGGGACCGAGAGAGGGAGAAAGACAGCCGTAACCCCGAGCTTTTCCACAGTGTCGTATAGGCCTCACCCTCACGCTCACGTCCGTTTCAGAGAGGAAACACCAGGCCTCGGTGTGCTCTCCTGCGGCAAGGAAACTTTGCTGTCATTCCTGAGGTGGCACATTGGCTCAGGACTGCCCTACCCGAAGGACTCACGGCGTGCAGCCCTATTGCTTGAGATCAGCCCCTCTGGCTCTTGCTCGGATGAAAGCAACTGGGCAAAGAGGCGTGCATAAGCTGGGGACCGTGGCAGCTTCCCCTAGTCTACACCAGCACAGCACTCTGAGGGAGAGGAGCTGCTGACGTTTGGTAGCAACATCTCCTATTCTGAAGAGAAACGTTTCCTTGTAAGTGGGTTCCATCAGCCTTGCCATATTTTCTCAGCTGGCTATGATGGAGGGCAGTCAGGTGGCAGACTCCCCCGAGGCCCTGCTTCCCAGACTGTGATACAGACCCCCCGCCTGCTTCAGCCCAACGGGACGGCTTACGGTAAGGTAAAAACCCTGTGTTGGGAAGTTCCTGCCTAACCCTCGCACAAGCACGAGCATACTGGTCATGGGTCAAAGACTTTGCCCACAAGTTTAACGTATTTGCTCCCATCTAGCCTCCGAAGGCCGGGTTTCCCTAGCTAGGCATCACACTTCAGGAACGGTACTCAGGGTGCTGGTGACTGCAGGTTGTTTCACCAGGCAGCCCAAATCGAGTACACCCACTTGCATTTTCCAGGGGCAGAGCAAATGGTGTCAACTTACATGCCTCCAGCCTGGGAGGGGCAACATACACCTTGTCAATGGGAAACGAGCCCATGCCCTCAGTGTGAAAGGCCGCTATGCCTCCGTGCTTTGGCAGCCCAGGGATAGCGTCAGCTCTGAAATGCTTCCCAAGGAGCAGAGTCAGAGAACCTTTGAACCACAGAGCAGGTCCAGCCCAGAACAAGGGCTGCTCTTGGCCTGAGAACACCCACGGCCCAGCGCTTCTTTTGGGTACACACGTGTAGAGGAAGGGTGTTGAATTCTGCTGCCTGATAAGTTCTCCGGGCCGCGTAGTGTGAGCGCAAGTAGAGTGGCCCTCCATCTCATCCCAGGTTCATGTGTAAGTTGTACAAGGCCAACTCCCTGCTTGAATCCCTCTGTGGGCCACGTAACCTCCAGAGAGAGATGGATGATTGGGACCCAGGGCTGCTATCTCGGTTAAGGTTCTGTGCGTCAGCTTCGCAGCTGTTCTCTCGAAGCGGGTCCCAAGGCTTTTGGGAAGAGTTTCCTTAGAGCGTCAGAAACAGGAGATTACCCGACAGGCCCACGGGGATGCCAGTTCTCTCCAGCAACAGCGCTACCAGCCTCAGACACTTGGGTTCTCTTGGGCAGATGGCAGAACACTATGCTTGGAAGCTTCTTCCATCCGGTTTGAGAGTCGCACGTCCACGGCATCCTAGGATTCCAAGTGTTGCCGTGCCGCCACAATCTCCAATTCTTAGGCCTATGAGGGCAGAGTGTCTGGCAGTTCTGAAAGAGACCTTAGGAATGCAGGCGTTTTGGCTCCTTCCACCGAGAAACCAGCTCCTCCAGACCCTCTGTCGTTAGGCAATTCATCTTAGACTATCTCTAGGCGCCCTCTTTCCTCCTCCACGAAGTAAGACACAAACGGAATCGCCCTAAAGGGAAGAAGCCTTCTGAGTCCGGCAGAGAGGCAGCCTCTCCCACTCAGCATTGCCCCACGGCTGAGCCCAGGGTATGGGACCGAGAGAGGGAGAAAGACAGCCGTAACCCCGAGCTTTTCCACAGTGTCGTATAGGCCTCACCCTCACGCTCACGTCCGTTTCAGAGAGGAAACACCAGGCCTCGGTGTGCTCTCCTGCGGCAAGGAAACTTTGCTGTCATTCCTGAGGTGGCACATTGGCTCAGGACTGCCCTACCCGAAGGACTCACGGCGTGCAGCCCTATTGGTTGAGATCAGCCCCTCTGGCTCTTGCTCGGATGAAAGCAACTGGGCAAAGAGGCGTGCATAAGCTGGGGACCGTGGCAGCTTCCCCTAGTCTACACCAGCACAGCACTCTGAGGGAGAGGAGCTGCTGACGTTTGGTAGCAACATCTCCTATTCTGAAGAGAAACGTTTCCTTGTAAGTGGGTTCCATCAGCCTTGCCATATTTTCTCAGCTGGCTATGATGGAGGGCAGTCAGGTGGCAGACTCCCCCGAGGCCCTGCTTCCCAGACTGTGATACAGACCCCCCGCCTGCTTCAGCCCAACGGGACGGCTTACGGTAAGGTAAAAACCCTGTGTTGGGAAGTTCCTGCCTAACCCTCGCACAAGCACGAGCATACTGGTCATGGGTCAAAGACTTTGCCCACAAGTTTAACGTATTTGCTCCCATCTAGCCTCCGAAGGCCGGGTTTCCCTAGCTAGGCATCACACTTCAGGAACGGTACTCAGGGTGCTGGTGACTGCAGGTTGTTTCACCAGGCAGCCCAAATCGAGTACACCCACTTGCATTTTCCAGGGGCAGAGCAAATGGTGTCAACTTACATGCCTCCAGCCTGGGAGGGGCAACATACACCTTGTCAATGGGAAAGGAGCCCATGCCCTCAGTGTGAAAGGCCGCTATGCCTCCGTGCTTTGGCAGCCCAGGGATAGCGTCAGCTCTGAAATGCTTCCCAAGGAGCAGAGTCAGAGAACCTTTGAAGCACAGAGCAGGTCCAGCCCAGAACAAGGGCTGCTCTTGGCCTGAGAACACCCACGGCCCAGCGCTTCTTTTGGGTACACACGTGTAGAGGAAGGGTGTTGAATTCTGCTGCCTGATAAGTTCTCCGGGCCGCGTAGTGTGAGCGCAAGTAGAGTGGCCCTCCATCTCATCCCAGGTTCATGTGTAAGTTGTACAAGGCCAACTCCCTGCTTGAATCCCTCTGTGGGCCACGTAACCTCCAGAGAGAGATGGATGATTGGGACCCAGGGCTGCTATCTCGGTTAAGGTTCTGTGCGTCAGCTTCGCAGCTGTTCTCTCGAAGCGGGTCCCAAGGCTTTTGGGAAGAGTTTCCTTAGAGCGTCAGAAACAGGAGATTACCCGACAGGCCCACGGGGATGCCAGTTCTCTCCAGCAACAGCGCTACCAGCCTCAGACACTTGGGTTCTCTTGGGCAGATGGCAGAACACTATGCTTGGAAGCTTCTTCCATCCGGTTTGAGAGTCGCACGTCCACGGCATCCTAGGATTCCAAGTGTTGCCGTGCCGCCACAATCTCCAATTCTTAGGCCTATGAGGGCAGAGTGTCTGGCAGTTCTGAAAGAGACCTTAGGAATGCAGGCGTTTTGGCTCCTTCCACCGAGAAACCAGCTCCTCCAGACCCTCTGTCGTTAGGCAATTCATCTTAGACTATCTCTAGGCGCCCTCTTTCCTCCTCCACGAAGTAAGACACAAACGGAATCGCCCTAAAGGGAAGAAGCCTTCGGAGTCCGGCAGAGAGGCAGCCTCTCCCACTCAGCATTGCCCCACGGCTGAGCCCAGGGTATGGGACCGAGAGAGGGAGAAAGACAGCCGTAACCCCGAGCTTTTCCACAGTGTCGTATAGGCCTCACCCTCACGCTCACGTCCGTTTCAGAGAGGAAACACCAGGCCTCGGTGTGCTCTCCTGCGGCAAGGAAACTTTGCTGTCATTCCTGAGGTGGCACATTGGCTCAGGACTGCCCTACCCGAAGGACTCACGGCGTGCAGCCCTATTGGTTGAGATCAGCCCCTCTGGCTCTTGCTCGGATGAAAGCAACTGGGCAAAGAGGCGTGCATAAGCTGGGGACCGTGGCAGCTTCCCCTAGTCTACACCAGCACAGCACTCTGAGGGAGAGGAGCTGCTGACGTTTGGTAGCAACATCTCCTATTCTGAAGAGAAACGTTTCCTTGTAAGTGGGTTCCATCAGCCTTGCCATATTTTCTCAGCTGGCTATGATGGAGGGCAGTCAGGTGGCAGACTCCCCCGAGGCCCTGCTTCCCAGACTGTGATACAGACCCCCCGCCTGCTTCAGCCCAACGGGACGGCTTACGGTAAGGTAAAAACCCTGTGTTGGGAAGTTCCTGCCTAACCCTCGCACAAGCACGAGCATACTGGTCATGGGTCAAAGACTTTGCCCACAAGTTTAACGTATTTGCTCCCATCTAGCCTCCGAAGGCCGGGTTTCCCTAGCTAGGCATCACACTTCAGGAACGGTACTCAGGGTGCTGGTGACTGCAGGTTGTTTCACCAGGCAGCCCAAATCGAGTACACCCACTTGCATTTTCCAGGGGCAGAGCAAATGGTGTCAACTTACATGCCTCCAGCCTGGGAGGGGCAACATACACCTTGTCAATGGGAAAGGAGCCCATGCCCTCAGTGTGAAAGGCCGCTATGCCTCCGTGCTTTGGCAGCCCAGGGATAGCGTCAGCTCTGAAATGCTTCCCAAGGAGCAGAGTCAGAGAACCTTTGAAGCACAGAGCAGGTCCAGCCCAGAACAAGGGCTGCTCTTGGCCTGAGAACACCCACGGCCCAGCGCTTCTTTTGGGTACACACGTGTAGAGGAAGGGTGTTGAATTCTGCTGCCTGATAAGTTCTCCGGGCCGCGTAGTGTGAGCGCAAGTAGAGTGGCCCTCCATCTCATCCCAGGTTCATGTGTAAGTTGTACAAGGCCAACTCCCTGCTTGAATCCCTCTGTGGGCCACGTAACCTCCAGAGAGAGATGGATGATTGGGACCCAGGGCTGCTATCTCGGTTAAGGTTCTGTGCGTCAGCTTCGCAGCTGTTCTCTCGAAGCGGGTCCCAAGGCTTTTGGGAAGAGTTTCCTTAGAGCGTCAGAAACAGGAGATTACCCGACAGGCCCACGGGGATGCCAGTTCTCTCCAGCAACAGCGCTACCAGCCTCAGACACTTGGGTTCTCTTGGGCAGATGGCAGAACACTATGCTTGGAAGCTTCTTCCATCCGGTTTGAGAGTCGCACGTCCACGGCATCCTAGGATTCCAAGTGTTGCCGTGCCGCCACAATCTCCAATTCTTAGGCCTATGAGGGCAGAGTGTCTGGCAGTTCTGAAAGAGACCTTAGGAATGCAGGCGTTTTGGCTCCTTCCACCGAGAAACCAGCTCCTCCAGACCCTCTGTCGTTAGGCAATTCATCTTAGACTATCTCTAGGCGCCCTCTTTCCTCCTCCACGAAGTAAGACACAAACGGAATCGCCCTAAAGGGAAGAAGCCTTCGGAGTCCGGCAGAGAGGCAGCCTCTCCCACTCAGCATTGCCCCACGGCTGAGCCCAGGGTATGGGACCGAGAGAGGGAGAAAGACAGCCGTAACCCCGAGCTTTTCCACAGTGTCGTATAGGCCTCACCCTCACGCTCACGTCCGTTTCAGAGAGGAAACACCAGGCCTCGGTGTGCTCTCCTGCGGCAAGGAAACTTTGCTGTCATTCCTGAGGTGGCACATTGGCTCAGGACTGCCCTACCCGAAGGACTCACGGCGTGCAGCCCTATTGGTTGAGATCAGCCCCTCTGGCTCTTGCTCGGATGAAAGCAACTGGGCAAAGAGGCGTGCATAAGCTGGGGACCGTGGCAGCTTCCCCTAGTCTACACCAGCACAGCACTCTGAGGGAGAGGAGCTGCTGACGTTTGGTAGCAACATCTCCTATTCTGAAGAGAAACGTTTCCTTGTAAGTGGGTTCCATCAGCCTTGCCATATTTTCTCAGCTGGCTATGATGGAGGGCAGTCAGGTGGCAGACTCCCCCGAGGCCCTGCTTCCCAGACTGTGATACAGACCCCCCGCCTGCTTCAGCCCAACGGGACGGCTTACGGTAAGGTAAAAACCCTGTGTTGGGAAGTTCCTGCCTAACCCTCGCACAAGCACGAGCATACTGGTCATGGGTCAAAGACTTTGCCCACAAGTTTAACGTATTTGCTCCCATCTAGCCTCCGAAGGCCGGGTTTCCCTAGCTAGGCATCACACTTCAGGAACGGTACTCAGGGTGCTGGTGACTGCAGGTTGTTTCACCAGGCAGCCCAAATCGAGTACACCCACTTGCATTTTCCAGGGGCAGAGCAAATGGTGTCAACTTACATGCCTCCAGCCTGGGAGGGGCAACATACACCTTGTCAATGGGAAAGGAGCCCATGCCCTCAGTGTGAAAGGCCGCTATGCCTCCGTGCTTTGGCAGCCCAGGGATAGCGTCAGCTCTGAAATGCTTCCCAAGGAGCAGAGTCAGAGAACCTTTGAACCACAGAGCAGGTCCAGCCCAGAACAAGGGCTGCTCTTGGCCTGAGAACACCCACGGCCCAGCGCTTCTTTTGGGTACACACGTGTAGAGGAAGGGTGTTGAATTCTGCTGCCTGATAAGTTCTCCGGGCCGCGTAGTGTGAGCGCAAGTAGAGTGGCCCTCCATCTCATCCCAGGTTCATGTGTAAGTTGTACAAGGCCAACTCCCTGCTTGAATCCCTCTGTGGGCCACGTAACCTCCAGAGAGAGATGGATGATTGGGACCCAGGGCTGCTATCTCGGTTAAGGTTCTGTGCGTCAGCTTCGCAGCTGTTCTCTCGAAGCGGGTCCCAAGGCTTTTGGGAAGAGTTTCCTTAGAGCGTCAGAAACAGGAGATTACCCGACAGGCCCACGGGGATGCCAGTTCTCTCCAGCAACAGCGCTACCAGCCTCAGACACTTGGGTTCTCTTGGGCAGATGGCAGAACACTATGCTTGGAAGCTTCTTCCATCCGGTTTGAGAGTCGCACGTCCACGGCATCCTAGGATTCCAAGTGTTGCCGTGCCGCCACAATCTCCAATTCTTAGGCCTATGAGGGCAGAGTGTCTGGCAGTTCTGAAAGAGACCTTAGGAATGCAGGCGTTTTGGCTCCTTCCACCGAGAAACCAGCTCCTCCAGACCCTCTGTCGTTAGGCAATTCATCTTAGACTATCTCTAGGCGCCCTCTTTCCTCCTCCACGAAGTAAGACACAAACGGAATCGCCCTAAAGGGAAGAAGCCTTCGGAGTCCGGCAGAGAGGCAGCCTCTCCCACTCAGCATTGCCCCACGGCTGAGCCCAGGGTATGGGACCGAGAGAGGGAGAAAGACAGCCGTAACCCCGAGCTTTTCCACAGTGTCGTATAGGCCTCACCCTCACGCTCACGTCCGTTTCAGAGAGGAAACACCAGGCCTCGGTGTGCTCTCCTGCGGCAAGGAAACTTTGCTGTCATTCCTGAGGTGGCACATTGGCTCAGGACTGCCCTACCCGAAGGACTCACGGCGTGCAGCCCTATTGGTTGAGATCAGCCCCTCTGGCTCTTGCTCGGATGAAAGCAACTGGGCAAAGAGGCGTGCATAAGCTGGGGACCGTGGCAGCTTCCCCTAGTCTACACCAGCACAGCACTCTGAGGGAGAGGAGCTGCTGACGTTTGGTAGCAACATCTCCTATTCTGAAGAGAAACGTTTCCTTGTAAGTGGGTTCCATCAGCCTTGCCATATTTTCTCAGCTGGCTATGATGGAGGGCAGTCAGGTGGCAGACTCCCCCGAGGCCCTGCTTCCCAGACTGTGATACAGACCCCCCGCCTGCTTCAGCCCAACGGGACGGCTTACGGTAAGGTAAAAACCCTGTGTTGGGAAGTTCCTGCCTAACCCTCGCACAAGCACGAGCATACTGGTCATGGGTCAAAGACTTTGCCCACAAGTTTAACGTATTTGCTCCCATCTAGCCTCCGAAGGCCGGGTTTCCCTAGCTAGGCATCACACTTCAGGAACGGTACTCAGGGTGCTGGTGACTGCAGGTTGTTTCACCAGGCAGCCCAAATCGAGTACACCCACTTGCATTTTCCAGGGGCAGAGCAAATGGTGTCAACTTACATGCCTCCAGCCTGGGAGGGGCAACATACACCTTGTCAATGGGAAACAAGCCCATGCCCTCAGTGTGAAAGGCCGCTATGCCTCCGTGCTTTGGCAGCCCAGGGATAGCGTCAGCTCTGAAATGCTTCCCAAGGAGCAGAGTCAGAGAACCTTTGAAGCACAGAGCAGGTCCAGCCCAGAACAAGGGCTGCTCTTGGCCTGAGAACACCCACGGCCCAGCGCTTCTTTTGGGTACACACGTGTAGAGGAAGGGTGTTGAATTCTGCTGCCTGATAAGTTCTCCGGGCCGCGTAGTGTGAGCGCAAGTAGAGTGGCCCTCCATCTCATCCCAGGTTCATGTGTAAGTTGTACAAGGCCAACTCCCTGCTTGAATCCCTCTGTGGGCCACGTAACCTCCAGAGAGAGATGGATGATTGGGACCCAGGGCTGCTATCTCGGTTAAGGTTCTGTGCGTCAGCTTCGCAGCTGTTCTCTCGAAGCGGGTCCCAAGGCTTTTGGGAAGAGTTTCCTTAGAGCGTCAGAAACAGGAGATTACCCGACAGGCCCACGGGGATGCCAGTTCTCTCCAGCAACAGCGCTACCAGCCTCAGACACTTGGGTTCTCTTGGGCAGATGGCAGAACACTATGCTTGGAAGCTTCTTCCATCCGGTTTGAGAGTCGCACGTCCACGGCATCCTAGGATTCCAAGTGTTGCCGTGCCGCCACAATCTCCAATTCTTAGGCCTATGAGGGCAGAGTGTCTGGCAGTTCTGAAAGAGACCTTAGGAATGCAGGCGTTTTGGCTCCTTCCACCGAGAAACCAGCTCCTCCAGACCCTCTGTCGTTAGGCAATTCATCTTAGACTATCTCTAGGCGCCCTCTTTCCTCCTCCACGAAGTAAGACACAAACGGAATCGCCCTAAAGGGAAGAAGCCTTCTGAGTCCGGCAGAGAGGCAGCCTCTCCCACTCAGCATTGCCCCACGGCTGAGCCCAGGGTATGGGACCGAGAGAGGGAGAAAGACAGCCGTAACCCCGAGCTTTTCCACAGTGTCGTATAGGCCTCACCCTCACGCTCACGTCCGTTTCAGAGAGGAAACACCAGGCCTCGGTGTGCTCTCCTGCGGCAAGGAAACTTTGCTGTCATTCCTGAGGTGGCACATTGTCTCAGGACTGCCCTACCCGAAGGACTCACGGCGTGCAGCCCTATTGGTTGAGATCAGCCCCTCTGGCTCTTGCTCGGATGAAAGCAACTGGGCAAAGAGGCGTGCATAAGCTGGGGACCGTGGCAGCTTCCCCTAGTCTACACCAGCACAGCACTCTGAGGGAGAGGAGCTGCTGACGTTTGGTAGCAACATCTCCTATTCTGAAGAGAAACGTTTCCTTGTAAGTGGGTTCCATCAGCCTTGCCATATTTTCTCAGCTGGCTATGATGGAGGGCAGTCAGGTGGCAGACTCCCCCGAGGCCCTGCTTCCCAGACTGTGATACAGACCCCCCGCCTGCTTCAGCCCAACGGGACGGCTTACGGTAAGGTAAAAACCCTGTGTTGGGAAGTTCCTGCCTAACCCTCGCACAAGCACGAGCATACTGGTCATGGGTCAAAGACTTTGCCCACAAGTTTAACGTATTTGCTCCCATCTAGCCTCCGAAGGCCGGGTTTCCCTAGCTAGGCATCACACTTCAGGAACGGTACTCAGGGTGCTGGTGACTGCAGGTTGTTTCACCAGGCAGCCCAAATCGAGTACACCCACTTGCATTTTCCAGGGGCAGAGCAAATGGTGTCAACTTACATGCCTCCAGCCTGGGAGGGGCAACATACACCTTGTCAATGGGAAAGGAGCCCATGCCCTCAGTGTGAAAGGCCGCTATGCCTCCGTGCTTTGGCAGCCCAGGGATAGCGTCAGCTCTGAAATGCTTCCCAAGGAGCAGAGTCAGAGAACCTTTGAAGCACAGAGCAGGTCCAGCCCAGAACAAGGGCTGCTCTTGGCCTGAGAACACCCACGGCCCAGCGCTTCTTTTGGGTACACACGTGTAGAGGAAGGGTGTTGAATTCTGCTGCCTGATAAGTTCTCCGGGCCGCGTAGTGTGAGCGCAAGTAGAGTGGCCCTCCATCTCATCCCAGGTTCATGTGTAAGTTGTACAAGGCCAACTCCCTGCTTGAATCCCTCTGTGGGCCACGTAACCTCCAGAGAGAGATGGATGATTGGGACCCAGGGCTGCTATCTCGGTTAAGGTTCTGTGCGTCAGCTTCGCAGCTGTTCTCTCGAAGCGGGTCCCAAGGCTTTTGGGAAGAGTTTCCTTAGAGCGTCAGAAACAGGAGATTACCCGACAGGCCCACGGGGATGCCAGTTCTCTCCAGCAACAGCGCTACCAGCCTCAGACACTTGGGTTCTCTTGGGCAGATGGCAGAACACTATGCTTGGAAGCTTCTTCCATCCGGTTTGAGAGTCGCACGTCCACGGCATCCTAGGATTCCAAGTGTTGCCGTGCCGCCACAATCTCCAATTCTTAGGCCTATGAGGGCAGAGTGTCTGGCAGTTCTGAAAGAGACCTTAGGAATGCAGGCGTTTTGGCTCCTTCCACCGAGAAACCAGCTCCTCCAGACCCTCTGTCGTTAGGCAATTCATCTTAGACTATCTCTAGGCGCCCTCTTTCCTCCTCCACGAAGTAAGACACAAACGGAATCGCCCTAAAGGGAAGAAGCCTTCTGAGTCCGGCAGAGAGGCAGCCTCTCCCACTCAGCATTGCCCCACGGCTGAGCCCAGGGTATGGGACCGAGAGAGGGAGAAAGACAGCCGTAACCCCGAGCTTTTCCACAGTGTCGTATAGGCCTCACCCTCACGCTCACGTCCGTTTCAGAGAGGAAACACCAGGCCTCGGTGTGCTCTCCTGCGGCAAGGAAACTTTGCTGTCATTCCTGAGGTGGCACATTGTCTCAGGACTGCCCTACCCGAAGGACTCACGGCGTGCAGCCCTATTGGTTGAGATCAGCCCCTCTGGCTCTTGCTCGGATGAAAGCAACTGGGCAAAGAGGCGTGCATAAGCTGGGGACCGTGGCAGCTTCCCCTAGTCTACACCAGCACAGCACTCTGAGGGAGAGGAGCTGCTGACGTTTGGTAGCAACATCTCCTATTCTGAAGAGAAACGTTTCCTTGTAAGTGGGTTCCATCAGCCTTGCCATATTTT
Organism: Eschrichtius robustus; assembly: GCF_028021215.1. Classification (NCBI taxonomy): domain Eukaryota; kingdom Metazoa; phylum Chordata; class Mammalia; order Artiodactyla; family Eschrichtiidae; genus Eschrichtius; species Eschrichtius robustus. The sequence goes on from NC_090837.1 coordinate 62,928,571, forward strand.
CTCAGCTGGCTATGATGGAGGGCAGTCAGGTGGCAGACTCCCCCGAGGCCCTGCTTCCCAGACTGTGATACAGACCCCCCGCCTGCTTCAGCCCAACGGGACGGCTTACGGTAAGGTAAAAACCCTGTGTTGGGAAGTTCCTGCCTAACCCTCGCACAAGCACGAGCATACTGGTCATGGGTCAAAGACTTTGCCCACAAGTTTAACGTATTTGCTCCCATCTAGCCTCCGAAGGCCGGGTTTCCCTAGCTAGGCATCACACTTCAGGAACGGTACTCAGGGTGCTGGTGACTGCAGGTTGTTTCACCAGGCAGCCCAAATCGAGTACACCCACTTGCATTTTCCAGGGGCAGAGCAAATGGTGTCAACTTACATGCCTCCAGCCTGGGAGGGGCAACATACACCTTGTCAATGGGAAAGGAGCCCATGCCCTCAGTGTGAAAGGCCGCTATGCCTCCGTGCTTTGGCAGCCCAGGGATAGCGTCAGCTCTGAAATGCTTCCCAAGGAGCAGAGTCAGAGAACCTTTGAAGCACAGAGCAGGTCCAGCCCAGAACAAGGGCTGCTCTTGGCCTGAGAACACCCACGGCCCAGCGCTTCTTTTGGGTACACACGTGTAGAGGAAGGGTGTTGAATTCTGCTGCCTGATAAGTTCTCCGGGCCGCGTAGTGTGAGCGCAAGTAGAGTGGCCCTCCATCTCATCCCAGGTTCATGTGTAAGTTGTACAAGGCCAACTCCCTGCTTGAATCCCTCTGTGGGCCACGTAACCTCCAGAGAGAGATGGATGATTGGGACCCAGGGCTGCTATCTCGGTTAAGGTTCTGTGCGTCAGCTTCGCAGCTGTTCTCTCGAAGCGGGTCCCAAGGCTTTTGGGAAGAGTTTCCTTAGAGCGTCAGAAACAGGAGATTACCCGACAGGCCCACGGGGATGCCAGTTCTCTCCAGCAACAGCGCTACCAGCCTCAGACACTTGGGTTCTCTTGGGCAGATGGCAGAACACTATGCTTGGAAGCTTCTTCCATCCGGTTTGAGAGTCGCACGTCCACGGCATCCTAGGATTCCAAGTGTTGCCGTGCCGCCACAATCTCCAATTCTTAGGCCTATGAGGGCAGAGTGTCTGGCAGTTCTGAAAGAGACCTTAGGAATGCAGGCGTTTTGGCTCCTTCCACCGAGAAACCAGCTCCTCCAGACCCTCTGTCGTTAGGCAATTCATCTTAGACTATCTCTAGGCGCCCTCTTTCCTCCTCCACGAAGTAAGACACAAACGGAATCGCCCTAAAGGGAAGAAGCCTTCTGAGTCCGGCAGAGAGGCAGCCTCTCCCACTCAGCATTGCCCCACGGCTGAGCCCAGGGTATGGGACCGAGAGAGGGAGAAAGACAGCCGTAACCCCGAGCTTTTCCACAGTGTCGTATAGGCCTCACCCTCACGCTCACGTCCGTTTCAGAGAGGAAACACCAGGCCTCGGTGTGCTCTCCTGCGGCAAGGAAACTTTGCTGTCATTCCTGAGGTGGCACATTGGCTCAGGACTGCCCTACCCGAAGGACTCACGGCGTGCAGCCCTATTGCTTGAGATCAGCCCCTCTGGCTCTTGCTCGGATGAAAGCAACTGGGCAAAGAGGCGTGCATAAGCTGGGGACCGTGGCAGCTTCCCCTAGTCTACACCAGCACAGCACTCTGAGGGAGAGGAGCTGCTGACGTTTGGTAGCAACATCTCCTATTCTGAAGAGAAACGTTTCCTTGTAAGTGGGTTCCATCAGCCTTGCCATATTTTCTCAGCTGGCTATGATGGAGGGCAGTCAGGTGGCAGACTCCCCCGAGGCCCTGCTTCCCAGACTGTGATACAGACCCCCCGCCTGCTTCAGCCCAACGGGACGGCTTACGGTAAGGTAAAAACCCTGTGTTGGGAAGTTCCTGCCTAACCCTCGCACAAGCACGAGCATACTGGTCATGGGTCAAAGACTTTGCCCACAAGTTTAACGTATTTGCTCCCATCTAGCCTCCGAAGGCCGGGTTTCCCTAGCTAGGCATCACACTTCAGGAACGGTACTCAGGGTGCTGGTGACTGCAGGTTGTTTCACCAGGCAGCCCAAATCGAGTACACCCACTTGCATTTTCCAGGGGCAGAGCAAATGGTGTCAACTTACATGCCTCCAGCCTGGGAGGGGCAACATACACCTTGTCAATGGGAAAGGAGCCCATGCCCTCAGTGTGAAAGGCCGCTATGCCTCCGTGCTTTGGCAGCCCAGGGATAGCGTCAGCTCTGAAATGCTTCCCAAGGAGCAGAGTCAGAGAACCTTTGAACCACAGAGCAGGTCCAGCCCAGAACAAGGGCTGCTCCTGGCCTGAGAACACCCACGGCCCAGCGCTTCTTTTGGGTACACACGTGTAGAGGAAGGGTGTTGAATTCTGCTGCCTGATAAGTTCTCCGGGCCGCGTAGTGTGAGCGCAAGTAGAGTGGCCCTCCATCTCATCCCAGGTTCATGTGTAAGTTGTACAAGGCCAACTCCCTGCTTGAATCCCTCTGTGGGCCACGTAACCTCCAGAGAGAGATGGATGATTGGGACCCAGGGCTGCTATCTCGGTTAAGGTTCTGTGCGTCAGCTTCGCAGCTGTTCTCTCGAAGCGGGTCCCAAGGCTTTTGGGAAGAGTTTCCTTAGAGCGTCAGAAACAGGAGATTACCCGACAGGCCCACGGGGATGCCAGTTCTCTCCAGCAACAGCGCTACCAGCCTCAGACACTTGGGTTCTCTTGGGCAGATGGCAGAACACTATGCTTGGAAGCTTCTTCCATCCGGTTTGAGAGTCGCACGTCCACGGCATCCTAGGATTCCAAGTGTTGCCGTGCCGCCACAATCTCCAATTCTTAGGCCTATGAGGGCAGAGTGTCTGGCAGTTCTGAAAGAGACCTTAGGAATGCAGGCGTTTTGGCTCCTTCCACCGAGAAACCAGCTCCTCCAGACCCTCTGTCGTTAGGCAATTCATCTTAGACTATCTCTAGGCGCCCTCTTTCCTCCTCCACGAAGTAAGACACAAACGGAATCGCCCTAAAGGGAAGAAGCCTTCGGAGTCCGGCAGAGAGGCAGCCTCTCCCACTCAGCATTGCCCCACGGCTGAGCCCAGGGTATGGGACCGAGAGAGGGAGAAAGACAGCCGTAACCCCGAGCTTTTCCACAGTGTCGTATAGGCCTCACCCTCACGCTCACGTCCGTTTCAGAGAGGAAACACCAGGCCTCGGTGTGCTTTCCTGCGGCAAGGAAACTTTGCTGTCATTCCTGAGGTGGCACATTGGCTCAGGACTGCCCTACCCGAAGGACTCACGGCGTGCAGCCCTATTGCTTGAGATCAGCCCCTCTGGCTCTTGCTCGGATGAAAGCAACTGGGCAAAGAGCCGTGCATAAGCTGGGGACCGTGGGAGCTTCCCCTAGTCTACACCAGCACAGCACTCTGAGGGAGAGGAGCTGCTGACGTTTGGTAGCAACATCTCCTATTCTGAAGAGAAACGTTTCCTTGTAAGTGGGTTCCATCAGCCTTGCCATATTTTCTCAGCTGGCTATGATGGAGGGCAGTCAGGTGGCAGACTCCCCCGAGGCCCTGCTTCCCAGACTGTGATACAGACCCCCCGCCTGCTTCAGCCCAACGGGACGGCTTACGGTAAGGTAAAAACCCTGTGTTGGGAAGTTCCTGCCTAACCCTCGCACAAGCACGAGCATACTGGTCATGGGTCAAAGACTTTGCCCACAAGTTTAACGTATTTGCTCCCATCTAGCCTCCGAAGGCCGGGTTTCCCTAGCTAGGCATCACACTTCAGGAACGGTACTCAGGGTGCTGGTGACTGCAGGTTGTTTCACCAGGCAGCCCAAATCGAGTACACCCACTTGCATTTTCCAGGGGCAGAGCAAATGGTGTCAACTTACATGCCTCCAGCCTGGGAGGGGCAACATACACCTTGTCAATGGGAAAGGAGCCCATGCCCTCAGTGTGAAAGGCCGCTATGCCTCCGTGCTTTGGCAGCCCAGGGATAGCGTCAGCTCTGAAATGCTTCCCAAGGAGCAGAGTCAGAGAACCTTTGAACCACAGAGCAGGTCCAGCCCAGAACAAGGGCTGCTCTTGGCCTGAGAACACCCACGGCCCAGCGCTTCTTTTGGGTACACACGTGTAGAGGAAGGGTGTTGAATTCTGCTGCCTGATAAGTTCTCCGGGCCGCGTAGTGCGAGCGCAAGTAGAGTGGCCCTCCATCTCATCCCAGGTTCATGTGTAAGTTGTACAAGGCCAACTCCCTGCTTGAATCCCTCTGTGGGCCACGTAACCTCCAGAGAGAGATGGATGATTGGGACCCAGGGCTGCTATCTCGGTTAAGGTTCTGTGCGTCAGCTTCGCAGCTGTTCTCTCGAAGCGGGTCCCAAGGCTTTTGGGAAGAGTTTCCTTAGAGCGTCAGAAACAGGAGATTACCCGACAGGCCCACGGGGATGCCAGTTCTCTCCAGCAACAGCGCTACCAGCCTCAGACACTTGGGTTCTCTTGGGCAGATGGCAGAACACTATGCTTGGAAGCTTCTTCCATCCGGTTTGAGAGTCGCACGTCCACGGCATCCTAGGATTCCAAGTGTTGCCGTGCCGCCACAATCTCCAATTCTTAGGCCTATGAGGGCAGAGTGTCTGGCAGTTCTGAAAGAGACCTTAGGAATGCAGGCGTTTTGGCTCCTTCCACCGAGAAACCAGCTCCTCCAGACCCTCTGTCGTTAGGCAATTCATCTTAGACTATCTCTAGGCGCCCTCTTTCCTCCTCCACGAAGTAAGACACAAACGGAATCGCCCTAAAGGGAAGAAGCCTTCGGAGTCCGGCAGAGAGGCAGCCTCTCCCACTCAGCATTGCCCCACGGCTGAGCCCAGGGTATGGGACCGAGAGAGGGAGAAAGACAGCCGTAACCCCGAGCTTTTCCACAGTGTCGTATAGGCCTCACCCTCACGCTCACGTCCGTTTCATAGAGGAAACACCAGGCCTCGGTGTGCTCTCCTGCGGCAAGGAAACTTTGCTGTCATTCCTGAGGTGGCACATTGGCTCAGGACTGCCCTACCCGAAGGACTCACGGCGTGCAGCCCTATTGCTTGAGATCAGCCCCTCTGGCTCTTGCTCGGATGAAAGCAACTGGGCAAAGAGGCGTGCATAAGCTGGGGACCGTGGCAGCTTCCCCTAGTCTACACCAGCACAGCACTCTGAGGGAGAGGAGCTGCTGACGTTTGGTAGCAACATCTCCTATTCTGAAGAGAAACGTTTCCTTGTAAGTGGGTTCCATCAGCCTTGCCATATTTTCTCAGCTGGCTATGATGGAGGGCAGTCAGGTGGCAGACTCCCCCGAGGCCCTGCTTCCCAGACTGTGATACAGACCCCCCGCCTGCTTCAGCCCAACGGGACGGCTTACGGTAAGGTAAAAACCCTGTGTTGGGAAGTTCCTGCCTAACCCTCGCACAAGCACGAGCATACTGGTCATGGGTCAAAGACTTTGCCCACAAGTTTAACGTATTTGCTCCCATCTAGCCTCCGAAGGCCGGGTTTCCCTAGCTAGGCATCACACTTCAGGAACGGTACTCAGGGTGCTGGTGACTGCAGGTTGTTTCACCAGGCAGCCCAAATCGAGTACACCCACTTGCATTTTCCAGGGGCAGAGCAAATGGTGTCAACTTACATGCCTCCAGCCTGGGAGGGGCAACATACACCTTGTCAATGGGAAAGGAGCCCATGCCCTCAGTGTGAAAGGCCGCTATGCCTCCGTGCTTTGGCAGCCCAGGGATAGCGTCAGCTCTGAAATGCTTCCCAAGGAGCAGAGTCAGAGAACCTTTGAACCACAGAGCAGGTCCAGCCCAGAACAAGGGCTGCTCTTGGCCTGAGAACACCCACGGCCCAGCGCTTCTTTTGGGTACACACGTGTAGAGGAAGGGTGTTGAATTCTGCTGCCTGATAAGTTCTCCGGGCCGCGTAGTGTGAGCGCAAGTAGAGTGGCCCTCCATCTCATCCCAGGTTCATGTGTAAGTTGTACAAGGCCAACTCCCTGCTTGAATCCCTCTGTGGGCCACGTAACCTCCAGAGAGAGATGGATGATTGGGACCCAGGGCTGCTATCTCGGTTAAGGTTCTGTGCGTCAGCTTCGCAGCTGTTCTCTCGAAGCGGGTCCCAAGGCTTTTGGGAAGAGTTTCCTTAGAGCGTCAGAAACAGGAGATTACCCGACAGGCCCACGGGGATGCCAGTTCTCTCCAGCAACAGCGCTACCAGCCTCAGACACTTGGGTTCTCTTGGGCAGATGGCAGAACACTATGCTTGGAAGCTTCTTCCATCCGGTTTGAGAGTCGCACGTCCACGGCATCCTAGGATTCCAAGTGTTGCCGTGCCGCCACAATCTCCAATTCTTAGGCCTATGAGGGCAGAGTGTCTGGCAGTTCTGAAAGAGACCTTAGGAATGCAGGCGTTTTGGCTCCTTCCACCGAGAAACCAGCTCCTCCAGACCCTCTGTCGTTAGGCAATTCATCTTAGACTATCTCTAGGCGCCCTCTTTCCTCCTCCACGAAGTAAGACACAAACGGAATCGCCCTAAAGGGAAGAAGCCTTCGGAGTCCGGCAGAGAGGCAGCCTCTCCCACTCAGCATTGCCCCACGGCTGAGCCCAGGGTATGGGACCGAGAGAGGGAGAAAGACAGCCGTAACCCCGAGCTTTTCCACAGTGTCGTATAGGCCTCACCCTCACGCTCACGTCCGTTTCAGAGAGGAAACACCAGGCCTCGGTGTGCTCTCCTGCGGCAAGGAAACTTTGCTGTCATTCCTGAGGTGGCACATTGGCTCAGGACTGCCCTACCCGAAGGACTCACGGCGTGCAGCCCTATTGCTTGAGATCAGCCCCTCTGGCTCTTGCTCGGATGAAAGCAACTGGGCAAAGAGGCGTGCATAAGCTGGGGACCGTGGCAGCTTCCCCTAGTCTACACCAGCACAGCACTCTGAGGGAGAGGAGCTGCTGACGTTTGGTAGCAACATCTCCTATTCTGAAGAGAAACGTTTCCTTGTAAGTGGGTTCCATCAGCCTTGCCATATTTTCTCAGCTGGCTATGATGGAGGGCAGTCAGGTGGCAGACTCCCCCGAGGCCCTGCTTCCCAGACTGTGATACAGACCCCCCGCCTGCTTCAGCCCAACGGGACGGCTTACGGTAAGGTAAAAACCCTGTGTTGGGAAGTTCCTGCCTAACCCTCGCACAAGCACGAGCATACTGGTCATGGGTCAAAGACTTTGCCCACAAGTTTAACGTATTTGCTCCCATCTAGCCTCCGAAGGCCGGGTTTCCCTAGCTAGGCATCACACTTCAGGAACGGTACTCAGGGTGCTGGTGACTGCAGGTTGTTTCACCAGGCAGCCCAAATCGAGTACACCCACTTGCATTTTCCAGGGGCAGAGCAAATGGTGTCAACTTACATGCCTCCAGCCTGGGAGGGGCAACATACACCTTGTCAATGGGAAAGGAGCCCATGCCCTCAGTGTGAAAGGCCGCTATGCCTCCGTGCTTTGGCAGCCCAGGGATAGCGTCAGCTCTGAAATGCTTCCCAAGGAGCAGAGTCAGAGAACCTTTGAACCACAGAGCAGGTCCAGCCCAGAACAAGGGCTGCTCTTGGCCTGAGAACACCCACGGCCCAGCGCTTCTTTTGGGTACACACGTGTAGAGGAAGGGTGTTGAATTCTGCTGCCTGATAAGTTCTCCGGGCCGCGTAGTGTGAGCGCAAGTAGAGTGGCCCTCCATCTCATCCCAGGTTCATGTGTAAGTTGTACAAGGCCAACTCCCTGCTTGAATCCCTCTGTGGGCCACGTAACCTCCAGAGAGAGATGGATGATTGGGACCCAGGGCTGCTATCTCGGTTAAGGTTCTGTGCGTCAGCTTCGCAGCTGTTCTCTCGAAGCGGGTCCCAAGGCTTTTGGGAAGAGTTTCCTTAGAGCGTCAGAAACAGGAGATTACCCGACAGGCCCACGGGGATGCCAGTTCTCTCCAGCAACAGCGCTACCAGCCTCAGACACTTGGGTTCTCTTGGGCAGATGGCAGAACACTATGCTTGGAAGCTTCTTCCATCCGGTTTGAGAGTCGCACGTCCACGGCATCCTAGGATTCCAAGTGTTGCCGTGCCGCCACAATCTCCAATTCTTAGGCCTATGAGGGCAGAGTGTCTGGCAGTTCTGAAAGAGACCTTAGGAATGCAGGCGTTTTGGCTCCTTCCACCGAGAAACCAGCTCCTCCAGACCCTCTGTCGTTAGGCAATTCATCTTAGACTATCTCTAGGCGCCCTCTTTCCTCCTCCACGAAGTAAGACACAAACGGAATCGCCCTAAAGGGAAGAAGCCTTCGGAGTCCGGCAGAGAGGCAGCCTCTCCCACTCAGCATTGCCCCACGGCTGAGCCCAGGGTATGGGACCGAGAGAGGGAGAAAGACAGCCGTAACCCCGAGCTTTTCCACAGTGTCGTATAGGCCTCACCCTCACGCTCACGTCCGTTTCAGAGAGGAAACACCAGGCCTCGGTGTGCTGTCCTGCGGCAAGGAAACTTTGCTGTCATTCCTGAGGTGGCACATTGGCTCAGGACTGCCCTACCCGAAGGACTCACGGCGTGCAGCCCTATTGGTTGAGATCAGCCCCTCTGGCTCTTGCTCGGATGAAAGCAACTGGGCAAAGAGGCGTGCATAAGCTGGGGACCGTGGCAGCTTCCCCTAGTCTACACCAGCACAGCACTCTGAGGGAGAGGAGCTGCTGACGTTTGGTAGCAACATCTCCTATTCTGAAGAGAAACGTTTCCTTGTAAGTGGGTTCCATCAGCCTTGCCATATTTTCTCAGCTGGCTATGATGGAGGGCAGTCAGGTGGCAGACTCCCCCGAGGCCCTGCTTCCCAGACTGTGATACAGACCCCCCGCCTGCTTCAGCCCAACGGGACGGCTTACGGTAAGGTAAAAACCCTGTGTTGGGAAGTTCCTGCCTAACCCTCGCACAAGCACGAGCATACTGGTCATGGGTCAAAGACTTTGCCCACAAGTTTAACGTATTTGCTCCCATCTAGCCTCCGAAGGCCGGGTTTCCCTAGCTAGGCATCACACTTCAGGAACGGTACTCAGGGTGCTGGTGACTGCAGGTTGTTTCACCAGGCAGCCCAAATCGAGTACACCCACTTGCATTTTCCAGGGGCAGAGCAAATGGTGTCAACTTACATGCCTCCAGCCTGGGAGGGGCAACATACACCTTGTCAATGGGAAACAAGCCCATGCCCTCAGTGTGAAAGGCCGCTATGCCTCCGTGCTTTGGCAGCCCAGGGATAGCGTCAGCTCTGAAATGCTTCCCAAGGAGCAGAGTCAGAGAACCTTTGAACCACAGAGCAGGTCCAGCCCAGAACAAGGGCTGCTCTTGGCCTGAGAACACCCACGGCCCAGCGCTTCTTTTGGGTACACACGTGTAGAGGAAGGGTGTTGAATTCTGCTGCCTGATAAGTTCTCCGGGCCGCGTAGTGTGAGCGCAAGTAGAGTGGCCCTCCATCTCATCCCAGGTTCATGTGTAAGTTGTACAAGGCCAACTCCCTGCTTGAATCCCTCTGTGGGCCACGTAACCTCCAGAGAGAGATGGATGATTGGGACCCAGGGCTGCTATCTCGGTTAAGGTTCTGTGCGTCAGCTTCGCAGCTGTTCTCTCGAAGCGGGTCCCAAGGCTTTTGGGAAGAGTTTCCTTAGAGCGTCAGAAACAGGAGATTACCCGACAGGCCCACGGGGATGCCAGTTCTCTCCAGCAACAGCGCTACCAGCCTCAGACACTTGGGTTCTCTTGGGCAGATGGCAGAACACTATGCTTGGAAGCTTCTTCCATCCGGTTTGAGAGTCGCACGTCCACGGCATCCTAGGATTCCAAGTGTTGCCGTGCCGCCACAATCTCCAATTCTTAGGCCTATGAGGGCAGAGTGTCTGGCAGTTCTGAAAGAGACCTTAGGAATGCAGGCGTTTTGGCTCCTTCCACCGAGAAACCAGCTCCTCCAGACCCTCTGTCGTTAGGCAATTCATCTTAGACTATCTCTAGGCGCCCTCTTTCCTCCTCCACGAAGTAAGACACAAACGGAATCGCCCTAAAGGGAAGAAGCCTTCGGAGTCCGGCAGAGAGGCAGCCTCTCCCACTCAGCATTGCCCCACGGCTGAGCCCAGGGTATGGGACCGAGAGAGGGAGAAAGACAGCCGTAACCCCGAGCTTTTCCACAGTGTCGTATAGGCCTCACCCTCACGCTCACGTCCGTTTCAGAGAGGAAACACCAGGCCTCGGTGTGCTCTCCTGCGGCAAGGAAACTTTGCTGTCATTCCTGAGGTGGCACATTGGCTCAGGACTGCCCTACCCGAAGGACTCACGGCGTGCAGCCCTATTGCTTGAGATCAGCCCCTCTGGCTCTTGCTCGGATGAAAGCAACTGGGCAAAGAGGCGTGCATAAGCTGGGGACCGTGGCAGCTTCCCCTAGTCTACACCAGCACAGCACTCTGAGGGAGAGGAGCTGCTGACGTTTGGTAGCAACATCTCCTATTCTGAAGAGAAACGTTTCCTTGTAAGTGGGTTCCATCAGCCTTGCCATATTTTCTCAGCTGGCTATGATGGAGGGCAGTCAGGTGGCAGACTCCCCCGAGGCCCTGCTTCCCAGACTGTGATACAGACCCCCCGCCTGCTTCAGCCCAACGGGACGGCTTACGGTAAGGTAAAAACCCTGTGTTGGGAAGTTCCTGCCTAACCCTCGCACAAGCACGAGCATACTGGTCATGGGTCAAAGACTTTGCCCACAAGTTTAACGTATTTGCTCCCATCTAGCCTCCGAAGGCCGGGTTTCCCTAGCTAGGCATCACACTTCAGGAACGGTACTCAGGGTGCTGGTGACTGCAGGTTGTTTCACCAGGCAGCCCAAATCGAGTACACCCACTTGCATTTTCCAGGGGCAGAGCAAATGGTGTCAACTTACATGCCTCCAGCCTGGGAGGGGCAACATACACCTTGTCAATGGGAAACAAGCCCATGCCCTCAGTGTGAAAGGCCGCTATGCCTCCGTGCTTTGGCAGCCCAGGGATAGCGTCAGCTCTGAAATGCTTCCCAAGGAGCAGAGTCAGAGAACCTTTGAACCACAGAGCAGGTCCAGCCCAGAACAAGGGCTGCTCTTGGCCTGAGAACACCCACGGCCCAGCGCTTCTTTTGGGTACACACGTGTAGAGGAAGGGTGTTGAATTCTGCTGCCTGATAAGTTCTCCGGGCCGCGTAGTGTGAGCGCAAGTAGAGTGGCCCTCCATCTCATCCCAGGTTCATGTGTAAGTTGTACAAGGCCAACTCCCTGCTTGAATCCCTCTGTGGGCCACGTAACCTCCAGAGAGAGATGGATGATTGGGACCCAGGGCTGCTATCTCGGTTAAGGTTCTGTGCGTCAGCTTCGCAGCTGTTCTCTCGAAGCGGGTCCCAAGGCTTTTGGGAAGAGTTTCCTTAGAGCGTCAGAAACAGGAGATTACCCGACAGGCCCACGGGGATGCCAGTTCTCTCCAGCAACAGCGCTACCAGCCTCAGACACTTGGGTTCTCTTGGGCAGATGGCGGAACACTATGCTTGGAAGCTTCTTCCATCCGGTTTGAGAGTCTCACCTCCACGGCATCCTAGGATTCCAAGTGTTGCCGTGCCGCCACAATCTCCAATTCTTAGGCCTATGAGGGCAGAGTGTCTGGCAGTTCTGAAGGAGACCTTAGGAATGCAGGCGTTTTGGCTCCTTCCACCGAGAAACCAGCTCCTCCAGACCCTCTGTCGTTAGGCAATTCATCTTAGACTATCTCTAGGCGCCCTCTTTCCTCCTCCACGAAGTAAGACACAAACGGAATCGCCCTAAAGGGAAGAAGCCTTCGGAGTCCGGCAGAGAGGCAGCCTCTCCCACTCAGCATTGCCCCACGGCTGAGCCCAGGGTATGGGACCGAGAGAGGGAGAAAGACAGCCGTAACCCCGAGCTTTTCCACAGTGTCGTATAGGCCTCACCCTCACGCTCACGTCCGTTTCAGAGAGGAAACACCAGGCCTCGGTGTGCTGTCCTGCGGCAAGGAAACTTTGCTGTCATTCCTGAGGTGGCACATTGGCTCAGGACTGCCCTACCCGAAGGACTCACGGCGTGCAGCCCTATTGGTTGAGATCAGCCCCTCTGGCTCTTGCTCGGATGAAAGCAACTGGACAAAGAGCCGTGCATAAGCTGGGGACCGTGGCAGCTTCCCCTAGTCTACACCAGCACAGCACTCTGAGGGAGAGGAGCTGCTGACGTTTGGTAGCAACATCTCCTATTCTGAAGAGAAACGTTTCCTTGTAAGTGGGTTCCATCAGCCTTGCCATATTTTCTCAGCTGGCTATGATGGAGGGCAGTCAGGTGGCAGACTCCCCCGAGGCCCTGCTTCCCAGAATGTGATACAGACCCCCCGCCTGCTTCAGCCCAACGGGACGGCTTACGGTAAGGTAAAACCCTGTGTTGGGAAGTTCCTGCCTAACCCTCGCACAAGCACGAGCATACTGGTCATGGGTCAAAGACTTTGCCCAAAAGTTTAACGTATTCGCTCCCATCTAGCCTCCGAAGGCCGGGTTTCCCTAGCTAGGCATCACACTTCAGGAACGGTACTCAGGGTGCTGGTGACTGCAGGTTGTTTCACCAGGCAGCCCAAATCCAGTACACCCACTTGCATTTTCCAGGGGCAGAGCAAATGGTGTCAACTTACATGCCTCCAGCCTGGGAGGGGCAACATACACCTTGTCAATGGGAAACGAGCCCATGCCCTCAGTGTGAAAGGCCGCTATGCCTCCGTGCTTTGGCAGCCCAGGGATAGCGTCAGCTCTGAAATGCTTCCCAAGGAGCAGAGTCAGAGAACCTTTGAAGCACAGAGCAGGTCCAGCCCAGAACAAGGACTGCTCTTGGCCTGAGAACACCCACGGCCCAGCGCTTCTTTTGGGTACACACGTGTAGAGGAAGGGTGTTGAATTCTGCTGCCTGATAAGTTCTCCGGGCCGCGTAGTGTGAGCGCAAGTAGAGTGGCCCTCCATCTCATCCCAGGTTCATGTGTAAGTTGTACAAGGCCAACTCCCTGCTTGAATCCCTCTGTGGGCCACGTAACCTCCAGAGAGAGATGGATGATTGGGACCCAGGGCTGCTATCTCGGTTAAGGTTCTGTGCGTCAGCTTCGCAGCTGTTCTCTCGAAGCGGGTCCCAAGGCTTTTGGGAAGAGTTTCCTTAGAGCGTCAGAAACAGGAGATTACCCGACAGGCCCACGGGGATGCCAGTTCTCTCCAGCAACAGCGCTACCAGCCTCAGACACTTGGGTTCTCTTGGGCAGATGGCAGAACACTATGCTTGGAAGCTTCTTCCATCCGGTTTGAGAGTCGCACGTCCACGGCATCCTAGGATTCCAAGTGTTGCCGTGCCGCCACAATCTCCAATTCTTAGGCCTATGAGGGCAGAGTGTCTGGCAGTTCTGAAGGAGACCTTAGGAATGCAGGCGTTTTGGCTCCTTCCACCGAGAAACCAGCTCCTCCAGACCCTCTGTCGTTAGGCAATTCATCTTAGACTATCTCTAGGCGCCCTCTTTCCTCCTCCACGAAGTAAGACACAAACGGAATCGCCCTAAAGGGAAGAAGCCTTCGGAGTCCGGCAGAGAGGCAGCCTCTCCCACTCAGCATTGCCCCACGGCTGAGCCCAGGGTATGGGACCGGGAGAGGGAGAAAGACAGCCGTAACCCCGAGCTTTTCCACAGTGTCGTATAGGCCTCACCCTCACGCTCACGTCCGTTTCATAGAGGAAACACCAGGCCTCGGTGTGCTTTCCTGCGGCAAGGAAACTTTGCTGTCATTCCTGAGGTGGCACATTGGCTCAGGACTGCCCTACCCGAAGGACTCACGGCGTGCAGCCCTATTGGTTGAGATCAGCCCCTCTGTCTCTTGCTCGGATGAAAGCAACTGGGCAAAGAGCCGTGCATAAGCTGGGGACCGTGGCAGCTTCCCCTAGTCTACACCAGCACAGCACTCTGAGGGAGAGGAGCTGCTGACGTTTGGTAGCAACATCTCCTATTCTGAAGAGAAACGTTTCCTTGTAAGTGGGTTCCATCAGCCTTGCCATATTTTCTCAGCTGGCTATGATGGAGGGCAGTCAGGTGGCAGACTCCCCCGAGGCCCTGCTTCCCAGACTGTGATACAGACCCCCCGCCTGCTTCAGCCCAACGGGACGGCTTACGGTAAGGTAAAAACCCTGTGTTGGGAAGTTCCTGCCTAACCCTCGCACAAGCACGAGCATACTGGTCATGGGTCAAAGACTTTGCCCACAAGTTTAATGTATTTGCTCCCATCTAGCCTCCGAAGGCCGGGTTTCCCTAGCTAGGCATCACACTTCAGGAACGGTACTCAGGGTGCTGGTGACTGCAGGTTGTTTCACCAGGCAGCCCAAATCGAGTACACCCACTTGCATTTTCCAGGGGCAGAGCAAATGGTGTCAACTTACATGCCTCCAGCCTGGGAGGGGCAACATACACCTTGTCAATGGGAAACAAGCCCATGCCCTCAGTGTGAAAGGCCGCTATGCCTCCGTGCTTTGGCAGCCCAGGGATAGCGTCAGCTCTGAAATGCTTCCCAAGGAGCAGAGTCAGAGAACCTTTGAACCACAGAGCAGGTCCAGCCCAGAACAAGGGCTGCTCTTGGCCTGAGAACACCCACGGCCCAGCGCTTCTTTTGGGTACACACGTGTAGAGGAAGGGTGTTGAATTCTGCTGCCTGATAAGTTCTCCGGGCCGCGTAGTGTGAGCGCAAGTAGAGTGGCCCTCCATCTCATCCCAGGTTCATGTGTAAGTTGTACAAGGCCAACTCCCTGCTTGAATCCCTCTGTGGGCCACGTAACCTCCAGAGAGAGATGGATGATTGGGACCCAGGGCTGCTATCTCGGTTAAGGTTCTGTGCGTCAGCTTCGCAGCTGTTCTCTCGAAGCGGGTCCCAAGGCTTTTGGGAAGAGTTTCCTTAGAGCGTCAGAAAGAGGAGATTACCCGACAGGCCCACGGGGATGCCAGTTCTCTCCAGCAACAGCGCTACCAGCCTCAGACACTTGGGTTCTCTTGGGCAGATGGCAGAACACTATGCTTGGAAGCTTCTTCCATCCGGTTTGAGAGTCGCACGTCCACGGCATCCTAGGATTCCAAGTGTTGCCGTGCCGCCACAATCTCCAATTCTTAGGCCTATGAGGGCAGAGTGTCTGGCAGTTCTGAAAGAGACCTTAGGAATGCAGGCGTTTTGGCTCCTTCCACCGAGAAACCAGCTCCTCCAGACCCTCTGTCGTTAGGCAATTCATCTTAGACTATCTCTAGGCGCCCTCTTTCCTCCTCCACGAAGTAAGACACAAACGGAATCGCCCTAAAGGGAAGAAGCCTTCGGAGTCCGGCAGAGAGGCAGCCTCTCCCACTCAGCATTGCCCCACGGCTGAGCCCAGGGTATGGGACCGGGAGAGGGAGAAAGACAGCCGTAACCCCGAGCTTTTCCACAGTGTTGTATAGGCCTCACCCTCACGCTCACGTCCGTTTCATAGAGGAAACACCAGGCCTCGGTGTGCTCTCCTGCGGCAAGGAAACTTTGCTGTCATTCCTGAGGTGGCACATTGGCTCAGGACTGCCCTACCCGAAGGACTCACGGCGTGCAGCCCTATTGCTTGAGATCAGCCCCTCTGGCTCTTGCTCGGATGAAAGCAACTGGGCAAAGAGCCGTGCATAAGCTGGGGACCGTGGGAGCTTCCCCTAGTCTACACCAGCACAGCACTCTGAGGGAGAGGAGCTGCTGACGTTTGGTAGCAACATCTCCTATTCTGAAGAGAAACGTTTCCTTGTAAGTGGGTTCCATCAGCCTTGCCATATTTTCTCAGCTGGCTATGATGGAGGGCAGTCAGGTGGCAGACTCCCCCGAGGCCCTGCTTCCCAGACTGTGATACAGACCCCCCGCCTGCTTCAGCCCAACGGGACGGCTTACGGTAAGGTAAAAACCCTGTGTTGGGAAGTTCCTGCCTAACCCTCGCACAAGCACGAGCATACTGGTCATGGGTGAAAGACTTTGCCCACAAATTTAACGTATTTGCTCCCATCTAGCCTCCGAAGGCCGGGTTTCCCTAGCTAGGCATCACACTTCAGGAACGGTACTCAGGGTGCTGGTGACTGCAGGTTGTTTCACCAGGCAGCCCAAATCGAGTACACCCACTTGCATTTTCCAGGGGCAGAGCAAATGGTGTCAACTTACATGCCTCCAGCCTGGGAGGGGCAACATACACCTTGTCAATGGGAAACAAGCCCATGCCCTCAGTGTGAAAGGCCGCTATGCCTCCGTGCTTTGGCAGCCCAGGGATAGCGTCAGCTCTGAAATGCTTCCCAAGGAGCAGAGTCAGAGAACCTTTGAACCACAGAGCAGGTCCAGCCCAGAACAAGGGCTGCTCTTGGCCTGAGAACACCCACGGCCCAGCGCTTCTTTTGGGTACACACGTGTAGAGGAAGGGTGTTGAATTCTGCTGCCTGATAAGTTCTCCGGGCCGCGTAGTGTGAGCGCAAGTAGAGTGGCCCTCCATCTCATCCCAGGTTCATGTGTAAGTTGTACAAGGCCAACTCCCTGCTTGAATCCCTCTGTGGGCCACGTAACCTCCAGAGAGAGATGGATGATTGGGACCCAGGGCTGCTATCTCGGTTAAGGTTCTGTGCGTCAGCTTCGCAGCTGTTCTCTCGAAGCGGGTCCCAAGGCTTTTGGGAAGAGTTTCCTTAGAGCGTCAGAAACAGGAGATTACCCGACAGGCCCACGGGGATGCCAGTTCTCTCCAGCAACAGCGCTACCAGCCTCAGACACTTGGGTTCTCTTGGGCAGATGGCGGAACACTATGCTTGGAAGCTTCTTCCATCCGGTTTGAGAGTCTCACCTCCACGGCATCCTAGGATTCCAAGTGTTGCCGTGCCGCCACAATCTCCAATTCTTAGGCCTATGAGGGCAGAGTGTCTGGCAGTTCTGAAGGAGACCTTAGGAATGCAGGCGTTTTGGCTCCTTCCACCGAGAAACCAGCTCCTCCAGACCCTCTGTCGTTAGGCAATTCATCTTAGACTATCTCTAGGCGCCCTCTTTCCTCCTCCACGAAGTAAGACACAAACGGAATCGCCCTAAAGGGAAGAAGCCTTCGGAGTCCGGCAGAGAGGCAGCCTCTCCCAGTCAGCATTGCCCCACGGTTGAGCCCAGGGTATGGGACCGAGAGAGGGAGAAAGACAGCCGTAACCCCGAGCTTTTCCACAGTGTCGTATAGGCCTCACCCTCACGCTCACGTCCGTTTCAGAGAGGAAACACCAGGCCTCGGTGTGCTGTCCTGCGGCAAGGAAACTTTGCTGTCATTCCTGAGGTGGCACATTGGCTCAGGACTGCCCTACCCGAAGGACTCACGGCGTGCAGCCCTATTGGTTGAGATCAGCCCCTCTGGCTCTTGCTCGGATGAAAGCAACTGGGCAAAGAGCCGTGCATAAGCTGGGGACCGTGGGAGCTTCCCCTAGTCTACACCAGCACAGCACTCTGAGGGAGAGGAGCTGCTGACGTTTGGTAGCAACATCTCCTATTCTGAAGAGAAACGTTTCCTTGTAAGTGGGTTCCATCAGCCTTGCCATATTTTCTCAGCTGGCTATGATGGAGGGCAGTCAGGTGGCAGACTCCCCCGAGGCCCTGCTTCCCAGACTGTGATACAGACCCCCCGCCTGCTTCAGCCCAACGGGACGGCTTACGGTAAGGTAAAAACCCTGTGTTGGGAAGTTCCTGCCTAACCCTCGCACAAGCACGAGCATACTGGTCATGGGTCAAAGACTTTGCCCACAAGTTTAACGTATTTGCTCCCATCTAGCCTCCGAAGGCCGGGTTTCCCTAGCTAGGCATCACACTTCAGGAACGGTACTCAGGGTGCTGGTGACTGCAGGTTGTTTCACCAGGCAGCCCAAATCGAGTACACCCACTTGCATTTTCCAGGGGCAGAGCAAATGGTGTCAACTTACATGCCTCCAGCCAGGGAGGGGCAACATACACCTTGTCAATGGGAAACAAGCCCATGCCCTCAGTGTGAAAGGCCGCTATGCCTCCGTGCTTTGGCAGCCCAGGGATAGCGTCAGCTCTGAAATGCTTCCCAAGGAGCAGAGTCAGAGAACCTTTGAACCACAGAGCAGGTCCAGCCCAGAACAAGGACTGCTCTTGGCCTGAGAACACCCACGGCCCAGCGCTTCTTTTGGGTACACACGTGTAGAGGAAGGGTGTTGAATTCTGCTGCCTGATAAGTTCTCCGGGCCGCGTAGTGTGAGCGCAAGTAGAGTGGCCCTCCATCTCATCCCAGGTTCATGTGTAAGTTGTACAAGGCCAACTCCCTGCTTGAATCCCTCTGCGGGCCACGTAACCTCCAGAGAGAGATGGATGATTGGGACCCAGGGCTGCTATCTCGGTTAAGGTTCTGTGCGTCAGCTTCGCAGCTGTTCTCTCGAAGCGGGTCCCAAGGCTTTTGGGAAGAGTTTCCTTAGAGCGTCAGAAACAGGAGATTACCCGACAGGCCCACGGGGATGCCAGTTCTCTCCAGCAACAGCGCTACCAGCCTCAGACACTTGGGTTCTCTTGGGCAGATGGCAGAACACTATGCTTGGAAGCTTCTTCCATCCGGTTTGAGAGTCGCACGTCCACGGCATCCTAGGATTCCAAGTGTTGCCGTGCCGCCACAATCTCCAATTCTTAGGCCTATGAGGGCAGAGTGTCTGGCAGTTCTGAAGGAGACCTTAGGAATGCAGGCGTTTTGGCTCCTTCCACCGAGAAACCAGCTCCTCCAGACCCTCTGTCGTTAGGCAATTCATCTTAGACTATCTCTAGGCGCCCTCTTTCCTCCTCCACGAAATAAGACACAAACGGAATCGCCCTAAAGGGAAGAAGCCTTCGGAGTCCGGCAGAGAGGCAGCCTCTCCCACTCAGCATTGCCCCACGGCTGAGCCCAGGGTATGGGACCGAGAGAGGGAGAAAGACAGCCGTAACCCCGAGCTTTTCCACAGTGTCGTATAGGCCTCACCCTCACGCTCATGTCCGTTTCATAGAGGAAACACCAGGCCTCGGTGTGCTTTCCTGCGGCAAGGAAACTTTGCTGTCATTCCTGAGGTGGCACATTGGCTCAGGACTGCCCTACCCGAAGGACTCACGGCGTGCAGCCCTATTGGTTGAGATCAGCCCCTCTGGCTCTTGCTCGGATGAAAGCAACTGGGCAAAGAGGCGTGCATAAGCTGGGGACCGTGGCAGCTTCCCCTAGTCTACACCAGCACAGCACTCTGAGGGAGAGGAGCTGCTGACGTTTGGTAGCAACATCTCCTATTCTGAAGAGAAACGTTTCCTTGTAAGTGGGTTCCATCAGCCTTGCCATATTTTCTCAGCTGGCTATGATGGAGGGCAGTCAGGTGGCAGACTCCCCCGAGGCCCTGCTTCCCAGACTGTGATACAGACCCCCCGCCTGCTTCAGCCCAACGGGACGGCTTACGGTAAGGTAAAAACCCTGTGTTGGGAAGTTCCTGCCTAACCCTCGCACAAGCACGAGCATACTGGTCATGGGTCAAAGACTTTGCCCACAAGTTTAACGTATTTGCTCCCATCTAGCCTCCGAAGGCCGGGTTTCCCTAGCTAGGCATCACACTTCAGGAACGGTACTCAGGGTGCTGGTGACTGCAGGTTGTTTCACCAGGCAGCCCAAATCGAGTACACCCACTTGCATTTTCCAGGGGCAGAGCAAATGGTGTCAACTTACATGCCTCCAGCCTGGGAGGGGCAACATACTCCTTGTCAATGGGAAACAAGCCCATGCCCTCAGTGTGAAAGGCCGCTATGCCTCCGTGCTTTGGCAGCCCAGGGATAGCGTCAGCTCTGAAATGCTTCCCAAGGAGCAGAGTCAGAGAACCTTTGAAGCACAGAGCAGGTCCAGCCCAGAACAAGGACTGCTCTTGGCCTGAGAACACCCACGGCCCAGCGCTTCTTTTGGGTACACACGTGTAGAGGAAGGGTGTTGAATTCTGCTGCCTGATAAGGTCTCCGGGCCGCGTAGTGTGAGCGCAAGTAGAGTGGCCCTCCATCTCATCCCAGGTTCATGTGTAAGTTGTACAAGGCCAACTCCCTGCTTGAATCCCTCTGTGGGCCACGTAACCTCCAGAGAGAGATGGATGATTGGGACCCAGGGCTGCTATCTCGGTTAAGGTTCTGTGCGTCAGCTTCGAAGGCTGTTCTCTCGAAGCGGGTCCCAAGGCTTTTGGGAAGAGTTTCCTTAGAGCGTCAGAAACAGGAGATTACCCGACAGGCCCACGGGGATGCCAGTTCTCTCCAGCAACAGCGCTACCAGCCTCAGACACTTGGGTTCTCTTGGGCAGATGGCAGAACACTATGCTTGGAAGCTTCTTCCATCCGGTTTGAGAGTCGCACGTCCACGGCATCCTAGGATTCCAAGTGTTGCCGTGCCGCCACAATCTCCAATTCTTAGGCCTATGAGGGCAGAGTGTCTGGCAGTTCTGAAAGTGACCTTAGGAATGCAGGCGTTTTCGCTCCTTCCACCGAGAAACCAGCTCCTCCAGACCCTCTGTCGTTAGGCAATTCATCTTAGACTATCTCTAGGCGCCCTCTTTCCTCCTCCACGAAGTAAGACACAAACGGAATCGCCCTAAAGGGAAGAAGCCTTCGGAGTCCGGCAGAGAGGCAGCCTCTCCCACTCAGCATTGCCCCACGGCTGAGCCCAGGGTATGGGACCGAGAGAGGGAGAAAGACAGCCGTAACCCCGAGCTTTTCCACAGTGTCGTATAGGCCTCACCCTCACGCTCATGTCCGTTTCAGAGAGGAAACACCAGGCCTCGGTGTGCTGTCCTGCGGCAAGGAAACTTTGCTGTCATTCCTGAGGTGGCACATTGGCTCAGGACTGCCCTACCCGAAGGACTCACGGCGTGCAGCCCTATTGGTTGAGATCATCCCCTCTGGCTCTTGCTCGGATGAAAGCAACTGGGCAAAGAGCCGTGCATAAGCTGGGGACCGTGGCAGCTTCCCCTAGTCTACACCAGCACAGCACTCTGAGGGAGAGGAGCTGCTGACGTTTGGTAGCAACATCTCCTATTCTGAAGAGAAACGTTTCCTTGTAAGTGGGTTCCATCAGCCTTGCCATATTTTCTCAGCTGGCTATGATGGAGGGCAGTCAGGTGGCAGACTCCCCCGAGGCCCTGCTTCCCAGACTGTGATACAGACCCCCCGCCTGCTTCAGCCCAACGGGACGGCTTACGGTAAGGTAAAAACCCTGTGTTGGGAAGTTCCTGCCTAACCCTCGCACAAGCACGAGCATACTGGTCATGGGTGAAAGACTTTGCCCACAAGTTTAACGTATTTGCTCCCATCTAGCCTCCGAAGGCCGGGTTTCCCTAGCTAGGCATCACACTTCAGGAACGGTACTCAGGGTGCTGGTGACTGCAGGTTGTTTCACCAGGCAGCCCAAATCGAGTACACCCACTTGCATTTTCCAGGGGCAGAGCAAATGGTGTCAACTTACATGCCTCCAGCCTGGGAGGGGCAACATACACCTTGTCAATGGGAAACAAGCCCATGCCCTCAGTGTGAAAGGCCGCTATGCCTCCGTGCTTTGGCAGCCCAGGGATAGCGTCAGCTCTGAAATGCTTCCCAAGGAGCAGAGTCAGAGAACCTTTGAACCACAGAGCAGGTCCAGCCCAGAACAAGGGCTGCTCTTGGCCTGAGAACACCCACGGCCCAGCGCTTCTTTTGGGTACACACGTGTAGAGGAAGGGTGTTGAATTCTGCTGCCTGATAAGTTCTCCGGGCCGCGTAGTGTGAGCGCAAGTAGAGTGGCCCTCCATCTCATCCCAGGTTCATGTGTAAGTTGTACAAGGCCAACTCCCTGCTTGAATCCCTCTGTGGGCCACGTAACCTCCAGAGAGAGATGGATGATTGGGACCCAGGGCTGCTATCTCGGTTAAGGTTCTGTGCGTCAGCTTCGCAGCTGTTCTCTCGAAGCGGGTCCCAAGGCTTTTGGGAAGAGTTTCCTTAGAGCGTCAGAAACAGGAGATTACCCGACAGGCCCACGGGGATGCCAGTTCTCTCCAGCAACAGCGCTACCAGCCTCAGACACTTGGGTTCTCTTGGGCAGATGGCGGAACACTATGCTTGGAAGCTTCTTCCATCCGGTTTGAGAGTCTCACCTCCACGGCATCCTAGGATTCCAAGTGTTGCCGTGCCGCCACAATCTCCAATTCTTAGGCCTATGAGGGCAGAGTGTCTGGCAGTTCTGAAGGAGACCTTAGGAATGCAGGCGTTTTGGCTCCTTCCACCGAGAAACCAGCTCCTCCAGACCCTCTGTCGTTAGGCAATTCATCTTAGACTATCTCTAGGCGCCCTCTTTCCTCCTCCACGAAGTAAGACACAAACGGAATCGCCCTAAAGGGAAGAAGCCTTCGGAGTCCGGCAGAGAGGCAGCCTCTCCCACTCAGCATTGCCCCACGGTTGAGCCCAGGGTATGGGACCGAGAGAGGGAGAAAGACAGCCGTAACCCCGAGCTTTTCCACAGTGTCGTATAGGCCTCACCCTCACGCTCACGTCCGTTTCAGAGAGGAAACACCAGGCCTCGGTGTGCTGTCCTGCGGCAAGGAAACTTTGCTGTCATTCCTGAGGTGGCACATTGGCTCAGGACTGCCCTACCCGAAGGACTCACGGCGTGCAGCCCTATTGGTTGAGATCAGCCCCTCTGGCTCTTGCTCGGATGAAAGCAACTGGGCAAAGAGCCGTGCATAAGCTGGGGACCGTGGGAGCTTCCCCTAGTCTACACCAGCACAGCACTCTGAGGGAGAGGAGCTGCTGACGTTTGGTAGCAACATCTCCTATTCTGAAGAGAAACGTTTCCTTGTAAGTGGGTTCCATCAGCCTTGCCATATTTTCTCAGCTGGCTATGATGGAGGGCAGTCAGGTGGCAGACTCCCCCGAGGCCCTGCTTCCCAGACTGTGATACAGACCCCCCGCCTGCTTCAGCCCAACGGGACGGCTTACGGTAAGGTAAAAACCCTGTGTTGGGAAGTTCCTGCCTAACCCTCGCACAAGCACGAGCATACTGGTCATGGGTCAAAGACTTTGCCCACAAGTTTAACGTATTTGCTCCCATCTAGCCTCCGAAGGCCGGGTTTCCCTAGCTAGGCATCACACTTCAGGAACGGTACTCAGGGTGCTGGTGACTGCAGGTTGTTTCACCAGGCAGCCCAAATCGAGTACACCCACTTGCATTTTCCAGGGGCAGAGCAAATGGTGTCAACTTACATGCCTCTAGCCAGGGAGGGGCAACATACACCTTGTCAATGGGAAACAAGCCCATGCCCTCAGTGTGAAAGGCCGCTATGCCTCCGTGCTTTGGCAGCCCAGGGATAGCGTCAGCTCTGAAATGCTTCCCAAGGAGCAGAGTTAGAGAACCTTTGAACCACAGAGCAGGTCCAGCCCAGAACAAGGACTGCTCTTGGCCTGAGAACACCCACGGCCCAGCGCTTCTTTTGGGTACACACGTGTAGAGGAAGGGTGTTGAATTCTGCTGCCTGATAAGTTCTCCGGGCCGCGTAGTGTGAGCGCAAGTAGAGTGGCCCTCCATCTCATCCCAGGTTCATGTGTAAGTTGTACAAGGCCAACTCCCTGCTTGAATCCCTCTGTGGGCCACGTAACCTCCAGAGAGAGATGGATGATTGGGACCCAGGGCTGCTATCTCGGTTAAGGTTCTGTGCGTCAGCTTCGCAGCTGTTCTCTCGAAGCGGGTCCCAAGGCTTTTGGGAAGAGTTTCCTTAGAGCGTCAGAAACAGGAGATTACCCGACAGGCCCACGGGGATGCCAGTTCTCTCCAGCAACAGCGCTACCAGCCTCAGACACTTGGGTTCTCTTGGGCAGATGGCGGAACACTATGCTTGGAAGCTTCTTCCATCCGGTTTGAGAGTCTCACCTCCACGGCATCCTAGGATTCCAAGTGTTGCCGTGCCGCCACAATCTCCAATTCTTAGGCCTATGAGGGCAGAGTGTCTGGCAGTTCTGAAGGAGACCTTAGGAATGCAGGCGTTTTGGCTCCTTCCACCGAGAAACCAGCTCCTCCAGACCCTCTGTCGTTAGGCAATTCATCTTAGACTATCTCTAGGCGCCCTCTTTCCTCCTCCACGAAGTAAGACACAAACGGAATCGCCCTAAAGGGAAGAAGCCTTCGGAGTCCGGCAGAGAGGCAGCCTCTCCCACTCAGCATTGCCCCACGGCTGAGCCCAGGGTATGGGACCGAGAGAGGGAGAAAGACAGCCGTAACCCCGAGCTTTTCCACAGTGTCGTATAGGCCTCACCCTCACGCTCACGTCCGTTTCAGAGAGGAAACACCAGGCCTCGGTGTGCTGTCCTGCGGCAAGGAAACTTTGCTGTCATTCCTGAGGTGGCACATTGGCTCAGGACTGCCCTACCCGAAGGACTCACGGCGTGCAGCCCTATTGGTTGAGATCAGCCCCTCTGGCTCTTGCTCGGATGAAAGCAACTGGGCAAAGAGCCGTGCATAAGCTGGGGACCGTGGGAGCTTCCCCTAGTCTACACCAGCACAGCACTCTGAGGGAGAGGAGCTGCTGACGTTTGGTAGCAACATCTCCTATTCTGAAGAGAAACGTTTCCTTGTAAGTGGGTTCCATCAGCCTTGCCATATTTTCTCAGCTGGCTATGATAGAGGGCAGTCAGGTGGCAGACTCCCCCGAGGCCCTGCTCCCCAGACTGTGATACAGACCCCCCGCCTGCTTCAGCCCAACGGGACGGCTTACGGTAAGGTAAAAACCCTGTGTTGGGAAGTTCCTGCCTAACCCTCGCACAAGCACGAGCATACTGGTCATGGGTCAAAGACTTTGCCCACAAGTTTAACGTATTTGCTCCCATCTAGCCTCCGAAGGCCGGGTTTCCCTAGCTAGGCATCACACTTCAGGAACGGTACTCAGGGTGCTGGTGACTGCAGGTTGTTTCACCAGGCAGCCCAAATCCAGTACACCCACTTGCATTTTCCAGGGGCAGAGCAAATGGTGTCAACTTACATGCCTCCAGCCTGGGAGGGGCAACATACACCTTGTCAATGGGAAACGAGCCCATGCCCTCAGTGTGAAAGGCCGCTATGCCTCCGTGCTTTGGCAGCCCAGGGATAGCGTCAGCTCTGAAATGCTTCCCAAGGAGCAGAGTCAGAGAACCTTTGAACCACAGAGCAGGTCCAGCCCAGAACAAGGACTGCTCTTGGCCTGAGAACACCCACGGCCCAGCGCTTCTTTTGGGTACACACGTGTAGAGGAAGGGTGTTGAATTCTGCTGCCTGATAAGTTCTCCGGGCCGCGTAGTGTGAGCGCAAGTAGAGTGGCCCTCCATCTCATCCCAGGTTCATGTGTAAGTTGTACAAGGCCAACTCCCTGCTTGAATCCCTCTGTGGGCCACGTAACCTCCAGAGAGAGATGGATGATTGGGACCCAGGGCTGCTATCTCGGTTAAGGTACTGTGCGTCAGCTTCGCAGCTGTTCTCTCGAAGCGGGTCCCAAGGCTTTTGGGAAGAATTTCCTTAGAGCGTCAGAAACAGGAGATTACCCGACAGGCCCACGGGGATGCCAGTTCTCTCCAGCAACAGCGCTACCAGCCTCAGACACTTGGGTTCTCTTGGGCAGATGGCGGAACACTATGCTTGGAAGCTTCTTCCATCCGGTTTGAGAGTCTCACCTCCACGGCATCCTAGGATTCCAAGTGTTGCCGTGCCGCCACAATCTCCAATTCTTAGGCCTATGAGGGCAGAGTGTCTGGCAGTTCTGAAGGAGACCTTAGGAATGCAGGCGTTTTGGCTCCTTCCACCGAGAAACCAGCTCCTCCAGACCCTCTGTCGTTAGGCAATTCATCTTAGACTATCTCTAGGCGCCCTCTTTCCTCCTCCACGAAGTAAGACACAAACGGAATCGCCCTAAAGGGAAGAAGCCTTCGGAGTCCGGCAGAGAGGCAGCCTCTCCCACTCAGCATTGCCCCACGGCTGAGCCCAGGGTATGGGACCGAGAGAGGGAGAAAGACAGCCGTAACCCCGAGCTTTTCCACAGTGTCGTATAGGCCTCACCCTCACGCTCACGTCCGTTTCAGAGAGGAAACACCAGGCCTCGGTGTGCTGTCCTGCGGCAAGGAAACTTTGCTGTCATTCCTGAGGTGGCACATTGGCTCAGGACTGCCCTACCCGAAGGACTCACGGCGTGCAGCCCTATTGGTTGAGATCAGCCCCTCTGGCTCTTGCTCGGATGAAAGCAACTGGGCAAAGAGCCGTGCATAAGCTGGGGACCGTGGGAGCTTCCCCTAGTCTACACCAGCACAGCACTCTGAGGGAGAGGAGCTGCTGACGTTTGGTAGCAACATCTCCTATTCTGAAGAGAAACGTTTCCTTGTAAGTGGGTTCCATCAGCCTTGCCATATTTTCTCAGCTGGCTATGATGGAGGGCAGTCAGGTGGCAGACTCCCCCGAGGCCCTGCTTCCCAGACTGTGATACAGACCCCCCGCCTGCTTCAGCCCAACGGGACGGCTTACGGTAAGGTAAAAACCCTGTGTTGGGAAGTTCCTGCCTAACCCTCGCACAAGCACGAGCATACTGGTCATGGGTCAAAGACTTTGCCCACAAGTTTAACGTATTTGCTCCCATCTAGCCTCCGAAGGCCGGGTTTCCCTAGCTAGGCATCACACTTCAGGAACGGTACTCAGGGTGCTGGTGACTGCAGGTTGTTTCACCAGGCAGCCCAAATCGAGTACACCCACTTGCATTTTCCAGGGGCAGAGCAAATGGTGTCAACTTACATGCCTCCAGCCAGGGAGGGGCAACATACACCTTGTCAATGGGAAACAAGCCCATGCCCTCAGTGTGAAAGGCCGCTATGCCTCCGTGCTTTGGCAGCCCAGGGATAGCGTCAGCTCTGAAATGCTTCCCAAGGAGCAGAGTCAGAGAACCTTTGAACCACAGAGCAGGTCCAGCCCAGAACAAGGACTGCTCTTGGCCTGAGAACACCCACGGCCCAGCGCTTCTTTTGGGTACACACGTGTAGAGGAAGGGTGTTGAATTCTGCTGCCTGATAAGTTCTCCGGGCCGCGTAGTGTGAGCGCAAGTAGAGTGGCCCTCCATCTCATCCCAGGTTCATGTGTAAGTTGTACAAGGCCAACTCCCTGCTTGAATCCCTCTGTGGGCCACGTAACCTCCAGAGAGAGATGGATGATTGGGACCCAGGGCTGCTATCTCGGTTAAGGTTCTGTGCGTCAGCTTCGCAGCTGTTCTCTCGAAGCGGGTCCCAAGGCTTTTGGGAAGAGTTTCCTTAGAGCGTCAGAAAGAGGAGATTACCCGACAGGCCCACGGGGATGCCAGTTCTCTCCAGCAACAGCGCTACCAGCCTCAGACACTTGGGTTCTCTTGGGCAGATGGCGGAACACTATGCTTGGAAGCTTCTTCCATCCGGTTTGAGAGTCTCACCTCCACGGCATCCTAGGATTCCAAGTGTTGCCGTGCCGCCACAATCTCCAATTCTTAGGCCTATGAGGGCAGAGTGTCTGGCAGTTCTGAAGGAGACCTTAGGAATGCAGGCGTTTTGGCTCCTTCCACCGAGAAACCAGCTCCTCCAGACCCTCTGTCGTTAGGCAATTCATCTTAGACTATCTCTAGGCGCCCTCTTTCCTCCTCCACGAAGTAAGACACAAACGGAATCGCCCTAAAGGGAAGAAGCCTTCGGAGTCCGGCAGAGAGGCAGCCTCTCCCACTCAGCATTGCCCCACGGCTGAGCCCAGGGTATGGGACCGAGAGAGGGAGAAAGACAGCCGTAACCCCGAGCTTTTCCACAGTGTCGTATAGGCCTCACCCTCACGCTCACGTCCGTTTCAGAGAGGAAACACCAGGCCTCGGTGTGCTGTCCTGCGGCAAGGAAACTTTGCTGTCATTCCTGAGGTGGCACATTGGCTCAGGACTGCCCTACCCGAAGGACTCACGGCGTGCAGCCCTATTGGTTGAGATCAGCCCCTCTGGCTCTTGCTCGGATGAAAGCAACTGGGCAAAGAGCCGTGCATAAGCTGGGGACCGTGGCAGCTTCCCCTAGTCTACACCAGCACAGCACTCTGAGGGAGAGGAGCTGCTGACGTTTGGTAGCAACATCTCCTATTCTGAAGAGAAACGTTTCCTTGTAAGTGGGTTCCATCAGCCTTGCCATATTTTCTCAGCTGGCTATGATGGAGGGCAGTCAGGTGGCAGACTCCCCCGAGGCCCTGCTCCCCAGACTGTGATACAGACCCCCCGCCTGCTTCAGCCCAACGGGACGGCTTACGGTAAGGTAAAAACCCTGTGTTGGGAAGTTCCTGCCTAACCCTCGCACAAGCACGAGCATACTGGTCATGGGTCAAAGACTTTGCCCACAAGTTTAACGTATTTGCTCCCATCTAGCCTCCGAAGGCCGGGTTTCCCTAGCTAGGCATCACACTTCAGGAACGGTACTCAGGGTGCTGGTGACTGCAGGTTGTTTCACCAGGCAGCCCAAATCCAGTACACCCACTTGCATTTTCCAGGGGCAGAGCAAATGGTGTCAACTTACATGCCTCCAGCCTGGGAGGGGCAACATACACCTTGTCAATGGGAAACGAGCCCATGCCCTCAGTGTGAAAGGCCGCTATGCCTCCGTGCTTTGGCAGCCCAGGGATAGCGTCAGCTCTGAAATGCTTCCCAAGTAGCAGAGTCAGAGAACCTTTGAACCACAGAGCAGGTCCAGCCCAGAACAAGGACTGCTCTTGGCCTGAGAACACCCACGGCCCAGCGCTTCTTTTGGGTACACACGTGTAGAGGAAGGGTGTTGAATTCTGCTGCCTGATAAGTTCTCCGGGCCGCGTAGTGTGAGCGCAAGTAGAGTGGCCCTCCATCTCATCCCAGGTTCATGTGTAAGTTGT
Organism: Eschrichtius robustus; assembly: GCF_028021215.1. NCBI lineage: Eukaryota > Metazoa > Chordata > Mammalia > Artiodactyla > Eschrichtiidae > Eschrichtius > Eschrichtius robustus. The sequence continues at coordinate 62,957,597 of NC_090837.1, forward strand.
ACAAGGCCAACTCCCTGCTTGAATCCCTCTGTGGGCCACGTAACCTCCAGAGAGAGATGGATGATTGGGACCCAGGGCTGCTATCTCGGTTAAGGTTCTGTGCGTCAGCTTCGCAGCTGTTCTCTCGAAGCGGGTCCCAAGGCTTTTGGGAAGAGTTTCCTTAGAGCGTCAGAAACAGGAGATTACCCGACAGGCCCACGGGGATGCCAGTTCTCTCCAGCAACAGCGCTACCAGCCTCAGACACTTGGGTTCTCTTGGGCAGATGGCGGAACACTATGCTTGGAAGCTTCTTCCATCCGGTTTGAGAGTCTCACCTCCACGGCATCCTAGGATTCCAAGTGTTGCCGTGCCGCCACAATCTCCAATTCTTAGGCCTATGAGGGCAGAGTGTCTGGCAGTTCTGAAAGAGACCTTAGGAATGCAGGCGTTTTGGCTCCTGCCACCGAGAAACCAGCTCCTCCAGACCCTCTGTCGTTAGGCAATTCATCTTAGACTATCTCTAGGCGCCCTCTTTCCTCCTCCACGAAGTAAGACACAAACGGAATCGCCCTAAAGGGAAGAAGCCTTCGGAGTCCGGCAGAGAGGCAGCCTCTCCCACTCAGCATTGCCCCACGGCTGAGCCCAGGGTATGGGACCGGGAGAGGGAGAAAGACAGCCGTAACCCCGAGCTTTTCCACAGTGTCGTATAGGCCTCACCCTCACGCTCACGTCCGTTTCATAGAGGAAACACCAGGCCTCGGTGTGCTTTCCTGCGGCAAGGAAACTTTGCTGTCATTCCTGAGGTGGCACATTGGCTCAGGACTGCCCTACCCGAAGGACTCACGGCGTGCAGCCCTATTGGTTGAGATCAGCCCCTCTGTCTCTTGCTCGGATGAAAGCAACTGGGCAAAGAGCCGTGCATAAGCTGGGGACCGTGGCAGCTTCCCCTAGTCTACACCAGCACAGCACTCTGAGGGAGAGGAGCTGCTGACGTTTGGTAGCAACATCTCCTATTCTGAAGAGAAACGTTTCCTTGTAAGTGGGTTCCATCAGCCTTGCCATATTTTCTCAGCTGGCTATGATGGAGGGCAGTCAGGTGGCAGACTCCCCCGAGGCCCTGCTTCCCAGACTGTGATACAGACCCCCCGCCTGCTTCAGCCCAACGGGACGGCTTACGGTAAGGTAAAAACCCTGTGTTGGGAAGTTCCTGCCTAACCCTCGCACAAGCACGAGCATACTGGTCATGGGTCAAAGACTTTGCCCACAAGTTTAACGTATTTGCTCCCATCTAGCCTCCGAAGGCCGGGTTTCCCTAGCTAGGCATCACACTTCAGGAACGGTACTCAGGGTGCTGGTGACTGCAGGTTGTTTCACCAGGCAGCCCAAATCGAGTACACCCACTTGCATTTTCCAGGGGCAGAGCAAATGGTGTCAACTTACATGCCTCCAGCCTGGGAGGGGCAACATACACCTTGTCAATGGGAAAGGAGCCCATGCCCTCAGTGTGAAAGGCCGCTATGCCTCCGTGCTTTGGCAGCCCAGGGATAGCGTCAGCTCTGAAATGCTTCCCAAGGAGCAGAGTCAGAGAACCTTTGAACCACAGAGCAGGTCCAGCCCAGAACAAGGGCTGCTCTTGGCCTGAGAACACCCACGGCCCAGCGCTTCTTTTGGGTACACACGTGTAGAGGAAGGGTGTTGAATTCTGCTGCCTGATAAGTTCTCCGGGCCGCGTAGTGTGAGCGCAAGTAGAGTGGCCCTCCATCTCATCCCAGGTTCATGTGTAAGTTGTACAAGGCCAACTCCCTGCTTGAATCCCTCTGTGGGCCACGTAACCTCCAGAGAGAGATGGATGATTGGGACCCAGGGCTGCTATCTCGGTTAAGGTTCTGTGCGTCAGCTTCGCAGCTGTTCTCTCGAAGCGGGTCCCAAGGCTTTTGGGAAGAGTTTCCTTAGAGCGTCAGAAAGAGGAGATTACCCGACAGGCCCACGGGGATGCCAGTTCTCTCCAGCAACAGCGCTACCAGCCTCAGACACTTGGGTTCTCTTGGGCAGATGGCAGAACACTATGCTTGGAAGCTTCTTCCATCCGGTTTGAGAGTCGCACGTCCACGGCATCCTAGGATTCCAAGTGTTGCCGTGCCGCCACAATCTCCAATTCTTAGGCCTATGAGGGCAGAGTGTCTGGCAGTTCTGAAAGAGACCTTAGGAATGCAGGCGTTTTGGCTCCTTCCACCGAGAAACCAGCTCCTCCAGACCCTCTGTCGTTAGGCAATTCATCTTAGACTATCTCTAGGCGCCCTCTTTCCTCCTCCACGAAGTAAGACACAAACGGAATCGCCCTAAAGGGAAGAAGCCTTCTGAGTCCGGCAGAGAGGCAGCCTCTCCCACTCAGCATTGCCCCACGGCTGAGCCCAGGGTATGGGACCGAGAGAGGGAGAAAGACAGCCGTAACCCCGAGCTTTTCCACAGTGTCGTATAGGCCTCACCCTCACGCTCACGTCCGTTTCATAGAGGAAACACCAGGCCTCGGTGTGCTCTCCTGCGGCAAGGAAACTTTGCTGTCATTCCTGAGGTGGCACATTGGCTCAGGACTGCCCTACCCGAAGGACTCACGGCGTGCAGCCCTATTGCTTGAGATCAGCCCCTCTGGCTCTTGCTCGGATGAAAGCAACTGGGCAAAGAGCCGTGCATAAGCTGGGGACCGTGGCAGCTTCCCCTAGTCTACACCAGCACAGCACTCTGAGGGAGAGGAGCTGCTGACGTTTGGTAACAACATCTCCTATTCTGAAGAGAAACGTTTCCTTGTAAGTGGGTTCCATCAGCCTTGCCATATTTTCTCAGCTGGCTATGATGGAGGGCAGTCAGGTGGCAGACTCCCCCGAGGCCCTGCTTCCCAGACTGTGATACAGACCCCCCGCCTGCTTCAGCCCAACGGGACGGCTTACGGTAAGGTAAAAACCCTGTGTTGGGAAGTTCCTGCCTAACCCTCGCACAAGCACGAGCATACTGGTCATGGGTCAAAGACTTTGCCCACAAGTTTAACGTATTCGCTCCCATCTAGCCTCCGAAGGCCGGGTTTCCCTAGCTAGGCATCACACTTCAGGAACGGTACTCAGGGTGCTGGTGACTGCAGGTTGTTTCACCAGGCAGCCCAAATCCAGTACACCCACTTGCATTTTCCAGGGGCAGAGCAAATGGTGTCAACTTACATGCCTCCAGCCTGGGAGGGGCAACATACACCTTGTCAATGGGAAAGGAGCCCATGCCCTCAGTGTGAAAGGCCGCTATGCCTCCGTGCTTTGGCAGCCCAGGGATAGCGTCAGCTCTGAAATGCTTCCCAAGGAGCAGAGTCAGAGAACCTTTGAAGCACAGAGCAGGTCCAGCCCAGAACAAGGACTGCTCTTGGCCTGAGAACACCCACGGCCCAGCGCTTCTTTTGGGTACACACGTGTAGAGGAAGTGTGTTGAATTCTGCTGCCTGATAAGTTCTCCGGGCCGCGTAGTGTGAGCGCAAGTAGAGTGGCCCTCCATCTCATCCCAGGTTCATGTGTAAGTTGTACAAGGCCAACTCCCTGCTTGAATCCCTCTGTGGGCCACGTAACCTCCAGAGAGAGATGGATGATTGGGACCCAGGGCTGCTATCTCGGTTAAGGTACTGTGCGTCAGCTTCGCAGCTGTTCTCTCGAAGCGGGTCCCAAGGCTTTTGGGAAGAGTTTCCTTAGAGCGTCAGAAACCGGAGATTACCCGACAGGCCCACGGGGATGCCAGTTCTCTCCAGCAACAGCGCTACCAGCCTCAGACACTTGGGTTCTCTTGGGCAGATGGCGGAACACTATGCTTGGAAGCTTCTTCCATCCGGTTTGAGAGTCTCACCTCCACGGCATCCTAGGATTCCAAGTGTTGCCGTGCCGCCACAATCTCCAATTCTTAGGCCTATGAGGGCAGAGTGTCTGGCAGTTCTGAAGGAGACCTTAGGAATGCAGGCGTTTTGGCTCCTTCCACCGAGAAACCAGCTCCTCCAGACCCTCTGTCGTTAGGCAATTCATCTTAGACTATCTCTAGGCGCCCTCTTTCCTCCTCCACGAAGTAAGACACAAACGGAATCGCCCTAAAGGGAAGAAGCCTTCGGAGTCCGGCAGAGAGGCAGCCTCTCCCACTCAGCATTGCCCCACGGCTGAGCCCAGGGTATGGGACCGAGAGAGGGAGAAAGACAGCCGTAACCCCGAGCTTTTCCACAGTGTCGTATAGGCCTCACCCTCACGCTCACGTCCGTTTCAGAGAGGAAACACCAGGCCTCGGTGTGCTGTCCTGCGGCAAGGAAACTTTGCTGTCATTCCTGAGGTGGCACATTGGCTCAGGACTGCCCTACCCGAAGGACTCACGGCGTGCAGCCCTATTGGTTGAGATCAGCCCCTCTGGCTCTTGCTCGGATGAAAGCAACTGGACAAAGAGCCGTGCATAACCTGGGGACCGTGGCAGCTTCCCCTAGTCTACACCAGCACAGCACTCTGAGGGAGAGGAGCTGCTGACGTTTGGTAGCAACATCTCCTATTCTGAAGAGAAACGTTTCCTTGTAAGTGGGTTCCATCAGCCTTGCCATATTTTCTCAGCTGGCTATGATGGAGGGCAGTCAGGTGGCAGACTCCCCCGAGGCCCTGCTTCCCAGACTGTGATACAGACCCCCCGCCTGCTTCAGCCCAACGGGACGGCTTACGGTAAGGTAAAAACCCTGTGTTGGGAAGTTCCTGCCTAACCCTCGCACAAGCACGAGCATACTGGTCATGGGTCAAAGAATTTGCCCACAAGTTTAACGTATTCGCTCCCATCTAGCCTCCGAAGGCCGGGTTTCCCTAGCTAGGCATCACACTTCAGGAACGGTACTCAGGGTGCTGGTGACTGCAGGTTGTTTCACCAGGCAGCCCAAATCGAGTACACCCACTTGCATTTTCCAGGGGCAGAGCAAATGGTGTCAACTTACATGCCTCCAGCCTGGGAGGGGCAACATACACCTTGTCAATGGGAAACAAGCCCATGCCCTCAGTGTGAAAGGCCGCTATGCCTCCGTGCTTTGGCAGCCCAGGGATAGCGTCAGCTCTGAAATGCTTCCCAAGGAGCAGAGTCAGAGAACCTTTGAAGCACAGAGCAGGTCCAGCCCAGAACAAGGACTGCTCTTGGCCTGAGAACACCCACGGCCCAGCGCTTCTTTTGGGTACACACGTGTAGAGGAAGGGTGTTGAATTCTGCTGCCTGATAAGTTCTCCGGGCCGCGTAGTGTGAGCGCAAGTAGAGTGGCCCTCCATCTCATCCCAGGTTCATGTGTAAGTTGTACAAGGCCAACTCCCTGCTTGAATCCCTCTGCGGGCCACGTAACCTCCAGAGAGAGATGGATGATTGGGACCCAGGGCTGCTATCTCGGTTAAGGTTCTGTGCGTCAGCTTCGCAGCTGTTCTCTCGAAGCGGGTCCCAAGGCTTTTGGGAAGAGTTTCCTTAGAGCGTCAGAAACAGGAGATTACCCGACAGGCCCACGGGGATGCCAGTTCTCTCCAGCAACAGCGCTACCAGCCTCAGACACTTGGGTTCTCTTGGGCAGATGGCAGAACACTATGCTTGGAAGCTTCTTCCATCCGGTTTGAGAGTCGCACGTCCACGGCATCCTAGGATTCCAAGTGTTGCCGTGCCGCCACAATCTCCAATTCTTAGGCCTATGAGGGCAGAGTGTCTGGCAGTTCTGAAGGAGACCTTAGGAATGCAGGCGTTTTGGCTCCTTCCACCGAGAAACCAGCTCCTCCAGACCCTCTGTCGTTAGGCAATTCATCTTAGACTATCTCTAGGCGCCCTCTTTCCTCCTCCACGAAATAAGACACAAACGGAATCGCCCTAAAGGGAAGAAGCCTTCGGAGTCCGGCAGAGAGGCAGCCTCTCCCACTCAGCATTGCCCCACGGCTGAGCCCAGGGTATGGGACCGAGAGAGGGAGAAAGACAGCCGTAACCCCGAGCTTTTCCACAGTGTCGTATAGGCCTCACCCTCACGCTCATGTCCGTTTCATAGAGGAAACACCAGGCCTCGGTGTGCTTTCCTGCGGCAAGGAAACTTTGCTGTCATTCCTGAGGTGGCACATTGGCTCAGGACTGCCCTACCCGAAGGACTCACGGCGTGCAGCCCTATTGGTTGAGATCAGCCCCTCTGGCTCTTGCTCGGATGAAAGCAACTGGGCAAAGAGGCGTGCATAAGCTGGGGACCGTGGCAGCTTCCCCTAGTCTACACCAGCACAGCACTCTGAGGGAGAGGAGCTGCTGACGTTTGGTAGCAACATCTCCTATTCTGAAGAGAAACGTTTCCTTGTAAGTGGGTTCCATCAGCCTTGCCATATTTTCTCAGCTGGCTATGATGGAGGGCAGTCAGGTGGCAGACTCCCCCGAGGCCCTGCTTCCCAGACTGTGATACAGACCCCCCGCCTGCTTCAGCCCAACGGGACGGCTTACGGTAAGGTAAAAACCCTGTGTTGGGAAGTTCCTGCCTAACCCTCGCACAAGCACGAGCATACTGGTCATGGGTCAAAGACTTTGCCCACAAGTTTAACGTATTTGCTCCCATCTAGCCTCCGAAGGCCGGGTTTCCCTAGCTAGGCATCACACTTCAGGAACGGTACTCAGGGTGCTGGTGACTGCAGGTTGTTTCACCAGGCAGCCCAAATCGAGTACACCCACTTGCATTTTCCAGGGGCAGAGCAAATGGTGTCAACTTACATGCCTCCAGCCTGGGAGGGGCAACATACTCCTTGTCAATGGGAAACAAGCCCATGCCCTCAGTGTGAAAGGCCGCTATGCCTCCGTGCTTTGGCAGCCCAGGGATAGCGTCAGCTCTGAAATGCTTCCCAAGGAGCAGAGTCAGAGAACCTTTGAAGCACAGAGCAGGTCCAGCCCAGAACAAGGACTGCTCTTGGCCTGAGAACACCCACGGCCCAGCGCTTCTTTTGGGTACACACGTGTAGAGGAAGGGTGTTGAATTCTGCTGCCTGATAAGGTCTCCGGGCCGCGTAGTGTGAGCGCAAGTAGAGTGGCCCTCCATCTCATCCCAGGTTCATGTGTAAGTTGTACAAGGCCAACTCCCTGCTTGAATCCCTCTGTGGGCCACGTAACCTCCAGAGAGAGATGGATGATTGGGACCCAGGGCTGCTATCTCGGTTAAGGTTCTGTGCGTCAGCTTCGAAGGCTGTTCTCTCGAAGCGGGTCCCAAGGCTTTTGGGAAGAGTTTCCTTAGAGCGTCAGAAACAGGAGATTACCCGACAGGCCCACGGGGATGCCAGTTCTCTCCAGCAACAGCGCTACCAGCCTCAGACACTTGGGTTCTCTTGGGCAGATGGCGGAACACTATGCTTGGAAGCTTCTTCCATCCGGTTTGAGAGTCTCACCTCCACGGCATCCTAGGATTCCAAGTGTTGCCGTGCCGCCACAATCTCCAATTCTTAGGCCTATGAGGGCAGAGTGTCTGGCAGTTCTGAAGGAGACCTTAGGAATGCAGGCGTTTTGGCTCCTTCCACCGAGAAACCAGCTCCTCCAGACCCTCTGTCGTTAGGCAATTCATCTTAGACTATCTCTAGGCGCCCTCTTTCCTCCTCCACGAAGTAAGACACAAACGGAATCGCCCTAAAGGGAAGAAGCCTTCGGAGTCCGGCAGAGAGGCAGCCTCTCCCACTCAGCATTGCCCCACGGCTGAGCCCAGGGTATGGGACCGAGAGAGGGAGAAAGACAGCCGTAACCCCGAGCTTTTCCACAGTGTCGTATAGGCCTCACCCTCACGCTCACGTCCGTTTCAGAGAGGAAACACCAGGCCTCGGTGTGCTGTCCTGCGGCAAGGAAACTTTGCTGTCATTCCTGAGGTGGCACATTGGCTCAGGACTGCCCTACCCGAAGGACTCACGGCGTGCAGCCCTATTGGTTGAGATCAGCCCCTCTGGCTCTTGCTCGGATGAAAGCAACTGGACAAAGAGCCGTGCATAACCTGGGGACCGTGGCAGCTTCCCCTAGTCTACACCAGCACAGCACTCTGAGGGAGAGGAGCTGCTGACGTTTGGTAGCAACATCTCCTATTCTGAAGAGAAACGTTTCCTTGTAAGTGGGTTCCATCAGCCTTGCCATATTTTCTCAGCTGGCTATGATGGAGGGCAGTCAGGTGGCAGACTCCCCCGAGGCCCTGCTTCCCAGACTGTGATACAGACCCCCCGCCTGCTTCAGCCCAACGGGACGGCTTACGGTAAGGTAAAAACCCTGTGTTGGGAAGTTCCTGCCTAACCCTCGCACAAGCACGAGCATACTGGTCATGGGTCAAAGAATTTGCCCACAAGTTTAACGTATTCGCTCCCATCTAGCCTCCGAAGGCCGGGTTTCCCTAGCTAGGCATCACACTTCAGGAACGGTACTCAGGGTGCTGGTGACTGCAGGTTGTTTCACCAGGCAGCCCAAATCGAGTACACCCACTTGCATTTTCCAGGGGCAGAGCAAATGGTGTCAACTTACATGCCTCCAGCCTGGGAGGGGCAACATACACCTTGTCAATGGGAAACAAGCCCATGCCCTCAGTGTGAAAGGCCGCTATGCCTCCGTGCTTTGGCAGCCCAGGGATAGCGTCAGCTCTGAAATGCTTCCCAAGGAGCAGAGTCAGAGAACCTTTGAAGCACAGAGCAGGTCCAGCCCAGAACAAGGACTGCTCTTGGCCTGAGAACACCCACGGCCCAGCGCTTCTTTTGGGTACACACGTGTAGAGGAAGGGTGTTGAATTCTGCTGCCTGATAAGTTCTCCGGGCCGCGTAGTGTGAGCGCAAGTAGAGTGGCCCTCCATCTCATCCCAGGTTCATGTGTAAGTTGTACAAGGCCAACTCCCTGCTTGAATCCCTCTGCGGGCCACGTAACCTCCAGAGAGAGATGGATGATTGGGACCCAGGGCTGCTATCTCGGTTAAGGTTCTGTGCGTCAGCTTCGCAGCTGTTCTCTCGAAGCGGGTCCCAAGGCTTTTGGGAAGAGTTTCCTTAGAGCGTCAGAAACAGGAGATTACCCGACAGGCCCACGGGGATGCCAGTTCTCTCCAGCAACAGCGCTACCAGCCTCAGACACTTGGGTTCTCTTGGGCAGATGGCAGAACACTATGCTTGGAAGCTTCTTCCATCCGGTTTGAGAGTCGCACGTCCACGGCATCCTAGGATTCCAAGTGTTGCCGTGCCGCCACAATCTCCAATTCTTAGGCCTATGAGGGCAGAGTGTCTGGCAGTTCTGAAGGAGACCTTAGGAATGCAGGCGTTTTGGCTCCTTCCACCGAGAAACCAGCTCCTCCAGACCCTCTGTCGTTAGGCAATTCATCTTAGACTATCTCTAGGCGCCCTCTTTCCTCCTCCACGAAATAAGACACAAACGGAATCGCCCTAAAGGGAAGAAGCCTTCGGAGTCCGGCAGAGAGGCAGCCTCTCCCACTCAGCATTGCCCCACGGCTGAGCCCAGGGTATGGGACCGAGAGAGGGAGAAAGACAGCCGTAACCCCGAGCTTTTCCACAGTGTCGTATAGGCCTCACCCTCACGCTCATGTCCGTTTCATAGAGGAAACACCAGGCCTCGGTGTGCTTTCCTGCGGCAAGGAAACTTTGCTGTCATTCCTGAGGTGGCACATTGGCTCAGGACTGCCCTACCCGAAGGACTCACGGCGTGCAGCCCTATTGGTTGAGATCAGCCCCTCTGGCTCTTGCTCGGATGAAAGCAACTGGGCAAAGAGGCGTGCATAAGCTGGGGACCGTGGCAGCTTCCCCTAGTCTACACCAGCACAGCACTCTGAGGGAGAGGAGCTGCTGACGTTTGGTAGCAACATCTCCTATTCTGAAGAGAAACGTTTCCTTGTAAGTGGGTTCCATCAGCCTTGCCATATTTTCTCAGCTGGCTATGATGGAGGGCAGTCAGGTGGCAGACTCCCCCGAGGCCCTGCTTCCCAGACTGTGATACAGACCCCCCGCCTGCTTCAGCCCAACGGGACGGCTTACGGTAAGGTAAAAACCCTGTGTTGGGAAGTTCCTGCCTAACCCTCGCACAAGCACGAGCATACTGGTCATGGGTCAAAGACTTTGCCCACAAGTTTAACGTATTTGCTCCCATCTAGCCTCCGAAGGCCGGGTTTCCCTAGCTAGGCATCACACTTCAGGAACGGTACTCAGGGTGCTGGTGACTGCAGGTTGTTTCACCAGGCAGCCCAAATCGAGTACACCCACTTGCATTTTCCAGGGGCAGAGCAAATGGTGTCAACTTACATGCCTCCAGCCTGGGAGGGGCAACATACTCCTTGTCAATGGGAAACAAGCCCATGCCCTCAGTGTGAAAGGCCGCTATGCCTCCGTGCTTTGGCAGCCCAGGGATAGCGTCAGCTCTGAAATGCTTCCCAAGGAGCAGAGTCAGAGAACCTTTGAAGCACAGAGCAGGTCCAGCCCAGAACAAGGACTGCTCTTGGCCTGAGAACACCCACGGCCCAGCGCTTCTTTTGGGTACACACGTGTAGAGGAAGGGTGTTGAATTCTGCTGCCTGATAAGGTCTCCGGGCCGCGTAGTGTGAGCGCAAGTAGAGTGGCCCTCCATCTCATCCCAGGTTCATGTGTAAGTTGTACAAGGCCAACTCCCTGCTTGAATCCCTCTGTGGGCCACGTAACCTCCAGAGAGAGATGGATGATTGGGACCCAGGGCTGCTATCTCGGTTAAGGTTCTGTGCGTCAGCTTCGAAGGCTGTTCTCTCGAAGCGGGTCCCAAGGCTTTTGGGAAGAGTTTCCTTAGAGCGTCAGAAACAGGAGATTACCCGACAGGCCCACGGGGATGCCAGTTCTCTCCAGCAACAGCGCTACCAGCCTCAGACACTTGGGTTCTCTTGGGCAGATGGCGGAACACTATGCTTGGAAGCTTCTTCCATCCGGTTTGAGAGTCTCACCTCCACGGCATCCTAGGATTCCAAGTGTTGCCGTGCCGCCACAATCTCCAATTCTTAGGCCTATGAGGGCAGAGTGTCTGGCAGTTCTGAAGGAGACCTTAGGAATGCAGGCGTTTTGGCTCCTTCCACCGAGAAACCAGCTCCTCCAGACCCTCTGTCGTTAGGCAATTCATCTTAGACTATCTCTAGGCGCCCTCTTTCCTCCTCCACGAAGTAAGACACAAACGGAATCGCCCTAAAGGGAAGAAGCCTTCGGAGTCCGGCAGAGAGGCAGCCTCTCCCACTCAGCATTGCCCCACGGCTGAGCCCAGGGTATGGGACCGAGAGAGGGAGAAAGACAGCCGTAACCCCGAGCTTTTCCACAGTGTCGTATAGGCCTCACCCTCACGCTCACGTCCGTTTCAGAGAGGAAACACCAGGCCTCGGTGTGCTGTCCTGCGGCAAGGAAACTTTGCTGTCATTCCTGAGGTGGCACATTGGCTCAGGACTGCCCTACCCGAAGGACTCACGGCGTGCAGCCCTATTGGTTGAGATCAGCCCCTCTGGCTCTTGCTCGGATGAAAGCAACTGGACAAAGAGCCGTGCATAACCTGGGGACCGTGGCAGCTTCCCCTAGTCTACACCAGCACAGCACTCTGAGGGAGAGGAGCTGCTGACGTTTGGTAGCAACATCTCCTATTCTGAAGAGAAACGTTTCCTTGTAAGTGGGTTCCATCAGCCTTGCCATATTTTCTCAGCTGGCTATGATGGAGGGCAGTCAGGTGGCAGACTCCCCCGAGGCCCTGCTTCCCAGACTGTGATACAGACCCCCCGCCTGCTTCAGCCCAACGGGACGGCTTACGGTAAGGTAAAAACCCTGTGTTGGGAAGTTCCTGCCTAACCCTCGCACAAGCACGAGCATACTGGTCATGGGTCAAAGAATTTGCCCACAAGTTTAACGTATTCGCTCCCATCTAGCCTCCGAAGGCCGGGTTTCCCTAGCTAGGCATCACACTTCAGGAACGGTACTCAGGGTGCTGGTGACTGCAGGTTGTTTCACCAGGCAGCCCAAATCGAGTACACCCACTTGCATTTTCCAGGGGCAGAGCAAATGGTGTCAACTTACATGCCTCCAGCCTGGGAGGGGCAACATACACCTTGTCAATGGGAAACAAGCCCATGCCCTCAGTGTGAAAGGCCGCTATGCCTCCGTGCTTTGGCAGCCCAGGGATAGCGTCAGCTCTGAAATGCTTCCCAAGGAGCAGAGTCAGAGAACCTTTGAAGCACAGAGCAGGTCCAGCCCAGAACAAGGACTGCTCTTGGCCTGAGAACACCCACGGCCCAGCGCTTCTTTTGGGTACACACGTGTAGAGGAAGGGTGTTGAATTCTGCTGCCTGATAAGTTCTCCGGGCCGCGTAGTGTGAGCGCAAGTAGAGTGGCCCTCCATCTCATCCCAGGTTCATGTGTAAGTTGTACAAGGCCAACTCCCTGCTTGAATCCCTCTGCGGGCCACGTAACCTCCAGAGAGAGATGGATGATTGGGACCCAGGGCTGCTATCTCGGTTAAGGTTCTGTGCGTCAGCTTCGCAGCTGTTCTCTCGAAGCGGGTCCCAAGGCTTTTGGGAAGAGTTTCCTTAGAGCGTCAGAAACAGGAGATTACCCGACAGGCCCACGGGGATGCCAGTTCTCTCCAGCAACAGCGCTACCAGCCTCAGACACTTGGGTTCTCTTGGGCAGATGGCAGAACACTATGCTTGGAAGCTTCTTCCATCCGGTTTGAGAGTCGCACGTCCACGGCATCCTAGGATTCCAAGTGTTGCCGTGCCGCCACAATCTCCAATTCTTAGGCCTATGAGGGCAGAGTGTCTGGCAGTTCTGAAGGAGACCTTAGGAATGCAGGCGTTTTGGCTCCTTCCACCGAGAAACCAGCTCCTCCAGACCCTCTGTCGTTAGGCAATTCATCTTAGACTATCTCTAGGCGCCCTCTTTCCTCCTCCACGAAATAAGACACAAACGGAATCGCCCTAAAGGGAAGAAGCCTTCGGAGTCCGGCAGAGAGGCAGCCTCTCCCACTCAGCATTGCCCCACGGCTGAGCCCAGGGTATGGGACCGAGAGAGGGAGAAAGACAGCCGTAACCCCGAGCTTTTCCACAGTGTCGTATAGGCCTCACCCTCACGCTCATGTCCGTTTCATAGAGGAAACACCAGGCCTCGGTGTGCTTTCCTGCGGCAAGGAAACTTTGCTGTCATTCCTGAGGTGGCACATTGGCTCAGGACTGCCCTACCCGAAGGACTCACGGCGTGCAGCCCTATTGGTTGAGATCAGCCCCTCTGGCTCTTGCTCGGATGAAAGCAACTGGGCAAAGAGGCGTGCATAAGCTGGGGACCGTGGCAGCTTCCCCTAGTCTACACCAGCACAGCACTCTGAGGGAGAGGAGCTGCTGACGTTTGGTAGCAACATCTCCTATTCTGAAGAGAAACGTTTCCTTGTAAGTGGGTTCCATCAGCCTTGCCATATTTTCTCAGCTGGCTATGATGGAGGGCAGTCAGGTGGCAGACTCCCCCGAGGCCCTGCTTCCCAGACTGTGATACAGACCCCCCGCCTGCTTCAGCCCAACGGGACGGCTTACGGTAAGGTAAAAACCCTGTGTTGGGAAGTTCCTGCCTAACCCTCGCACAAGCACGAGCATACTGGTCATGGGTCAAAGACTTTGCCCACAAGTTTAACGTATTTGCTCCCATCTAGCCTCCGAAGGCCGGGTTTCCCTAGCTAGGCATCACACTTCAGGAACGGTACTCAGGGTGCTGGTGACTGCAGGTTGTTTCACCAGGCAGCCCAAATCGAGTACACCCACTTGCATTTTCCAGGGGCAGAGCAAATGGTGTCAACTTACATGCCTCCAGCCTGGGAGGGGCAACATACTCCTTGTCAATGGGAAACAAGCCCATGCCCTCAGTGTGAAAGGCCGCTATGCCTCCGTGCTTTGGCAGCCCAGGGATAGCGTCAGCTCTGAAATGCTTCCCAAGGAGCAGAGTCAGAGAACCTTTGAAGCACAGAGCAGGTCCAGCCCAGAACAAGGACTGCTCTTGGCCTGAGAACACCCACGGCCCAGCGCTTCTTTTGGGTACACACGTGTAGAGGAAGGGTGTTGAATTCTGCTGCCTGATAAGGTCTCCGGGCCGCGTAGTGTGAGCGCAAGTAGAGTGGCCCTCCATCTCATCCCAGGTTCATGTGTAAGTTGTACAAGGCCAACTCCCTGCTTGAATCCCTCTGTGGGCCACGTAACCTCCAGAGAGAGATGGATGATTGGGACCCAGGGCTGCTATCTCGGTTAAGGTTCTGTGCGTCAGCTTCGAAGGCTGTTCTCTCGAAGCGGGTCCCAAGGCTTTTGGGAAGAGTTTCCTTAGAGCGTCAGAAACAGGAGATTACCCGACAGGCCCACGGGGATGCCAGTTCTCTCCAGCAACAGCGCTACCAGCCTCAGACACTTGGGTTCTCTTGGGCAGATGGCGGAACACTATGCTTGGAAGCTTCTTCCATCCGGTTTGAGAGTCTCACCTCCACGGCATCCTAGGATTCCAAGTGTTGCCGTGCCGCCACAATCTCCAATTCTTAGGCCTATGAGGGCAGAGTGTCTGGCAGTTCTGAAGGAGACCTTAGGAATGCAGGCGTTTTGGCTCCTTCCACCGAGAAACCAGCTCCTCCAGACCCTCTGTCGTTAGGCAATTCATCTTAGACTATCTCTAGGCGCCCTCTTTCCTCCTCCACGAAGTAAGACACAAACGGAATCGCCCTAAAGGGAAGAAGCCTTCGGAGTCCGGCAGAGAGGCAGCCTCTCCCACTCAGCATTGCCCCACGGCTGAGCCCAGGGTATGGGACCGAGAGAGGGAGAAAGACAGCCGTAACCCCGAGCTTTTCCACAGTGTCGTATAGGCCTCACCCTCACGCTCACGTCCGTTTCAGAGAGGAAACACCAGGCCTCGGTGTGCTGTCCTGCGGCAAGGAAACTTTGCTGTCATTCCTGAGGTGGCACATTGGCTCAGGACTGCCCTACCCGAAGGACTCACGGCGTGCAGCCCTATTGGTTGAGATCAGCCCCTCTGGCTCTTGCTCGGATGAAAGCAACTGGACAAAGAGCCGTGCATAACCTGGGGACCGTGGCAGCTTCCCCTAGTCTACACCAGCACAGCACTCTGAGGGAGAGGAGCTGCTGACGTTTGGTAGCAACATCTCCTATTCTGAAGAGAAACGTTTCCTTGTAAGTGGGTTCCATCAGCCTTGCCATATTTTCTCAGCTGGCTATGATGGAGGGCAGTCAGGTGGCAGACTCCCCCGAGGCCCTGCTTCCCAGACTGTGATACAGACCCCCCGCCTGCTTCAGCCCAACGGGACGGCTTACGGTAAGGTAAAAACCCTGTGTTGGGAAGTTCCTGCCTAACCCTCGCACAAGCACGAGCATACTGGTCATGGGTCAAAGAATTTGCCCACAAGTTTAACGTATTCGCTCCCATCTAGCCTCCGAAGGCCGGGTTTCCCTAGCTAGGCATCACACTTCAGGAACGGTACTCAGGGTGCTGGTGACTGCAGGTTGTTTCACCAGGCAGCCCAAATCGAGTACACCCACTTGCATTTTCCAGGGGCAGAGCAAATGGTGTCAACTTACATGCCTCCAGCCTGGGAGGGGCAACATACACCTTGTCAATGGGAAACAAGCCCATGCCCTCAGTGTGAAAGGCCGCTATGCCTCCGTGCTTTGGCAGCCCAGGGATAGCGTCAGCTCTGAAATGCTTCCCAAGGAGCAGAGTCAGAGAACCTTTGAAGCACAGAGCAGGTCCAGCCCAGAACAAGGACTGCTCTTGGCCTGAGAACACCCACGGCCCAGCGCTTCTTTTGGGTACACACGTGTAGAGGAAGGGTGTTGAATTCTGCTGCCTGATAAGTTCTCCGGGCCGCGTAGTGTGAGCGCAAGTAGAGTGGCCCTCCATCTCATCCCAGGTTCATGTGTAAGTTGTACAAGGCCAACTCCCTGCTTGAATCCCTCTGCGGGCCACGTAACCTCCAGAGAGAGATGGATGATTGGGACCCAGGGCTGCTATCTCGGTTAAGGTTCTGTGCGTCAGCTTCGCAGCTGTTCTCTCGAAGCGGGTCCCAAGGCTTTTGGGAAGAGTTTCCTTAGAGCGTCAGAAACAGGAGATTACCCGACAGGCCCACGGGGATGCCAGTTCTCTCCAGCAACAGCGCTACCAGCCTCAGACACTTGGGTTCTCTTGGGCAGATGGCAGAACACTATGCTTGGAAGCTTCTTCCATCCGGTTTGAGAGTCGCACGTCCACGGCATCCTAGGATTCCAAGTGTTGCCGTGCCGCCACAATCTCCAATTCTTAGGCCTATGAGGGCAGAGTGTCTGGCAGTTCTGAAGGAGACCTTAGGAATGCAGGCGTTTTGGCTCCTTCCACCGAGAAACCAGCTCCTCCAGACCCTCTGTCGTTAGGCAATTCATCTTAGACTATCTCTAGGCGCCCTCTTTCCTCCTCCACGAAATAAGACACAAACGGAATCGCCCTAAAGGGAAGAAGCCTTCGGAGTCCGGCAGAGAGGCAGCCTCTCCCACTCAGCATTGCCCCACGGCTGAGCCCAGGGTATGGGACCGAGAGAGGGAGAAAGACAGCCGTAACCCCGAGCTTTTCCACAGTGTCGTATAGGCCTCACCCTCACGCTCATGTCCGTTTCATAGAGGAAACACCAGGCCTCGGTGTGCTTTCCTGCGGCAAGGAAACTTTGCTGTCATTCCTGAGGTGGCACATTGGCTCAGGACTGCCCTACCCGAAGGACTCACGGCGTGCAGCCCTATTGGTTGAGATCAGCCCCTCTGGCTCTTGCTCGGATGAAAGCAACTGGGCAAAGAGGCGTGCATAAGCTGGGGACCGTGGCAGCTTCCCCTAGTCTACACCAGCACAGCACTCTGAGGGAGAGGAGCTGCTGACGTTTGGTAGCAACATCTCCTATTCTGAAGAGAAACGTTTCCTTGTAAGTGGGTTCCATCAGCCTTGCCATATTTTCTCAGCTGGCTATGATGGAGGGCAGTCAGGTGGCAGACTCCCCCGAGGCCCTGCTTCCCAGACTGTGATACAGACCCCCCGCCTGCTTCAGCCCAACGGGACGGCTTACGGTAAGGTAAAAACCCTGTGTTGGGAAGTTCCTGCCTAACCCTCGCACAAGCACGAGCATACTGGTCATGGGTCAAAGACTTTGCCCACAAGTTTAACGTATTTGCTCCCATCTAGCCTCCGAAGGCCGGGTTTCCCTAGCTAGGCATCACACTTCAGGAACGGTACTCAGGGTGCTGGTGACTGCAGGTTGTTTCACCAGGCAGCCCAAATCGAGTACACCCACTTGCATTTTCCAGGGGCAGAGCAAATGGTGTCAACTTACATGCCTCCAGCCTGGGAGGGGCAACATACTCCTTGTCAATGGGAAACAAGCCCATGCCCTCAGTGTGAAAGGCCGCTATGCCTCCGTGCTTTGGCAGCCCAGGGATAGCGTCAGCTCTGAAATGCTTCCCAAGGAGCAGAGTCAGAGAACCTTTGAAGCACAGAGCAGGTCCAGCCCAGAACAAGGACTGCTCTTGGCCTGAGAACACCCACGGCCCAGCGCTTCTTTTGGGTACACACGTGTAGAGGAAGGGTGTTGAATTCTGCTGCCTGATAAGGTCTCCGGGCCGCGTAGTGTGAGCGCAAGTAGAGTGGCCCTCCATCTCATCCCAGGTTCATGTGTAAGTTGTACAAGGCCAACTCCCTGCTTGAATCCCTCTGTGGGCCACGTAACCTCCAGAGAGAGATGGATGATTGGGACCCAGGGCTGCTATCTCGGTTAAGGTTCTGTGCGTCAGCTTCGAAGGCTGTTCTCTCGAAGCGGGTCCCAAGGCTTTTGGGAAGAGTTTCCTTAGAGCGTCAGAAACAGGAGATTACCCGACAGGCCCACGGGGATGCCAGTTCTCTCCAGCAACAGCGCTACCAGCCTCAGACACTTGGGTTCTCTTGGGCAGATGGCGGAACACTATGCTTGGAAGCTTCTTCCATCCGGTTTGAGAGTCTCACCTCCACGGCATCCTAGGATTCCAAGTGTTGCCGTGCCGCCACAATCTCCAATTCTTAGGCCTATGAGGGCAGAGTGTCTGGCAGTTCTGAAGGAGACCTTAGGAATGCAGGCGTTTTGGCTCCTTCCACCGAGAAACCAGCTCCTCCAGACCCTCTGTCGTTAGGCAATTCATCTTAGACTATCTCTAGGCGCCCTCTTTCCTCCTCCACGAAGTAAGACACAAACGGAATCGCCCTAAAGGGAAGAAGCCTTCGGAGTCCGGCAGAGAGGCAGCCTCTCCCACTCAGCATTGCCCCACGGCTGAGCCCAGGGTATGGGACCGAGAGAGGGAGAAAGACAGCCGTAACCCCGAGCTTTTCCACAGTGTCGTATAGGCCTCACCCTCACGCTCACGTCCGTTTCAGAGAGGAAACACCAGGCCTCGGTGTGCTGTCCTGCGGCAAGGAAACTTTGCTGTCATTCCTGAGGTGGCACATTGGCTCAGGACTGCCCTACCCGAAGGACTCACGGCGTGCAGCCCTATTGGTTGAGATCAGCCCCTCTGGCTCTTGCTCGGATGAAAGCAACTGGACAAAGAGCCGTGCATAACCTGGGGACCGTGGCAGCTTCCCCTAGTCTACACCAGCACAGCACTCTGAGGGAGAGGAGCTGCTGACGTTTGGTAGCAACATCTCCTATTCTGAAGAGAAACGTTTCCTTGTAAGTGGGTTCCATCAGCCTTGCCATATTTTCTCAGCTGGCTATGATGGAGGGCAGTCAGGTGGCAGACTCCCCCGAGGCCCTGCTTCCCAGACTGTGATACAGACCCCCCGCCTGCTTCAGCCCAACGGGACGGCTTACGGTAAGGTAAAAACCCTGTGTTGGGAAGTTCCTGCCTAACCCTCGCACAAGCACGAGCATACTGGTCATGGGTCAAAGACTTTGCCCACAAGTTTAACGTATTTGCTCCCATCTAGCCTCCGAAGGCCGGGTTTCCCTAGCTAGGCATCACACTTCAGGAACGGTACTCAGGGTGCTGGTGACTGCAGGTTGTTTCACCAGGCAGCCCAAATCGAGTACACCCACTTGCATTTTCCAGGGGCAGAGCAAATGGTGTCAACTTACATGCCTCCAGCCTGGGAGGGGCAACATACACCTTGTCAATGGGAAAGGAGCCCATGCCCTCAGTGTGAAAGGCCGCTATGCCTCCGTGCTTTGGCAGCCCAGGGATAGCGTCAGCTCTGAAATGCTTCCCAAGGAGCAGAGTCAGAGAACCTTTGAACCACAGAGCAGGTCCAGCCCAGAAAAAGGGCTGCTCTTGGCCTGAGAACACCCACGGCCCAGCGCTTCTTTTGGGTACACACGTGTAGAGGAAGGGTGTTGAATTCTGCTGCCTGATAAGTTCTCCGGGCCGCGTAGTGTGAGCGCAAGTAGAGTGGCCCTCCATCTCATCCCAGGTTCATGTGTAAGTTGTACAAGGCCAACTCCCTGCTTGAATCCCTCTGTGGGCCACGTAACCTCCAGAGAGAGATGGATGATTGGGACCCAGGGCTGCTATCTCGGTTAAGGTTCTGTGCGTCAGCTTCGCAGCTGTTCTCTCGAAGCGGGTCCCAAGGCTTTTGGGAAGAGTTTCCTTAGAGCGTCAGAAACAGGAGATTACCCGACAGGCCCACGGGGATGCCAGTTCTCTCCAGCAACAGCGCTACCAGCCTCAGACACTTGGGTTCTCTTGGGCAGATGGCAGAACACTATGCTTGGAAGCTTCTTCCATCCGGTTTGAGAGTCGCACGTCCACGGCATCCTAGGATTCCAAGTGTTGCCGTGCCGCCACAATCTCCAATTCTTAGGCCTATGAGGGCAGAGTGTCTGGCAGTTCTGAAGGAGACCTTAGGAATGCAGGCGTTTTGGCTCCTTCCACCGAGAAACCAGCTCCTCCAGACCCTCTGTCGTTAGGCAATTCATCTTAGACTATCTCTAGGCGCCCTCTTTCCTCCTCCACGAAGTAAGACACAAACGGAATCGCCCTAAAGGGAAGAAGCCTTCGGAGTCCGGCAGAGAGGCAGCCTCTCCCACTCAGCATTGCCCCACGGCTGAGCCCAGGGTATGGGACCGAGAGAGGGAGAAAGACAGCCGTAACCCCGAGCTTTTCCACAGTGTCGTATAGGCCTCACCCTCACGCTCATGTCCGTTTCAGAGAGGAAACACCAGGCCTCGGTGTGCTGTCCTGCGGCAAGGAAACTTTGCTGTCATTCCTGAGGTGGCACATTGGCTCAGGACTGCCCTACCCGAAGGACTCACGGCGTGCAGCCCTATTGGTTGAGATCAGCCCCTCTGGCCCTTGCTCGGATGAAAGCAACTGGGCAAAGAGCCGTGCATAAGCTGGGGACCGTGGGAGCTTCCCCTAGTCTACACCAGCACAGCACTCTGAGGGAGAGGAGCTGCTGACGTTTGGTAGCAACATCTCCTATTCTGAAGAGAAACGTTTCCTTGTAAGTGGGTTCCATCAGCCTTGCCATATTTTCTCAGCTGGCTATGATGGAGGGCAGTCAGGTGGCAGACTCCCCCGAGGCCCTGCTTCCCAGACTGTGATACAGACCCCCCGCCTGCTTCAGCCCAACGGGACGGCTTACGGTAAGGTAAAAACCCTGTGTTGGGGAGTTCCTGCCTAACCCTCGCACAAGCACGAGCATACTGGTCATGGGTCAAAGACTTTGCCCACAAGTTTAACGTATTCGCTCCCATCTAGCCTCCGAAGGCCGGGTTTCCCTAGCTAGGCATCACACTTCAGGAACGGTACTCAGGGTGCTGGTGACTGCAGGTTGTTTCACCAGGCAGCCCAAATCGAGTACACCCACTTGCATTTTCCAGGGGCAGAGCAAATGGTGTCAACTTACATGCCTCCAGCCTGGGAGGGGCAACATACACCTTGTCAATGGGAAAGGAGCCCATGCCCTCAGTGTGAAAGGCCGCTATGCCTCCGTGCTTTGGCAGCCCAGGGATAGCGTCAGCTCTGAAATGCTTCCCAAGGAGCAGAGTCAGAGAACCTTTGAACCACAGAGCAGGTCCAGCCCAGAAAAAGGGCTGCTCTTGGCCTGAGAACACCCACGGCCCAGCGCTTCTTTTGGGTACACACGTGTAGAGGAAGGGTGTTGAATTCTGCTGCCTGATAAGTTCTCCGGGCCGCGTAGTGTGAGCGCAAGTAGAGTGGCCCTCCATCTCATCCCAGGTTCATGTGTAAGTTGTACAAGGCCAACTCCCTGCTTGAATCCCTCTGTGGGCCACGTAACCTCCAGAGAGAGATGGATGATTGGGACCCAGGGCTGCTATCTCGGTTAAGGTTCTGTGCGTCAGCTTCGCAGCTGTTCTCTCGAAGCGGGTCCCAAGGCTTTTGGGAAGAGTTTCCTTAGAGCGTCAGAAACAGGAGATTACCCGACAGGCCCACGGGGATGCCAGTTCTCTCCAGCAACAGCGCTACCAGCCTCAGACACTTGGGTTCTCTTGGGCAGATGGCAGAACACTATGCTTGGAAGCTTCTTCCATCCGGTTTGAGAGTCGCACGTCCACGGCATCCTAGGATTCCAAGTGTTGCCGTGCCGCCACAATCTCCAATTCTTAGGCCTATGAGGGCAGAGTGTCTGGCAGTTCTGAAGGAGACCTTAGGAATGCAGGCGTTTTGGCTCCTTCCACCGAGAAACCAGCTCCTCCAGACCCTCTGTCGTTAGGCAATTCATCTTAGACTATCTCTAGGCGCCCTCTTTCCTCCTCCACGAAGTAAGACACAAACGGAATCGCCCTAAAGGGAAGAAGCCTTCGGAGTCCGGCAGAGAGGCAGCCTCTCCCACTCAGCATTGCCCCACGGCTGAGCCCAGGGTATGGGACCGAGAGAGGGAGAAAGACAGCCGTAACCCCGAGCTTTTCCACAGTGTCGTATAGGCCTCACCCTCACGCTCATGTCCGTTTCAGAGAGGAAACACCAGGCCTCGGTGTGCTGTCCTGCGGCAAGGAAACTTTGCTGTCATTCCTGAGGTGGCACATTGGCTCAGGACTGCCCTACCCGAAGGACTCACGGCGTGCAGCCCTATTGGTTGAGATCAGCCCCTCTGGCCCTTGCTCGGATGAAAGCAACTGGGCAAAGAGCCGTGCATAAGCTGGGGACCGTGGGAGCTTCCCCTAGTCTACACCAGCACAGCACTCTGAGGGAGAGGAGCTGCTGACGTTTGGTAGCAACATCTCCTATTCTGAAGAGAAACGTTTCCTTGTAAGTGGGTTCCATCAGCCTTGCCATATTTTCTCAGCTGGCTATGATGGAGGGCAGTCAGGTGGCAGACTCCCCCGAGGCCCTGCTTCCCAGACTGTGATACAGACCCCCCGCCTGCTTCAGCCCAACGGGACGGCTTACGGTAAGGTAAAAACCCTGTGTTGGGGAGTTCCTGCCTAACCCTCGCACAAGCACGAGCATACTGGTCATGGGTCAAAGACTTTGCCCACAAGTTTAACGTATTCGCTCCCATCTAGCCTCCGAAGGCCGGGTTTCCCTAGCTAGGCATCACACTTCAGGAACGGTACTCAGGGTGCTGGTGACTGCAGGTTGTTTCACCAGGCAGCCCAAATCGAGTACACCCACTTGCATTTTCCAGGGGCAGAGCAAATGGTGTCAACTTACATGCCTCCAGCCTGGGAGGGGCAACATACTCCTTGTCAATGGGAAACAAGCCCATGCCCTCAGTGTGAAAGGCCGCTATGCCTCCGTGCTTTGGCAGCCCAGGGATAGCGTCAGCTCTGAAATGCTTCCCAAGGAGCAGAGTCAGAGAACCTTTGAAGCACAGAGCAGGTCCAGCCCAGAACAAGGACTGCTCTTGGCCTGAGAACACCCACGGCCCAGCGCTTCTTTTGGGTACACACGTGTAGAGGAAGGGTGTTGAATTCTGCTGCCTGATAAGGTCTCCGGGCCGCGTAGTGTGAGCGCAAGTAGAGTGGCCCTCCATCTCATCCCAGGTTCATGTGTAAGTTGTACAAGGCCAACTCCCTGCTTGAATCCCTCTGTGGGCCACGTAACCTCCAGAGAGAGATGGATGATTGGGACCCAGGGCTGCTATCTCGGTTAAGGTTCTGTGCGTCAGCTTCGCAGGCTGTTCTCTCGAAGCGGGTCCCAAGGCTTTTGGGAAGAGTTTCCTTAGAGCGTCAGAAACAGGAGATTACCCGACAGGCCCACGGGGATGCCAGTTCTCTCCAGCAACAGCGCTACCAGCCTCAGACACTTGGGTTCTCTTGGGCAGATGGCAGAACACTATGCTTGGAAGCTTCTTCCATCCGGTTTGAGAGTCGCACGTCCACGGCATCCTAGGATTCCAAGTGTTGCCGTGCCGCCACAATCTCCAATTCTTAGGCCTATGAGGGCAGAGTGTCTGGCAGTTCTGAAGGAGACCTTAGGAATGCAGGCGTTTTGGCTCCTTCCACCGAGAAACCAGCTCCTCCAGACCCTCTGTCGTTAGGCAATTCATCTTAGACTATCTCTAGGCGCCCTCTTTCCTCCTCCACGAAGTAAGACACAAACGGAATCGCCCTAAAGGGAAGAAGCCTTCGGAGTCCGGCAGAGAGGCAGCCTCTCCCACTCAGCATTGCCCCACGGCTGAGCCCAGGGTATGGGACCGAGAGAGGGAGAAAGACAGCCGTAACCCCGAGCTTTTCCACAGTGTCGTATAGGCCTCACCCTCACGCTCACGTCCGTTTCATAGAGGAAACACCAGGCCTCGGTGTGCTTTCCTGCGGCAAGGAAACTTTGCTGTCATTCCTGAGGTGGCACATTGGCTCAGGACTGCCCTACCCGAAGGACTCACGGCGTGCAGCCCTATTGGTTGAGATCAGCCCCTCTGGCTCTTGCTCGGATGAAAGCAACTGGGCAAAGAGCCGTGCATAACCTGGGGACCGTGGCAGCTTCCCCTAGTCTACACCAGCACAGCACTCTGAGGGAGAGGAGCTGCTGACGTTTGGTAGCAACATCTCCTATTCTGAAGAGAAACGTTTCCTTGTAAGTGGGTTCCATCAGCCTTGCCATATTTTCTCAGCTGGCTATGATGGAGGGCAGTCAGGTGGCAGACTCCCCCGAGGCCCTGCTTCCCAGACTGTGATACAGACCCCCCGCCTGCTTCAGCCCAACGGGACGGCTTACGGTAAGGTAAAAACCCTGTGTTGGGAAGTTCCTGCCTAACCCTCGCAAAAGCACGAGCATACTGGTCATGGGTCAAAGACTTTGCCCACAAGTTTAACGTATTTGCTCCCATCTAGCCTCCGAAGGCCGGGTTTCCCTAGCTAGGCATCACACTTCAGGAACGGTACTCAGGGTGCTGGTGACTGCAGGTTGTTTCACCAGGCAGCCCAAATCGAGTACACCCACTTGCATTTTCCAGGGGCAGAGCAAATGGTGTCAACTTACATGCCTCCAGCCTGGGAGGGGCAACATACACCTTGTCAATGGGAAAGGAGCCCATGCCCTCAGTGTGAAAGGCCGCTATGCCTCCGTGCTTTGGCAGCCCAGGGATAGCGTCAGCTCTGAAATGCTTCCCAAGGAGCAGAGTCAGAGAACCTTTGAACCACAGAGCAGGTCCAGCCCAGAAAAAGGGCTGCTCTTGGCCTGAGAACACCCACGGCCCAGCGCTTCTTTTGGGTACACACGTGTAGAGGAAGGGTGTTGAATTCTGCTGCCTGATAAGTTCTCCGGGCCGCGTAGTGTGAGCGCAAGTAGAGTGGCCCTCCATCTCATCCCAGGTTCATGTGTAAGTTGTACAAGGCCAACTCCCTGCTTGAATCCCTCTGTGGGCCACGTAACCTCCAGAGAGAGATGGATGATTGGGACCCAGGGCTGCTATCTCGGTTAAGGTTCTGTGCGTCAGCTTCGCAGCTGTTCTCTCGAAGCGGGTCCCAAGGCTTTTGGGAAGAGTTTCCTTAGAGCGTCAGAAACAGGAGATTACCCGACAGGCCCACGGGGATGCCAGTTCTCTCCAGCAACAGCGCTACCAGCCTCAGACACTTGGGTTCTCTTGGGCAGATGGCAGAACACTATGCTTGGAAGCTTCTTCCATCCGGTTTGAGAGTCGCACGTCCACGGCATCCTAGGATTCCAAGTGTTGCCGTGCCGCCACAATCTCCAATTCTTAGGCCTATGAGGGCAGAGTGTCTGGCAGTTCTGAAGGAGACCTTAGGAATGCAGGCGTTTTGGCTCCTTCCACCGAGAAACCAGCTCCTCCAGACCCTCTGTCGTTAGGCAATTCATCTTAGACTATCTCTAGGCGCCCTCTTTCCTCCTCCACGAAGTAAGACACAAACGGAATCGCCCTAAAGGGAAGAAGCCTTCGGAGTCCGGCAGAGAGGCAGCCTCTCCCACTCAGCATTGCCCCACGGCTGAGCCCAGGGTATGGGACCGAGAGAGGGAGAAAGACAGCCGTAACCCCGAGCTTTTCCACAGTGTCGTATAGGCCTCACCCTCACGCTCATGTCCGTTTCAGAGAGGAAACACCAGGCCTCGGTGTGCTGTCCTGCGGCAAGGAAACTTTGCTGTCATTCCTGAGGTGGCACATTGGCTCAGGACTGCCCTACCCGAAGGACTCACGGCGTGCAGCCCTATTGGTTGAGATCAGCCCCTCTGGCCCTTGCTCGGATGAAAGCAACTGGGCAAAGAGCCGTGCATAAGCTGGGGACCGTGGGAGCTTCCCCTAGTCTACACCAGCACAGCACTCTGAGGGAGAGGAGCTGCTGACGTTTGGTAGCAACATCTACTATTCTGAAGAGAAACGTTTCCTTGTAAGTGGGTTCCATCAGCCTTGCCATATTTTCTCAGCTGGCTATGATGGAGGGCAGTCAGGTGGCAGACTCCCCCGAGGCCCTGCTTCCCAGACTGTGATACAGACCCCCCGCCTGCTTCAGCCCAACGGGACGGCTTACGGTAAGGTAAAATCCCTGTGTTGGGGAGTTCCTGCCTAACCCTCGCACAAGCACGAGCATACTGGTCATGGGTCAAAGACTTTGCCCACAAGTTTAACGTATTCGCTCCCATCTAGCCTCCGAAGGCCGGGTTTCCCTAGCTAGGCATCACACTTCAGGAACGGTACTCAGGGTGCTGGTGACTGCAGGTTGTTTCACCAGGCAGCCCAAATCGAGTACACCCACTTGCATTTTCCAGGGGCAGAGCAAATGGTGTCAACTTACATGCCTCCAGCCTGGGAGGGGCAACATACTCCTTGTCAATGGGAAACAAGCCCATGCCCTCAGTGTGAAAGGCCGCTATGCCTCCGTGCTTTGGCAGCCCAGGGATAGCGTCAGCTCTGAAATGCTTCCCAAGGAGCAGAGTCAGAGAACCTTTGAAGCACAGAGCAGGTCCAGCCCAGAACAAGGACTGCTCTTGGCCTGAGAACACCCACGGCCCAGCGCTTCTTTTGGGTACACACGTGTAGAGGAAGGGTGTTGAATTCTGCTGCCTGATAAGGTCTCCGGGCCGCGTAGTGTGAGCGCAAGTAGAGTGGCCCTCCATCTCATCCCAGGTTCATGTGTAAGTTGTACAAGGCCAACTCCCTGCTTGAATCCCTCTGTGGGCCACGTAACCTCCAGAGAGAGATGGATGATTGGGACCCAGGGCTGCTATCTCGGTTAAGGTTCTGTGCGTCAGCTTCGCAGGCTGTTCTCTCGAAGCGGGTCCCAAGGCTTTTGGGAAGAGTTTCCTTAGAGCGTCAGAAACAGGAGATTACCCGACAGGCCCACGGGGATGCCAGTTCTCTCCAGCAACAGCGCTACCAGCCTCAGACACTTGGGTTCTCTTGGGCAGATGGCAGAACACTATGCTTGGAAGCTTCTTCCATCCGGTTTGAGAGTCGCACGTCCACGGCATCCTAGGATTCCAAGTGTTGCCGTGCCGCCACAATCTCCAATTCTTAGGCCTATGAGGGCAGAGTGTCTGGCAGTTCTGAAAGAGACCTTAGGAATGCAGGCGTTTTCGCTCCTTCCACCGAGAAACCAGCTCCTCCAGACCCTCTGTCGTTAGGCAATTCATCTTAGACTATCTCTAGGCGCCCTCTTTCCTCCTCCACGAAGTAAGACACAAACGGAATCGCCCTAAAGGGAAGAAGCCTTCGGAGTCCGGCAGAGAGGCAGCCTCTCCCACTCAGCATTGCCCCACGGCTGAGCCCAGGGTATGGGACCGAGAGAGGGAGAAAGACAGCCGTAACCCCGAGCTTTTCCACAGTGTCGTATAGGCCTCACCCTCACGCTCATGTCCGTTTCAGAGAGGAAACACCAGGCCTCGGTGTGCTGTCCTGCGGCAAGGAAACTTTGCTGTCATTCCTGAGGTGGCACATTGGCTCAGGACTGCCCTACCCGAAGGACTCACGGCGTGCAGCCCTATTGGTTGAGATCAGCCCCTCTGGCTCTTGCTCGGATGAAAGCAACTGGGCAAAGAGCCGTGCATAAGCTGGGGACCGTGGCAGCTTCCCCTAGTCTACACCAGCACAGCACTCTGAGGGAGAGGAGCTGCTGACGTTTGGTAGCAACATCTCCTATTCTGAAGAGAAACGTTTCCTTGTAAGTGGGTTCCATCAGCCTTGCCATATTTTCTCAGCTGGCTATGATGGAGGGCAGTCAGGTGGCAGACTCCCCCGAGGCCCTGCTTCCCAGACTGTGATACAGACCCCCCGCCTGCTTCAGCCCAACGGGACGGCTTACGGTAAGGTAAAAACCCTGTGTTGGGAAGTTCCTGCCTAACCCTCGCACAAGCACGAGCATACTGGTCATGGGTCAAAGACTTTGCCCACAAGTTTAACGTATTTGCTCCCATCTAGCCTCCGAAGGCCGGGTTTCCCTAGCTAGGCATCACACTTCAGGAACGGTACTCAGGGTGCTGGTGACTGCAGGTTGTTTCACCAGGCAGCCCAAATCGAGTACACCCACTTGCATTTTCCAGGGGCAGAGCAAATGGTGTCAACTTACATGCCTCCAGCCTGGGAGGGGCAACATACACCTTGTCAATGGGAAACAAGCCCATGCCCTCAGTGTGAAAGGCCGCTATGCCTCCGTGCTTTGGCAGCCCAGGGATAGCGTCAGCTCTGAAATGCTTCCCAAGGAGCAGAGTCAGAGAACCTTTGAAGCACAGAGCAGGTCCAGCCCAGAACAAGGACTGCTCTTGGCCTGAGAACACCCACGGCCCAGCGCTTCTTTTGGGTACACACGTGTAGAGGAAGGGTGTTGAATTCTGCTGCCTGATAAGTTCTCCGGGCCGCGTAGTGTGAGCGCAAGTAGAGTGGCCCTCCATCTCATCCCAGGTTCATGTGTAAGTTGTACAAGGCCAACTCCCTGCTTGAATCCCTCTGTGGGCCACGTAACCTCCAGAGAGAGATGGATGATTGGGACCCAGGGCTGCTATCTCGGTTAAGGTTCTGTGCGTCAGCTTCGCAGCTGTTCTCTCGAAGCGGGTCCCAAGGCTTTTGGGAAGAGTTTCCTTAGAGCGTCAGAAACAGGAGATTACCCGACAGGCCCACGGGGATGCCAGTTCTCTCCAGCAACAGCGCTACCAGCCTCAGACACTTGGGTTCTCTTGGGCAGATGGCAGAACACTATGCTTGGAAGCTTCTTCCATCCGGTTTGAGAGTCGCACGTCCACGGCATCCTAGGATTCCAAGTGTTGCCGTGCCGCCACAATCTCCAATTCTTAGGCCTATGAGGGCAGAGTGTCTGGCAGTTCTGAAAGAGACCTTAGGAATGCAGGCGTTTTGGCTCCTTCCACCGAGAAACCAGCTCCTCCAGACCCTCTGTCGTTAGGCAATTCATCTTAGACTATCTCTAGGCGCCCTCTTTCCTCCTCCACGAAGTAAGACACAAACGGAATCGCCCTAAAGGGAAGAAGCCTTCGGAGTCCGGCAGAGAGGCAGCCTCTCCCACTCAGCATTGCCCCACGGCTGAGCCCAGGGTATGGGACCGAGAGAGGGAGAAAGACAGCCGTAACCCCGAGCTTTTCCACAGTGTCGTATAGGCCTCACCCTCACGCTCACGTCCGTTTCAGAGAGGAAACACCAGGCCTCGGTGTGCTGTCCTGCGGCAAGGAAACTTTGCTGTCATTCCTGAGGTGGCACATTGGCTCAGGACTGCCCTACCCGAAGGACTCACGGCGTGCAGCCCTATTGGTTGAGATCAGCCCCTCTGGCTCTTGCTCGGATGAAAGCAACTGGGCAAAGAGCTGTGCATAAGCTGGGGACCGTGGCAGCTTCCCCTAGTCTACACCAGCACAGCACTCTGAGGGAGAGGAGCTGCTGACGTTTGGTAGCAACATCTCCTATTCTGAAGAGAAACGTTTCCTTGTAAGTGGGTTCCATCAGCCTTGCCATATTTTCTCAGCTGGCTATGATGGAGGGCAGTCAGGTGGCAGACTCCCCCGAGGCCCTGCTTCCCAGACTGTGATACAGACCCCCCGCCTGCTTCAGCCCAACGGGACGGCTTACGGTAAGGTAAAAACCCTGTGTTGGGAAGTTCCTGCCTAACCCTCGCACAAGCACGAGCATACTGGTCATGGGTCAAAGACTTTGCCCACAAGTTTAACGTATTTGCTCCCATCTAGCCTCCGAAGGCCGGGTTTCCCTAGCTAGGCATCACACTTCAGGAACGGTACTCAGGGTGCTGGTGACTGCAGGTTGTTTCACCAGGCAGCCCAAATCGAGTACACCCACTTGCATTTTCCAGGGGCAGAGCAAATGGTGTCAACTTACATGCCTCCAGCCTGGGAGGGGCAACATACACCTTGTCAATGGGAAACAAGCCCATGCCCTCAGTGTGAAAGGCCGCTATGCCTCCTTGCTTTGGCAGCCCAGGGATAGCGTCAGCTCTGAAATGCTTCCCAAGGAGCAGAGTCAGAGAACCTTTGAAGCACAGAGCAGGTCCAGCCCAGAACAAGGACTGCTCTTGGCCTGAGAACACCCACGGCCCAGCGCTTCTTTTGGGTACACACGTGTAGAGGAAGGGTGTTGAATTCTGCTGCCTGATAAGGTCTCCGGGCCGCGTAGTGTGAGCGCAAGTAGAGTGGCCCTCCATCTCATCCCAGGTTCATGTGTAAGTTGTACAAGGCCAACTCCCTGCTTGAATCCCTCTGTGGGCCACGTAACCTCCAGAGAGAGATGGATGATTGGGACCCAGGGCTGCTATCTCGGTTAAGGTTCTGTGCGTCAGCTTCGCAGGCTGTTCTCTCGAAGCGGGTCCCAAGGCTTTTGGGAAGAGTTTCCTTAGAGCGTCAGAAACAGGAGATTACCCGACAGGCCCACGGGGATGCCAGTTCTCTCCAGCAACAGCGCTACCAGCCTCAGACACTTGGGTTCTCTTGGGCAGATGGCAGAACACTATGCTTGGAAGCTTCTTCCATCCGGTTTGAGAGTCGCACGTCCATGGCATCCTAGGATTCCAAGTGTTGCCGTGCCGCCACAATCTCCAATTCTTAGGCCTATGAGGGCAGAGTGTCTGGCAGTTCTGAAAGAGACCTTAGGAATGCAGGCGTTTTCGCTCCTTCCACCGAGAAACCAGCTCCTCCAGACCCTCTGTCGTTAGGCAATTCATCTTAGACTATCTCTAGGCGCCCTCTTTCCTCCTCCACGAAGTAAGACACAAACGGAATCGCCCTAAAGGGAAGAAGCCTTCGGAGTCCGGCAGAGAGGCAGCCTCTCCCACTCAGCATTGCCCCACGGCTGAGCCCAGGGTATGGGACCGAGAGAGGGAGAAAGACAGCCGTAACCCCGAGCTTTTCCACAGTGTCGTATAGGCCTCACCCTCACGCTCACGTCCGTTTCAGAGAGGAAACACCAGGCCTCGGTGTGCTGTCCTGCGGCAAGGAAACTTTGCTGTCATTCCTGAGGTGGCACATTGGCTCAGGACTGCCCTACCCGAAGGACTCACGGCGTGCAGCCCTATTGGTTGAGATCAGCCCCTCTGGCTCTTGCTCGGCTGAAAGCAACTGGGCAAAGAGCCGTGCATAAGCTGGGGACCGTGGCAGCTTCCCCTAGTCTACACCAGCACAGCACTCTGAGGGAGAGGAGCTGCTGACGTTTGGTAGCAACATCTCCTATTCTGAAGAGAAACGTTTCCTTGTAAGTGGGTTCCATCAGCCTTGCCATATTTTCTCAGCTGGCTATGATGGAGGGCAGTCAGGTGGCAGACTCCCCCGAGGCCCTGCTTCCCAGACTGTGATACAGACCCCCCGCCTGCTTCAGCCCAACGGGACGGCTTACGGTAAGGTAAAAACCCTGTGTTGGGAAGTTCCTGCCTAACCCTCGCACAAGCACGAGCATACTGGTCATGGGTCAAAGACTTTGCCCACAAGTTTAACGTATTTGCTCCCATCTAGCCTCCGAAGGCCGGGTTTCCCTAGCTAGGCATCACACTTCAGGAACGGTACTCAGGGTGCTGGTGACTGCAGGTTGTTTCACCAGGCAGCCCAAATCGAGTACACCCACTTGCATTTTCCAGGGGCAGAGCAAATGGTGTCAACTTACATGCCTCCAGCCTGGGAGGGGCAACATACACCTTGTCAATGGGAAACAAGCCCATGCCCTCAGTGTGAAAGGCCGCTATGCCTCCGTGCTTTGGCAGCCCAGGGATAGCGTCAGCTCTGAAATGCTTCCCAAGGAGCAGAGTCAGAGAACCTTTGAAGCACAGAGCAGGTCCAGCCCAGAACAAGGACTGCTCTTGGCCTGAGAACACCCACGGCCCAGCGCTTCTTTTGGGTACACACGTGTAGAGGAAGGGTGTTGAATTCTGCTGCCTGATAAGTTCTCCGGGCCGCGTAGTGTGAGCGCAAGTAGAGTGGCCCTCCATCTCATCCCAGGTTCATGTGTAAGTTGTACAAGGCCAACTCCCTGCTTGAATCCCTCTGTGGGCCACGTAACCTCCAGAGAGAGATGGATGATTGGGACCCAGGGCTGCTATCTCGGTTAAGGTTCTGTGCGTCAGCTTCGCAGCTGTTCTCTCGAAGCGGGTCCCAAGGCTTTTGGGAAGAGTTTCCTTAGAGCGTCAGAAACAGGAGATTACCCGACAGGCCCACGGGGATGCCAGTTCTCTCCAGCAACAGCGCTACCAGCCTCAGACACTTGGGTTCTCTTGGGCAGATGGCGGAACACTATGCTTGGAAGCTTCTTCCATCCGGTTTGAGAGTCTCACCTCCACGGCATCCTAGGATTCCAAGTGTTGCCGTGCCGCCACAATCTCCAATTCTTAGGCCTATGAGGGCAGAGTGTCTGGCAGTTCTGAAGGAGACCTTAGGAATGCAGGCGTTTTGGCTCCTTCCACCGAGAAACCAGCTCCTCCAGACCCTCTGTCGTTAGGCAATTCATCTTAGACTATCTCTAGGCGCCCTCTTTCCTCCTCCACGAAGTAAGACACAAACGGAATCGCCCTAAAGGGAAGAAGCCTTCGGAGTCCGGCAGAGAGGCAGCCTCTCCCACTCAGCATTGCCCCACGGCTGAGCCCAGGGTATGGGACCGAGAGAGGGAGAAAGACAGCCGTAACCCCGAGCTTTTCCACAGTGTCGTATAGGCCTCACCCTCACGCTCACGTCCGTTTCAGAGAGGAAACACCAGGCCTCGGTGTGCTGTCCTGCGGCAAGGAAACTTTGCTGTCATTCCTGAGGTGGCACATTGGCTCAGGACTGCCCTACCCGAAGGACTCACGGCGTGCAGCCCTATTGGTTGAGATCAGCCCCTCTGGCTCTTGCTCGGATGAAAGCAACTGGGCAAAGAGCCGTGCATAAGCTGGGGACCGTGGCAGCTTCCCCTAGTCTACACCAGCACAGCACTCTGAGGGAGAGGAGCTGCTGACGTTTGGTAGCAACATCTCCTATTCTGAAGAGAAACGTTTCCTTGTAAGTGGGTTCCATCAGCCTTGCCATATTTTCTCAGCTGGCTATGATGGAGGGCAGTCAGGTGGCAGACTCCCCCGAGGCCCTGCTCCCCAGACTGTGATACAGACCCCCCGCCTGCTTCAGCCCAACGGGACGGCTTACGGTAAGGTAAAAACCCTGTGTTGGGAAGTTCCTGCCTAACCCTCGCACAAGCACGAGCATACTGGTCATGGGTCAAAGACTTTGCCCACAAGTTTAACGTATTTGCTCCCATCTAGCCTCCGAAGGCCGGGTTTCCCTAGCTAGGCATCACACTTCAGGAACGGTACTCAGGGTGCTGGTGACTGCAGGTTGTTTCACCAGGCAGCCCAAATCGAGTACACCCACTTGCATTTTCCAGGGGCAGAGCAAATGGTGTCAACTTACATGCCTCCAGCCTGGGAGGGGCAACATACACCTTGTCAATGGGAAAGGAGCCCATGCCCTCAGTGTGAAAGGCCGCTATGCCTCCGTGCTTTGGCAGCCCAGGGATAGCGTCAGCTCTGAAATGCTTCCCAAGGAGCAGAGTCAGAGAACCTTTGAAGCACAGAGCAGGTCCAGCCCAGAACAAGGACTGCTCTTGGCCTGAGAACACCCACGGCCCAGCGCTTCTTTTGGGTACACACGTGTAGAGGAAGGGTGTTGAATTCTGCTGCCTGATAAGTTCTCCGGGCCACGTAGTGTGAGCGCAAGTAGAGTGGCCCTCCATCTCATCCCAGGTTCATGTGTAAGTTGTACAAGGCCAACTCCCTGCTTGAATCCCTCTGTGGGCCACGTAACCTCCAGAGAGAGATGGATGATTGGGACCCAGGGCTGCTATCTCGGTTAAGGTTCTGTGCGTCAGCTTCGCAGCTGTTCTCTCGAAGCGGGTCCCAAGGCTTTTGGGAAGAGTTTCCTTAGAGCGTCAGAAAGAGGAGATTACCCGACAGGCCCACGGGGATGCCAGTTCTCTCCAGCAACAGCGCTACCAGCCTCAGACACTTGGGTTCTCTTGGGCAGATGGCAGAACACTATGCTTGGAAGCTTCTTCCATCCGGTTTGAGAGTCGCACGTCCACGGCATCCTAGGATTCCAAGTGTTGCCGTGCCGCCACAATCTCCAATTCTTAGGCCTATGAGGGCAGAGTGTCTGGCAGTTCTGAAAGAGACCTTAGGAATGCAGGCGTTTTGGCTCCTTCCACCGAGAAACCAGCTCCTCCAGACCCTCTGTCGTTAGGCAATTCATCTTAGACTATCTCTAGGCGCCCTCTTTCCTCCTCCACGAAGTAAGACACAAACGGAATCGCCCTAAAGGGAAGAAGCCTTCGGAGTCCGGCAGAGAGGCAGCCTCTCCCACTCAGCATTGCCCCACGGCTGAGCCCAGGGTATGGGACCGGGAGAGGGAGAAAGACAGCCGTAACCCCGAGCTTTTCCACAGTGTCGTATAGGCCTCACCCTCACGCTCACGTCCGTTTCATAGAGGAAACATCAGGCCTCGGTGTGCTTTCTTGCGGCAAGGAAACTTTGCTGTCATTCCTGAGGTGGCACATTGGCTCAGGACTGCCCTACCCGAAGGACTCACGGCGTGCAGCCCTATTGGTTGAGATCAGCCCCTCTGGCTCTTGCTCGGATGAAAGCAACTGGGCAAAGAGCCGTGCATAAGCTGGGGACCGTGGCAGCTTCCCCTAGTCTACACCAGCACAGCACTCTGAGGGAGAGGAGCTGCTGACGTTTGGTAGCAACATCTCCTATTCTGAAGAGAAACGTTTCCTTGTAAGTGGGTTCCATCAGCCTTGCCATATTTTCTCAGCTGGCTATGATGGAGGGCAGTCAGGTGGCAGACTCCCCCGAGGCCCTGCTTCCCAGACTGTGATACAGACCCCCCGCCTGCTTCAGCCCAACGGGACGGCTTACGGTAAGGTAAAAACCCTGTGTTGGGAAGTTCCTGCCTAACCCTCGCACAAGCACGAGCATACTGGTCATGGGTCAAAGACTTTGCCCACAAGTTTAACGTATTTGCTCCCATCTAGCCTCCGAAGGCCGGGTTTCCCTAGCTAGGCATCACACTTCAGGAACGGTACTCAGGGTGCTGGTGACTGCAGGTTGTTTCACCAGGCAGCCCAAATCGAGTACACCCACTTGCATTTTCCAGGGGCAGAGCAAATGGTGTCAACTTACATGCCTCCAGCCTGGGAGGGGCAACATACACCTTGTCAATGGGAAACAAGCCCATGCCCTCAGTGTGAAAGGCCGCTATGCCTCCGTGCTTTGGCAGCCCAGGGATAGCGTCAGCTCTGAAATGCTTCCCAAGGAGCAGAGTCAGAGAACCTTTGAAGCACAGAGCAGGTCCAGCCCAGAACAAGGACTGCTCTTGGCCTGAGAACACCCACGGCCCAGCGCTTCTTTTGGGTACACACGTGTAGAGGAAGGGTGTTGAATTCTGCTGCCTGATAAGTTCTCCGGGCCGCGTAGTGTGAGCGCAAGTAGAGTGGCCCTCCATCTCATCCCAGGTTCATGTGTAAGTTGTACAAGGCCAACTCCCTGCTTGAATCCCTCTGTGGGCCACGTAACCTCCAGAGAGAGATGGATGATTGGGACCCAGGGCTGCTATCTCGGTTAAGGTTCTGTGCGTCAGCTTCGCAGCTGTTCTCTCGAAGCGGGTCCCAAGGCTTTTGGGAAGAGTTTCCTTAGAGCGTCAGAAAGAGGAGATTACCCGACAGGCCCACGGGGATGCCAGTTCTCTCCAGCAACAGCGCTACCAGCCTCAGACACTTGGGTTCTCTTGGGCAGATGGCAGAACACTATGCTTGGAAGCTTCTTCCATCCGGTTTGAGAGTCGCACGTCCACGGCATCCTAGGATTCCAAGTGTTGCCGTGCCGCCACAATCTCCAATTCTTAGGCCTATGAGGGCAGAGTGTCTGGCAGTTCTG
Source organism: Eschrichtius robustus (assembly GCF_028021215.1). Classification (NCBI taxonomy): domain Eukaryota; kingdom Metazoa; phylum Chordata; class Mammalia; order Artiodactyla; family Eschrichtiidae; genus Eschrichtius; species Eschrichtius robustus. The sequence continues at coordinate 62,993,388 of NC_090837.1, forward strand.
AAAGAGACCTTAGGAATGCAGGCGTTTTGGCTCCTTCCACCGAGAAACCAGCTCCTCCAGACCCTCTGTCGTTAGGCAATTCATCTTAGACTATCTCTAGGCGCCCTCTTTCCTCCTCCACGAAGTAAGACACAAACGGAATCGCCCTAAAGGGAAGAAGCCTTCGGAGTCCGGCAGAGAGGCAGCCTCTCCCACTCAGCATTGCCCCACGGCTGAGCCCAGGGTATGGGACCGAGAGAGGGAGAAAGACAGCCGTAACCCCGAGCTTTTCCACAGTGTCGTATAGGCCTCACCCTCACGCTCACGTCCGTTTCAGAGAGGAAACACCAGGCCTCGGTGTGCTTTCCTGCGGCAAGGAAACTTTGCTGTCATTCCTGAGGTGGCACATTGGCTCAGGACTGCCCTACCCGAAGGACTCACGGCGTGCAGCCCTATTGGTTGAGATCAGCCCCTCTGGCTCTTGCTCGGATGAAAGCAACTGGGCAAAGAGCTGTGCATAAGCTGGGGACCGTGGGAGCTTCCCCTAGTCTACACCAGCACAGCACTCTGAGGGAGAGGAGCTGCTGACGTTTGGTAGCAACATCTCCTATTCTGAAGAGAAACGTTTCCTTGTAAGTGGGTTCCATCAGCCTTGCCATATTTTCTCAGCTGGCTATGATGGAGGGCAGTCAGGTGGCAGACTCCCCCGAGGCCCTGCTTCCCAGACTGTGATACAGACCCCCCGCCTGCTTCAGCCCAACGGGACGGCTTACGGTAGGGTAAAAACCCTGTGTTGGGAAGTTCCTGCCTAACCCTCGCACAAGCACGAGCATACTGGTCATGGGTCAAAGACTTTGCCCACAAGTTTAACGTATTTGCTCCCATCTAGCCTCCGAAGGCCGGGTTTCCCTAGCTAGGCATCACACTTCAGGAACGGTACTCAGGGTGCTGGTGACTGCAGGTTGTTTCACCAGGCAGCCCAAATCGAGTACACCCACTTGCATTTTCCAGGGGCAGAGCAAATGGTGTCAACTTACATGCCTCCAGCCTGGGAGGGGCAACATACACCTTGTCAATGGGAAACAAGCCCATGCCCTCAGTGTGAAAGGCCGCTATGCCTCCGTGCTTTGGCAGCCCAGGGATAGCGTCAGCTCTGAAATGCTTCCCAAGGAGCAGAGTCAGAGAACCTTTGAAGCACAGAGCAGGTCCAGCCCAGAACAAGGACTGCTCTTGGCCTGAGAACACCCACGGCCCAGCGCTTCTTTTGGGTACACACGTGTAGAGGAAGGGTGTTGAATTCTGCTGCCTGATAAGTTCTCCGGGCCGCGTAGTGTGAGCGCAAGTAGAGTGGCCCTCCATCTCATCCCAGGTTCATGTGTAAGTTGTACAAGGCCAACTCCCTGCTTGAATCCCTCTGTGGGCCACGTAACCTCCAGAGAGAGATGGATGATTGGGACCCAGGGCTGCTATCTCGGTTAAGGTTCTGTGCGTCAGCTTCGCAGCTGTTCTCTCGAAGCGGGTCCCAAGGCTTTTGGGAAGAGTTTCCTTAGAGCGTCAGAAACAGGAGATTACCCGACAGGCCCACGGGGATGCCAGTTCTCTCCAGCAACAGCGCTACCAGCCTCAGACACTTGGGTTCTCTTGGGCAGATGGCGGAACACTATGCTTGGAAGCTTCTTCCATCCGGTTTGAGAGTCTCACCTCCACGGCATCCTAGGATTCCAAGTGTTGCCGTGCCGCCACAATCTCCAATTCTTAGGCCTATGAGGGCAGAGTGTCTGGCAGTTCTGAAGGAGACCTTAGGAATGCAGGCGTTTTGGCTCCTTCCACCGAGAAACCAGCTCCTCCAGACCCTCTGTCGTTAGGCAATTCATCTTAGACTATCTCTAGGCGCCCTCTTTCCTCCTCCACGAAGTAAGACACAAACGGAATCGCCCTAAAGGGAAGAAGCCTTCGGAGTCCGGCAGAGAGGCAGCCTCTCCCACTCAGCATTGCCCCACGGCTGAGCCCAGGGTATGGGACCGAGAGAGGGAGAAAGACAGCCGTAACCCCGAGCTTTTCCACAGTGTCGTATAGGCCTCACCCTCACGCTCACGTCCGTTTCAGAGAGGAAACACCAGGCCTCGGTGTGCTGTCCTGCGGCAAGGAAACTTTGCTGTCATTCCTGAGGTGGCACATTGGCTCAGGACTGCCCTACCCGAAGGACTCACGGCGTGCAGCCCTATTGGTTGAGATCAGCCCCTCTGGCTCTTGCTCGGCTGAAAGCAACTGGGCAAAGAGCCGTGCATAAGCTGGGGACCGTGGGAGCTTCCCCTAGTCTACACCAGCACAGCACTCTGAGGGAGAGGAGCTGCTGACGTTTGGTAGCAACATCTCCTATTCTGAAGAGAAACGTTTCCTTGTAAGTGGGTTCCATCAGCCTTGCCATATTTTCTCAGCTGGCTATGATGGAGGGCAGTCAGGTGGCAGACTCCCCCGAGGCCCTGCTTCCCAGACTGTGATACAGACCCCCCGCCTGCTTCAGCCCAACGGGACGGCTTACGGTAAGGTAAAAACCCTGTGTTGGGAAGTTCCTGCCTAACCCTCGCACAAGCACGAGCATACTGGTCATGGGTCAAAGACTTTGCCCACAAGTTTAACGTATTTGCTCCCATCTAGCCTCCGAAGGCCGGGTTTCCCTAGCTAGGCATCACACTTCAGGAACGGTACTCAGGGTGCTGGTGACTGCAGGTTGTTTCACCAGGCAGCCCAAATCGAGTACACCCACTTGCATTTTCCAGGGGCAGAGCAAATGGTGTCAACTTACATGCCTCCAGCCTGGGAGGGGCAACATACACCTTGTCAATGGGAAAGGAGCCCATGCCCTCAGTGTGAAAGGCCGCTATGCCTCCGTGCTTTGGCAGCCCAGGGATAGCGTCAGCTCTGAAATGCTTCCCAAGGAGCAGAGTCAGAGAACCTTTGAAGCACAGAGCAGGTCCAGCCCAGAACAAGGACTGCTCTTGGCCTGAGAACACCCACGGCCCAGCGCTTCTTTTGGGTACACACGTGTAGAGGAAGGGTGTTGAATTCTGCTGCCTGATAAGTTCTCCGGGCCGCGTAGTGTGAGCGCAAGTAGAGTGGCCCTCCATCTCATCCCAGGTTCATGTGTAAGTTGTACAAGGCCAACTCCCTGCTTGAATCCCTCTGTGGGCCACGTAACCTCCAGAGAGAGATGGATGATTGGGACCCAGGGCTGCTATCTCGGTTAAGGTTCTGTGCGTCAGCTTCGCAGCTGTTCTCTCGAAGCGGGTCCCAAGGCTTTTGGGAAGAGTTTCCTTAGAGCGTCAGAAAGAGGAGATTACCCGACAGGCCCACGGGGATGCCAGTTCTCTCCAGCAACAGCGCTACCAGCCTCAGACACTTGGGTTCTCTTGGGCAGATGGCAGAACACTATGCTTGGAAGCTTCTTCCATCCGGTTTGAGAGTCGCACGTCCACGGCATCCTAGGATTCCAAGTGTTGCCGTGCCGCCACAATCTCCAATTCTTAGGCCTATGAGGGCAGAGTGTCTGGCAGTTCTGAAAGAGACCTTAGGAATGCAGGCGTTTTGGCTCCTTCCACCGAGAAACCAGCTCCTCCAGACCCTCTGTCGTTAGGCAATTCATCTTAGACTATCTCTAGGCGCCCTCTTTCCTCCTCCAAGAAGTAAGACACAAACGGAATCGCCCTAAAGGGAAGAAGCCTTCGGAGTCCGGCAGAGAGGCAGCCTCTCCCACTCAGCATTGCCCCACGGCTGAGCCCAGGGTATGGGACCGGGAGAGGGAGAAAGACAGCCGTAACCCCGAGCTTTTCCACAGTGTCGTATAGGCCTCACCCTCACGCTCACGTCCGTTTCATAGAGGAAACATCAGGCCTCGGTGTGCTTTCTTGCGGCAAGGAAACTTTGCTGTCATTCCTGAGGTGGCACATTGGCTCAGGACTGCCCTACCCGAAGGACTCACGGCGTGCAGCCCTATTGGTTGAGATCAGCCCCTCTGGCTCTTGCTCGGATGAAAGCAACTGGGCAAAGAGCCGTGCATAAGCTGGGGACCGTGGCAGCTTCCCCTAGTCTACACCAGCACAGCACTCTGAGGGAGAGGAGCTGCTGACGTTTGGTAGCAACATCTCCTATTCTGAAGAGAAACGTTTCCTTGTAAGTGGGTTCCATCAGCCTTGCCATATTTTCTCAGCTGGCTATGATGGAGGGCAGTCAGGTGGCAGACTCCCCCGAGGCCCTGCTTCCCAGACTGTGATACAGACCCCCCGCCTGCTTCAGCCCAACGGGACGGCTTACGGTAAGGTAAAAACCCTGTGTTGGGAAGTTCCTGCCTAACCCTCGCACAAGCACGAGCATACTGGTCATGGGTCAAAGACTTTGCCCACAAGTTTAACGTATTTGCTCCCATCTAGCCTCCGAAGGCCGGGTTTCCCTAGCTAGGCATCACACTTCAGGAACGGTACTCAGGGTGCTGGTGACTGCAGGTTGTTTCACCAGGCAGCCCAAATCGAGTACACCCACTTGCATTTTCCAGGGGCAGAGCAAATGGTGTCAACTTACATGCCTCCAGCCTGGGAGGGGCAACATACACCTTGTCAATGGGAAACAAGCCCATGCCCTCAGTGTGAAAGGCCGCTATGCCTCCGTGCTTTGGCAGCCCAGGGATAGCGTCAGCTCTGAAATGCTTCCCAAGGAGCAGAGTCAGAGAACCTTTGAAGCACAGAGCAGGTCCAGCCCAGAACAAGGACTGCTCTTGGCCTGAGAACACCCACGGCCCAGCGCTTCTTTTGGGTACACACGTGTAGAGGAAGGGTGTTGAATTCTGCTGCCTGATAATTTCTCCGGGCCGCGTAGTGTGAGCGCAAGTAGAGTGGCCCTCCATCTCATCCCAGGTTCATGTGTAAGTTGTACAAGGCCAACTCCCTGCTTGAATCCCTCTGTGGGCCACGTAACCTCCAGAGAGAGATGGATGATTGGGACCCAGGGCTGCTATCTCGGTTAAGGTTCTGTGCGTCAGCTTCGCAGCTGTTCTCTCGAAGCGGGTCCCAAGGCTTTTGGGAAGAGTTTCCTTAGAGCGTCAGAAAGAGGAGATTACCCGACAGGCCCACGGGGATGCCAGTTCTCTCCAGCAACAGCGCTACCAGCCTCAGACACTTGGGTTCTCTTGGGCAGATGGCAGAACACTATGCTTGGAAGCTTCTTCCATCCGGTTTGAGAGTCGCACGTCCACGGCATCCTAGGATTCCAAGTGTTGCCGTGCCGCCACAATCTCCAATTCTTAGGCCTATGAGGGCAGAGTGTCTGGCAGTTCTGAAAGAGACCTTAGGAATGCAGGCGTTTTGGCTCCTTCCACCGAGAAACCAGCTCCTCCAGACCCTCTGTCGTTAGGCAATTCATCTTAGACTATCTCTAGGCGCCCTCTTTCCTCCTCCACGAAGTAAGACACAAACGGAATCGCCCTAAAGGGAAGAAGCCTTCGGAGTCCGGCAGAGAGGCAGCCTCTCCCACTCAGCATTGCCCCACGGCTGAGCCCAGGGTATGGGACCGGGAGAGGGAGAAAGACAGCCGTAACCCCGAGCTTTTCCACAGTGTCGTATAGGCCTCACCCTCACGCTCACGTCCGTTTCAGAGAGGAAACACCAGGCCTCGGTGTGCTGTCCTGCGGCAAGGAAACTTTGCTGTCATTCCTGAGGTGGCACATTGGCTCAGGACTGCCCTACCCGAAGGACTCACGGCGTGCAGCCCTATTGGTTGAGATCAGCCCCTCTGGCTCTTGCTCGGATGAAAGCAACTGGGCAAAGAGCCGTGCATAAGCTGGGGACCGTGGCAGCTTCCCCTAGTCTACACCAGCACAGCACTCTGAGGGAGAGGAGCTGCTGACGTTTGGTAGCAACATCTCCTATTCTGAAGAGAAACGTTTCCTTGTAAGTGGGTTCCATCAGCCTTGCCATATTTTCTCAGCTGGCTATGATGGAGGGCAGTCAGGTGGCAGACTCCCCCGAGGCCCTGCTCCCCAGACTGTGATACAGACCCCCCGCCTGCTTCAGCCCAACGGGACGGCTTACGGTAAGGTAAAAACCCTGTGTTGGGAAGTTCCTGCCTAACCCTCGCACAAGCACGAGCATACTGGTCATGGGTCAAAGACTTTGCCCACAAGTTTAACGTATTTGCTCCCATCTAGCCTCCGAAGGCCGGGTTTCCCTAGCTAGGCATCACACTTCAGGAACGGTACTCAGGGTGCTGGTGACTGCAGGTTGTTTCACCAGGCAGCCCAAATCGAGTACACCCACTTGCATTTTCCAGGGCCAGAGCAAATGGTGTCAACTTACATGCCTCCAGCCTGGGAGGGGCAACATACACCTTGTCAATGGGAAAGGAGCCCATGCCCTCAGTGTGAAAGGCCGCTATGCCTCCGTGCTTTGGCAGCCCAGGGATAGCGTCAGCTCTGAAATGCTTCCCAAGGAGCAGAGTCAGAGAACCTTTGAAGCACAGAGCAGGTCCAGCCCAGAACAAGGACTGCTCTTGGCCTGAGAACACCCACGGCCCAGCGCTTCTTTTGGGTACACACGTGTAGAGGAAGGGTGTTGAATTCTGCTGCCTGATAAGTTCTCCGGGCCGCGTAGTGTGAGCGCAAGTAGAGTGGCCCTCCATCTCATCCCAGGTTCATGTGTAAGTTGTACAAGGCCAACTCCCTGCTTGAATCCCTCTGTGGGCCACGTAACCTCCAGAGAGAGATGGATGATTGGGACCCAGGGCTGCTATCTCGGTTAAGGTTCTGTGCGTCAGCTTCGCAGCTGTTCTCTCGAAGCGGGTCCCAAGGCTTTTGGGAAGAGTTTCCTTAGAGCGTCAGAAACAGGAGATTACCCGACAGGCCCACGGGGATGCCAGTTCTCTCCAGCAACAGCGCTACCAGCCTCAGACACTTGGGTTCTCTTGGGCAGATGGCAGAACACTATGCTTGGAAGCTTCTTCCATCCGGTTTGAGAGTCGCACGTCCACGGCATCCTAGGATTCCAAGTGTTGCCGTGCCGCCACAATCTCCAATTCTTAGGCCTATGAGGGCAGAGTGTCTGGCAGTTCTGAAAGAGACCTTAGGAATGCAGGCGTTTTGGCTCCTTCCACCGAGAAACCAGCTCCTCCAGACCCTCTGTCGTTAGGCAATTCATCTTAGACTATCTCTAGGCGCCCTCTTTCCTCCTCCACGAAGTAAGACACAAACGGAATCGCCCTAAAGGGAAGAAGCCTTCGGAGTCCGGCAGAGAGGCAGCCTCTCCCACTCAGCATTGCCCCACGGCTGAGCCCAGGGTATGGGACCGGGAGAGGGAGAAAGACAGCCGTAACCCCGAGCTTTTCCACAGTGTCGTATAGGCCTCACCCTCACGCTCACGTCCGTTTCAGAGAGGAAACACCAGGCCTCGGTGTGCTGTCCTGCGGCAAGGAAACTTTGCTGTCATTCCTGAGGTGGCACATTGGCTCAGGACTGCCCTACCCGAAGGACTCACGGCGTGCAGCCCTATTGGTTGAGATCAGCCCCTCTGGCTCTTGCTCGGATGAAAGCAACTGGGCAAAGAGCCGTGCATAAGCTGGGGACCGTGGCAGCTTCCCCTAGTCTACACCAGCACAGCACTCTGAGGGAGAGGAGCTGCTGACGTTTGGTAGCAACATCTCCTATTCTGAAGAGAAACGTTTCCTTGTAAGTGGGTTCCATCAGCCTTGCCATATTTTCTCAGCTGGCTATGATGGAGGGCAGTCAGGTGGCAGACTCCCCCGAGGCCCTGCTCCCCAGACTGTGATACAGACCCCCCGCCTGCTTCAGCCCAACGGGACGGCTTACGGTAAGGTAAAAACCCTGTGTTGGGAAGTTCCTGCCTAACCCTCGCACAAGCACGAGCATACTGGTCATGGGTCAAAGACTTTGCCCACAAGTTTAACGTATTTGCTCCCATCTAGCCTCCGAAGGCCGGGTTTCCCTAGCTAGGCATCACACTTCAGGAACGGTACTCAGGGTGCTGGTGACTGCAGGTTGTTTCACCAGGCAGCCCAAATCGAGTACACCCACTTGCATTTTCCAGGGGCAGAGCAAATGGTGTCAACTTACATGCCTCCAGCCTGGGAGGGGCAACATACACCTTGTCAATGGGAAAGGAGCCCATGCCCTCAGTGTGAAAGGCCGCTATGCCTCCGTGCTTTGGCAGCCCAGGGATAGCGTCAGCTCTGAAATGCTTCCCAAGGAGCAGAGTCAGAGAACCTTTGAAGCACAGAGCAGGTCCAGCCCAGAACAAGGACTGCTCTTGGCCTGAGAACACCCACGGCCCAGCGCTTCTTTTGGGTACACACGTGTAGAGGAAGGGTGTTGAATTCTGCTGCCTGATAAGTTCTCCGGGCCGCGTAGTGTGAGCGCAAGTAGAGTGGCCCTCCATCTCATCCCAGGTTCATGTGTAAGTTGTACAAGGCCAACTCCCTGCTTGAATCCCTCTGTGGGCCACGTAACCTCCAGAGAGAGATGGATGATTGGGACCCAGGGCTGCTATCTCGGTTAAGGTTCTGTGCGTCAGCTTCGCAGCTGTTCTCTCGAAGCGGGTCCCAAGGCTTTTGGGAAGAGTTTCCTTAGAGCGTCAGAAACAGGAGATTACCCGACAGGCCCACGGGGATGCCAGTTCTCTCCAGCAACAGCGCTACCAGCCTCAGACACTTGGGTTCTCTTGGGCAGATGGCAGAACACTATGCTTGGAAGCTTCTTCCATCCGGTTTGAGAGTCGCACGTCCACGGCATCCTAGGATTCCAAGTGTTGCCGTGCCGCCACAATCTCCAATTCTTAGGCCTATGAGGGCAGAGTGTCTGGCAGTTCTGAAAGAGACCTTAGGAATGCAGGCGTTTTGGCTCCTTCCACCGAGAAACCAGCTCCTCCAGACCCTCTGTCGTTAGGCAATTCATCTTAGACTATCTCTAGGCGCCCTCTTTCCTCCTCCACGAAGTAAGACACAAACGGAATCGCCCTAAAGGGAAGAAGCCTTCGGAGTCCGGCAGAGAGGCAGCCTCTCCCACTCAGCATTGCCCCACGGCTGAGCCCAGGGTATGGGACCGGGAGAGGGAGAAAGACAGCCGTAACCCCGAGCTTTTCCACAGTGTCGTATAGGCCTCACCCTCACGCTCACGTCCGTTTCATAGAGGAAACATCAGGCCTCGGTGTGCTTTCTTTCGGCAAGGAAACTTTGCTGTCATTCCTGAGGTGGCACATTGGCTCAGGACTGCCCTACCCGAAGGACTCACGGCGTGCAGCCCTATTGGTTGAGATCAGCCCCTCTGGCTCTTGCTCGGATGAAAGCAACTGGGCAAAGAGCCGTGCATAAGCTGGGGACCGTGGCAGCTTCCCCTAGTCTACACCAGCACAGCACTCTGAGGGAGAGGAGCTGCTGACGTTTGGTAGCAACATCTCCTATTCTGAAGAGAAACGTTTCCTTGTAAGTGGGTTCCATCAGCCTTGCCATATTTTCTCAGCTGGCTATGATGGAGGGCAGTCAGGTGGCAGACTCCCCCGAGGCCCTGCTTCCCAGACTGTGATACAGACCCCCCGCCTGCTTCAGCCCAACGGGACGGCTTACGGTAAGGTAAAAACCCTGTGTTGGGAAGTTCCTGCCTAACCCTCGCACAAGCACGAGCATACTGGTCATGGGTCAAAGACTTTGCCCACAAGTTTAACGTATTTGCTCCCATCTAGCCTCCGAAGGCCGGGTTTCCCTAGCTAGGCATCACACTTCAGGAACGGTACTCAGGGTGCTGGTGACTGCAGGTTGTTTCACCAGGCAGCCCAAATCGAGTACACCCACTTGCATTTTCCAGGGGCAGAGCAAATGGTGTCAACTTACATGCCTCCAGCCTGGGAGGGGCAACATACACCTTGTCAATGGGAAACAAGCCCATGCCCTCAGTGTGAAAGGCCGCTATGCCTCCGTGCTTTGGCAGCCCAGGGATAGCGTCAGCTCTGAAATGCTTCCCAAGGAGCAGAGTCAGAGAACCTTTGAAGCACAGAGCAGGTCCAGCCCAGAACAAGGACTGCTCTTGGCCTGAGAACACCCACGGCCCAGCGCTTCTTTTGGGTACACACGTGTAGAGGAAGGGTGTTGAATTCTGCTGCCTGATAAGTTCTCCGGGCCGCGTAGTGTGAGCGCAAGTAGAGTGGCCCTCCATCTCATCCCAGGTTCATGTGTAAGTTGTACAAGGCCAACTCCCTGCTTGAATCCCTCTGTGGGCCACGTAACCTCCAGAGAGAGATGGATGATTGGGACCCAGGGCTGCTATCTCGGTTAAGGTTCTGTGCGTCAGCTTCGCAGCTGTTCTCTCGAAGCGGGTCCCAAGGCTTTTGGGAAGAGTTTCCTTAGAGCGTCAGAAACAGGAGATTACCCGACAGGCCCACGGGGATGCCAGTTCTCTCCAGCAACAGCGCTACCAGCCTCAGACACTTGGGTTCTCTTGGGCAGATGGCAGAACACTATGCTTGGAAGCTTCTTCCATCCGGTTTGAGAGTCGCACGTCCACGGCATCCTAGGATTCCAAGTGTTGCCGTGCCGCCACAATCTCCAATTCTTAGGCCTATGAGGGCAGAGTGTCTGGCAGTTCTGAAAGAGACCTTAGGAATGCAGGCGTTTTGGCTCCTTCCACCGAGAAACCAGCTCCTCCAGACCCTCTGTCGTTAGGCAATTCATCTTAGACTATCTCTAGGCGCCCTCTTTCCTCCTCCACGAAGTAAGACACAAACGGAATCGCCCTAAAGGGAAGAAGCCTTCGGAGTCCGGCAGAGAGGCAGCCTCTCCCACTCAGCATTGCCCCACGGCTGAGCCCAGGGTATGGGACCGGGAGAGGGAGAAAGACAGCCGTAACCCCGAGCTTTTCCACAGTGTCGTATAGGCCTCACCCTCACGCTCACGTCCGTTTCATAGAGGAAACACCAGGCCTCGGTGTGCTCTCCTGCGGCAAGGAAACTTTGCTGTCATTCCTGAGGTGGCACATTGGCTCAGGACTGCCCTACCCGAAGGACTCACGGCGTGCAGCCCTATTGGTTGAGATCAGCCCCTCTGGCTCTTGCTCGGATGAAAGCAACTGGGCAAAGAGCCGTGCATAAGCTGGGGACCGTGGGAGCTTCCCCTAGTCTACACCAGCACAGCACTCTGAGGGAGAGGAGCTGCTGACGTTTGGTAGCAACATCTCCTATTCTGAAGAGAAACGTTTCCTTGTAAGTGGGTTCCATCAGCCTTGCCATATTTTCTCAGCTGGCTATGATGGAGGGCAGTCAGGTGGCAGACTCCCCCGAGGCCCTGCTTCCCAGACTGTGATACAGACCCCCCGCCTGCTTCAGCCCAACGGGACGGCTTACGGTAAGGTAAAAACCCTGTGTTGGGAAGTTCCTGCCTAACCCTCGCACAAGCACGAGCATACTGGTCATGGGTCAAAGACTTTGCCCACAAGTTTAACGTATTTGCTCCCATCTAGCCTCCGAAGGCCGGGTTTCCCTAGCTAGGCATCACACTTCAGGAACGGTACTCAGGGTGCTGGTGACTGCAGGTTGTTTCACCAGGCAGCCCAAATCGAGTACACCCACTTGCATTTTCCAGGGCCAGAGCAAATGGTGTCAACTTACATGCCTCCAGCCTGGGAGGGGCAACATACACCTTGTCAATGGGAAACAAGCCCATGCCCTCAGTGTGAAAGGCCGCTATGCCTCCGTGCTTTGGCAGCCCAGGGATAGCGTCAGCTCTGAAATGCTTCCCAAGGAGCAGAGTCAGAGAACCTTTGAAGCACAGAGCAGGTCCAGCCCAGAACAAGGACTGCTCTTGGCCTGAGAACACCCACGGCCCAGCGCTTCTTTTGGGTACACACGTGTAGAGGAAGGGTGTTGAATTCTGCTGCCTGATAAGTTCTCCGGGCCGCGTAGTGTGAGCGCAAGTAGAGTGGCCCTCCATCTCATCCCAGGTTCATGTGTAAGTTGTACAAGGCCAACTCCCTGCTTGAATCCCTCTGTGGGCCACGTAACCTCCAGAGAGAGATGGATGATTGGGACCCAGGGCTGCTATCTCGGTTAAGGTTCTGTGCGTCAGCTTCGCAGCTGTTCTCTCGAAGCGGGTCCCAAGGCTTTTGGGAAGAGTTTCCTTAGAGCGTCAGAAACAGGAGATTACCCGACAGGCCCACGGGGATGCCAGTTCTCTCCAGCAACAGCGCTACCAGCCTCAGACACTTGGGTTCTCTTGGGCAGATGGCAGAACACTATGCTTGGAAGCTTCTTCCATCCGGTTTGAGAGTCGCACGTCCACGGCATCCTAGGATTCCAAGTGTTGCCGTGCCGCCACAATCTCCAATTCTTAGGCCTATGAGGGCAGAGTGTCTGGCAGTTCTGAAAGAGACCTTAGGAATGCAGGCGTTTTGGCTCCTTCCACCGAGAAACCAGCTCCTCCAGACCCTCTGTCGTTAGGCAATTCATCTTAGACTATCTCTAGGCGCCCTCTTTCCTCCTCCACGAAGTAAGACACAAACGGAATCGCCCTAAAGGGAAGAAGCCTTCGGAGTCCGGCAGAGAGGCAGCCTCTCCCACTCAGCATTGCCCCACGGCTGAGCCCAGGGTATGGGACCGGGAGAGGGAGAAAGACAGCCGTAACCCCGAGCTTTTCCACAGTGTCGTATAGGCCTCACCCTCACGCTCACGTCCGTTTCATAGAGGAAACATCAGGCCTCGGTGTGCTTTCTTGCGGCAAGGAAACTTTGCTGTCATTCCTGAGGTGGCACATTGGCTCAGGACTGCCCTACCCGAAGGACTCACGGCGTGCAGCCCTATTGGTTGAGATCAGCCCCTCTGGCTCTTGCTCGGATGAAAGCAACTGGGCAAAGAGCCGTGCATAAGCTGGGGACCGTGGCAGCTTCCCCTAGTCTACACCAGCACAGCACTCTGAGGGAGAGGAGCTGCTGACGTTTGGTAGCAACATCTCCTATTCTGAAGAGAAACGTTTCCTTGTAAGTGGGTTCCATCAGCCTTGCCATATTTTCTCAGCTGGCTATGATGGAGGGCAGTCAGGTGGCAGACTCCCCCGAGGCCCTGCTTCCCAGACTGTGATACAGACCCCCCGCCTGCTTCAGCCCAACGGGACGGCTTACGGTAAGGTAAAAACCCTGTGTTGGGAAGTTCCTGCCTAACCCTCGCACAAGCACGAGCATACTGGTCATGGGTCAAAGACTTTGCCCACAAGTTTAACGTATTTGCTCCCATCTAGCCTCCGAAGGCCGGGTTTCCCTAGCTAGGCATCACACTTCAGGAACGGTACTCAGGGTGCTGGTGACTGCAGGTTGTTTCACCAGGCAGCCCAAATCGAGTACACCCACTTGCATTTTCCAGGGGCAGAGCAAATGGTGTCAACTTACATGCCTCCAGCCTGGGAGGGGCAACATACACCTTGTCAATGGGAAACAAGCCCATGCCCTCAGTGTGAAAGGCCGCTATGCCTCCGTGATTTGGCAGCCCAGGGATAGCGTCAGCTCTGAAATGCTTCCCAAGGAGCAGAGTCAGAGAACCTTTGAAGCACAGAGCAGGTCCAGCCCAGAACAAGGACTGCTCTTGGCCTGAGAACACCCACGGCCCAGCGCTTCTTTTGGGTACACACGTGTAGAGGAAGGGTGTTGAATTCTGCTGCCTGATAAGTTCTCCGGGCCGCGTAGTGTGAGCGCAAGTAGAGTGGCCCTCCATCTCATCCCAGGTTCATGTGTAAGTTGTACAAGGCCAACTCCCTGCTTGAATCCCTCTGTGGGCCACGTAACCTCCAGAGAGAGATGGATGATTGGGACCCAGGGCTGCTATCTCGGTTAAGGTTCTGTGCGTCAGCTTCGCAGCTGTTCTCTCGAAGCGGGTCCCAAGGCTTTTGGGAAGAGTTTCCTTAGAGCGTCAGAAACAGGAGATTACCCGACAGGCCCACGGGGATGCCAGTTCTCTCCAGCAACAGCGCTACCAGCCTCAGACACTTGGGTTCTCTTGGGCAGATGGCAGAACACTATGCTTGGAAGCTTCTTCCATCCGGTTTGAGAGTCGCACGTCCACGGCATCCTAGGATTCCAAGTGTTGCCGTGCCGCCACAATCTCCAATTCTTAGGCCTATGAGGGCAGAGTGTCTGGCAGTTCTGAAAGAGACCTTAGGAATGCAGGCGTTTTGGCTCCTTCCACCGAGAAACCAGCTCCTCCAGACCCTCTGTCGTTAGGCAATTCATCTTAGACTATCTCTAGGCGCCCTCTTTCCTCCTCCACGAAGTAAGACACAAACGGAATCGCCCTAAAGGGAAGAAGCCTTCGGAGTCCGGCAGAGAGGCAGCCTCTCCCACTCAGCATTGCCCCACGGCTGAGCCCAGGGTATGGGACCGGGAGAGGGAGAAAGACAGCCGTAACCCCGAGCTTTTCCACAGTGTCGTATAGGCCTCACCCTCACGCTCACGTCCGTTTCATAGAGGAAACATCAGGCCTCGGTGTGCTTTCTTGCGGCAAGGAAACTTTGCTGTCATTCCTGAGGTGGCACATTGGCTCAGGACTGCCCTACCCGAAGGACTCACGGCGTGCAGCCCTATTGGTTGAGATCAGCCCCTCTGGCTCTTGCTCGGATGAAAGCAACTGGGCAAAGAGCCGTGCATAAGCTGGGGACCGTGGCAGCTTCCCCTAGTCTACACCAGCACAGCACTCTGAGGGAGAGGAGCTGCTGACGTTTGGTAGCAACATCTCCTATTCTGAAGAGAAACGTTTCCTTGTAAGTGGGTTCCATCAGCCTTGCCATATTTTCTCAGCTGGCTATGATGGAGGGCAGTCAGGTGGCAGACTCCCCCGAGGCCCTGCTTCCCAGACTGTGATACAGACCCCCCGCCTGCTTCAGCCCAACGGGACGGCTTACGGTAAGGTAAAAACCCTGTGTTGGGAAGTTCCTGCCTAACCCTCGCACAAGCACGAGCATACTGGTCATGGGTCAAAGACTTTGCCCACAAGTTTAACGTATTTGCTCCCATCTAGCCTCCGAAGGCCGGGTTTCCCTAGCTAGGCATCACACTTCAGGAACGGTACTCAGGGTGCTGGTGACTGCAGGTTGTTTCACCAGGCAGCCCAAATCGAGTACACCCACTTGCATTTTCCAGGGGCAGAGCAAATGGTGTCAACTTACATGCCTCCAGCCTGGGAGGGGCAACATACACCTTGTCAATGGGAAACAAGCCCATGCCCTCAGTGTGAAAGGCCGCTATGCCTCCGTGCTTTGGCAGCCCAGGGATAGCGTCAGCTCTGAAATGCTTCCCAAGGAGCAGAGTCAGAGAACCTTTGAAGCACAGAGCAGGTCCAGCCCAGAACAAGGACTGCTCTTGGCCTGAGAACACCCACGGCCCAGCGCTTCTTTTGGGTACACACGTGTAGAGGAAGGGTGTTGAATTCTGCTGCCTGATAAGTTCTCCGGGCCGCGTAGTGTGAGCGCAAGTAGAGTGGCCCTCCATCTCATCCCAGGTTCATGTGTAAGTTGTACAAGGCCAACTCCCTGCTTGAATCCCTCTGTGGGCCACGTAACCTCCAGAGAGAGATGGATGATTGGGACCCAGGGCTGCTATCTCGGTTAAGGTTCTGTGCGTCAGCTTCGCAGCTGTTCTCTCGAAGCGGGTCCCAAGGCTTTTGGGAAGAGTTTCCTTAGAGCGTCAGAAAGAGGAGATTACCCGACAGGCCCACGGGGATGCCAGTTCTCTCCAGCAACAGCGCTACCAGCCTCAGACACTTGGGTTCTCTTGGGCAGATGGCAGAACACTATGCTTGGAAGCTTCTTCCATCCGGTTTGAGAGTCGCACGTCCACGGCATCCTAGGATTCCAAGTGTTGCCGTGCCGCCACAATCTCCAATTCTTAGGCCTATGAGGGCAGAGTGTCTGGCAGTTCTGAAAGAGACCTTAGGAATGCAGGCGTTTTGGCTCCTTCCACCGAGAAACCAGCTCCTCCAGACCCTCTGTCGTTAGGCAATTCATCTTAGACTATCTCTAGGCGCCCTCTTTCCTCCTCCACGAAGTAAGACACAAACGGAATCGCCCTAAAGGGAAGAAGCCTTCGGAGTCCGGCAGAGAGGCAGCCTCTCCCACTCAGCATTGCCCCACGGCTGAGCCCAGGGTATGGGACCGGGAGAGGGAGAAAGACAGCCGTAACCCCGAGCTTTTCCACAGTGTCGTATAGGCCTCACCCTCACGCTCACGTCCGTTTCATAGAGGAAACATCAGGCCTCGGTGTGCTTTCTTGCGGCAAGGAAACTTTGCTGTCATTCCTGAGGTGGCACATTGGCTCAGGACTGCCCTACCCGAAGGACTCACGGCGTGCAGCCCTATTGGTTGAGATCAGCCCCTCTGGCTCTTGCTCGGATGAAAGCAACTGGGCAAAGAGCCGTGCATAAGCTGGGGACCGTGGCAGCTTCCCCTAGTCTACACCAGCACAGCACTCTGAGGGAGAGGAGCTGCTGACGTTTGGTAGCAACATCTCCTATTCTGAAGAGAAACGTTTCCTTGTAAGTGGGTTCCATCAGCCTTGCCATATTTTCTCAGCTGGCTATGATGGAGGGCAGTCAGGTGGCAGACTCCCCCGAGGCCCTGCTTCCCAGACTGTGATACAGACCCCCCGCCTGCTTCAGCCCAACGGGACGGCTTACGGTAAGGTAAAAACCCTGTGTTGGGAAGTTCCTGCCTAACCCTCGCACAAGCACGAGCATACTGGTCATGGGTCAAAGACTTTGCCCACAAGTTTAACGTATTTGCTCCCATCTAGCCTCCGAAGGCCGGGTTTCCCTAGCTAGGCATCACACTTCAGGAACGGTACTCAGGGTGCTGGTGACTGCAGGTTGTTTCACCAGGCAGCCCAAATCGAGTACACCCACTTGCATTTTCCAGGGGCAGAGCAAATGGTGTCAACTTACATGCCTCCAGCCTGGGAGGGGCAACATACACCTTGTCAATGGGAAACAAGCCCATGCCCTCAGTGTGAAAGGCCGCTATGCCTCCGTGCTTTGGCAGCCCAGGGATAGCGTCAGCTCTGAAATGCTTCCCAAGGAGCAGAGTCAGAGAACCTTTGAAGCACAGAGCAGGTCCAGCCCAGAACAAGGACTGCTCTTGGCCTGAGAACACCCACGGCCCAGCGCTTCTTTTGGGTACACACGTGTAGAGGAAGGGTGTTGAATTCTGCTGCCTGATAAGTTCTCCGGGCCGCGTAGTGTGAGCGCAAGTAGAGTGGCCCTCCATCTCATCCCAGGTTCATGTGTAAGTTGTACAAGGCCAACTCCCTGCTTGAATCCCTCTGTGGGCCACGTAACCTCCAGAGAGAGATGGATGATTGGGACCCAGGGCTGCTATCTCGGTTAAGGTTCTGTGCGTCAGCTTCGCAGCTGTTCTCTCGAAGCGGGTCCCAAGGCTTTTGGGAAGAGTTTCCTTAGAGCGTCAGAAAGAGGAGATTACCCGACAGGCCCACGGGGATGCCAGTTCTCTCCAGCAACAGCGCTACCAGCCTCAGACACTTGGGTTCTCTTGGGCAGATGGCAGAACACTATGCTTGGAAGCTTCTTCCATCCGGTTTGAGAGTCGCACGTCCACGGCATCCTAGGATTCCAAGTGTTGCCGTGCCGCCACAATCTCCAATTCTTAGGCCTATGAGGGCAGAGTGTCTGGCAGTTCTGAAAGAGACCTTAGGAATGCAGGCGTTTTGGCTCCTTCCACCGAGAAACCAGCTCCTCCAGACCCTCTGTCGTTAGGCAATTCATCTTAGACTATCTCTAGGCGCCCTCTTTCCTCCTCCACGAAGTAAGACACAAACGGAATCGCCCTAAAGGGAAGAAGCCTTCGGAGTCCGGCAGAGAGGCAGCCTCTCCCACTCAGCATTGCCCCACGGCTGAGCCCAGGGTATGGGACCGGGAGAGGGAGAAAGACAGCCGTAACCCCGAGCTTTTCCACAGTGTCGTATAGGCCTCACCCTCACGCTCACGTCCGTTTCATAGAGGAAACACCAGGCCTCGGTGTGCTCTCCTGCGGCAAGGAAACTTTGCTGTCATTCCTGAGGTGGCACATTGGCTCAGGACTGCCCTACCCGAAGGAATCACGGCGTGCAGCCCTATTTGTTGAGATCAGCCCCTCTGGCTCTTGCTCGGAATAAAGCAACTGGGCAAAGGGCCGTGCATAAGCTGGGGACCGTGGGAGCTTCCCCTAGTCTACACCAGCACAGCACTCTGAGGGAGAGGAGCTGCTGACGTTTGGTAGCAAAGTCTCCTATTCTGAAGAGAAACGTTTCCGTGTAAGTGGGTTCCATCAGCCTTGCCATATTTTCTCAGCTGGCTATGATGGAGGGCAGTCAGGTGGCAGACTCCCCCGAGGCCCTGCTTCCCAGACGGTGATACAGACCCCCCGCCTGCTTCAGCCCAAAGGGACGGCTTATGGTAAGGTAAAAACCCTGTGTTGGGAAGTTCCTGCCTAACCCTCGCACAAGGACGAGCATACTGGTCATGGGTCAAAGACTTTCCCCACAAGTTTAACATATGTGGTCCCACCTAGCCTCCGAAGGCCGGGTTTCCCTAGCTAGGCATCACACTTCAGGAACGGTACTCAGGGTGCTGGTGACTGCAGGTTGTTTCACCAGGCAGCCCAAATCGAGTACACCCACTTGCATTTTCCAGGGGCAGAGCAAATGGTGTCAACTTACATGCCTCCAGCCTGGGAGGGGCGACATACACCTTGTCAATGGGAAACCAGCCCATGCCCTCAGTGTGAAAGACCGCTATGCCTCTGTGCTTTGGCAGCCCAGGGATAGCGTCAGCTCTGACATGCTTCCAAAGGAGCAGAGTCAGAGAACCTTTGAACCACAGAGCAGGTGCAGCCCAGAACAAGGGCTGCTCTTGGCCTGAGAACACCCACTGCCCAGCGCTTCTTTTGGGTACACACGTGTAGAGGAAGGGTGTTGAATTCTGCTGCGTGATAACTTCTCCGGGCCACGTAGTGTGAGCGCAAGTAGAGTGGCCCTCCATCTCATCCCAGGTTCCTGTGTAAGTTGTACAAGGCAAACTCCCTGCTTGAATCCCTCTGTGGGCCACGTAACCTCCAGAGAGAGATGGATGATTGGGACCCAGGGCTGGTATCTCGGTTAAGGTTCTGTGCGTCAGCTTCGCAGCTGTTCTCTCGAAGCGGGTCCCAAGGCTTTTGGGAAGAGTTTCCTTAGAGCGTCAGAAACAGGAGATTACCCGACAGGCCCACGGGGATGCCAGTTCTCTCCAGCAACAACGCTACCAGCCTCAGACTCTTGGGTTCTCTTGGGTAGATGGCAGAACACTATGCTTGGAAGCTTCTTCCATCCGGTTTGAGAGTCGCACGTCCACGGCATCCTAGGATTCCAAGTGCTGCCGTGCCGCCACAATCTCCAGTTCTTAGGCCTATGAGGGCAGAGTGCCTGGCCGTTCTGAAAGAGGCCTTAGGAATGCAGGCGTTTTGGCTCCTTCCACCGAGAAACCAGCTCCTCCAGACCCTCTGTCGTTAGGTATTTCATGTGAGACTATCTCTAGGCGCCCTCTTTCCTCCTCCACGAAGTAAGACACAAACGGAATCGCCCTAAAGGGAAGAAGCCTTCTGAGTCCGGCAGAGAGGCAGCCTCTCCCACTCAGCATTGCCCCACGGCTGAGCCCAGGGTATGGGACCGAGAGAGGGAGAAAGACAGCCGTAACCCCGAGCTTTTCCACAGTGTAGTCTAGGCTTCACCCTCAAGCTCACGTCCGTTTCATGGAGGAAACACCCGGCCTCGGTGTGCTTTCCTGTGGCAAGGAAACTTTGCTTTCATTCCTGAGGTGGCACATTGGCTCAGGACTGCCCTACCCGAAGGACTCACGGCGTGCAGCCCTATTTGTTGAGATCAGCCCCTCTGGCTCTTGCTCGGATGAAAGCAACTGGGCAAAGGGCCGTGCATAAGCTGGGGACCGTGGGAGCTTCCCCTAGTCTACACCAGCACAGCACTCTGAGGGAGAGGAGCTGCTGACGTTTGGTAGCAAAGTCTCCTATTCTGAAGAGAAACGTTTCCGTGTAAGTGGGTTCCATCAGCCTTGCCATATTTTCTCAGCTGGCTATGATGGAGGGCAGTCAGGTGGCAGACTCCCCCGAGGCCCTGCTTCCCAGACTGTGATACAGACCCCCCGCCTGCTTCAGCCCAAAGGGACGGCTTATGGTAAGGTAAAAACCCTGTGTTGGGAAGTTCCTGCCTAACCCTCGCACAAGCACGAGCATACTGGTCATGGGTCAAAGACTTTCCCCACAAGTTTAACATATGTGGTCCCACCTAGCCTCCGAAGGCCGGGTTTCCCTAGCTAGGCATCACACTTCAGGAACGGTACTCAGGGTGCTGGTGACTGCAGGTTGTTTCACCAGGCAGCCCAAATCGAGTACACCCACTTGCATTTTCCAGGGGCAGAGCAAATGGTGTCAACTTACATGCCTCCAGCCTGGGAGGGGCAACATACACCTTGTCAATGGGAAACCAGCCCATGCCCTCAGTGTGAAAGACCGCTATGCCTCTGTGCTTTGGCAGCCCAGGGATAGCGTCAGCTCTGACATGCTTCCAAAGGAGCAGAGTCAGAGAACCTTTGAACCACAGTGCAGGTGCAGCCCAGAACAAGGGCTGCTCTTGGCCTGAGAACACCCACTGCCCAGCGCTTCTTTTGGGTACACACGTGTAGAGGAAGGGTGTTGAATTCTGCTGCGTGATAACTTCTCCGGGCCACGTAGTGTGAGCGCAAGTAGAGTGGCCCTCCATCTCATCCCAGGTTCCTGTGTAAGTTGTACAAGGCAAACTCCCTGCTTGAATCCCTCTGTGGGCCACGTAACCTCCAGAGAGAGATGGATGATTGGGACCCAGGGCTGCTATCTCGGTTAAGGTTCTGTGCGTCAGCTTCGCAGCTGTTCTCTCGAAGCGGGTCCCAAGGCTTTTGGGAAGAGTTTCCTTAGAGCGTCAGAAACAGGAGATTACCCGACAGGCCCACGGGGATGCCAGTTCTCTCCAGCAACAACGCTACCAGCCTCAGACTCTTGGGTTCTCTTGGGTAGATGGCAGAACACTATGCTTGGAAGCTTCTTCCATCCGGTTTGAGAGTCGCACGTCCACGGCATCCTAGGATTCCAAGTGCTGCCGTGCCGCCACAATCTCCAGTTCTTAGGCCTATGAGGGCAGAGTGCCTGGCCGTTCTGAAAGAGGCCTTAGGAATGCAGGCGTTTTGGCTCCTTCCACCGAGAAACCAGCTCCTCCAGACCCTCTGTCGTTAGGTATTTCATGTGAGACTATCTCTAGGCGCCCTCTTTCCTCCTCCACGAAGTAAGACACAAACGGAATCGCCCTAAAGGGAAGAAGCCTTCTGAGTCCGGCAGAGAGGCAGCCTCTCCCACTCAGCATTGCCCCACGGCTGAGCCCAGGGTATGGGACCGAGAGAGGGAGAAAGACAGCCGTAACCCCGAGCTTTTCCACAGTGTAGTCTAGGCCTCACCCTCAGGCTCACGTCCGTTTCATGGAGGAAACACCCGGCCTCGGTGTGCTTTCCTGTGGCAAGGAAACTTTGCTTTCATTCCTGAGGTGGCACATTGGCTCAGGACTGCCCTACCCGAAGGACTCACGGCGTGCAGCCCTATTTGTTGAGATCAGCCCCTCTGGCTCTTGCTCGGAATAAAGCAACTGGGCAAAGGGCCGTGCATAAGCTGGGGACCGTGGGAGCTTCCCCTAGTCTACACCAGCACAGCACTCTGAGGGAGAGGAGCTGCTGACGTTTGGTAGCAAAGTCTCCTATTCTGAAGAGAAACGTTTCCGTGTAAGTGGGTTCCATCAGCCTTGCCATATTTTCTCAGCTGGCTATGATGGAGGGCAGTCAGGTGGCAGACTCCCCCGAGGCCCTGCTTCCCAGACTGTGATACAGACCCCCCGCCTGCTTCAGCCCAAAGGGACGGCTTATGGTAAGGTAAAAACCCTGTGTTGGGAAGTTCCTGCCTAACCCTCGCACAAGGACGAGCATACTGGTCATGGGTCAAAGACTTTCCCCACAAGTTTAACATATGTGCTCCCACCTAGCCTCCGAAGGCCGGGTTTCCCTAGCTAGGCATCACACTTCAGGAACGGTACTCAGGGTGCTGGTGACTGCAGGTTGTTTCACCAGGCAGCCCAAATCGAGTACACCCACTTGCATTTTCCAGGGGCAGAGCAAATGGTGTCAACTTACATGCCTCCAGCCTGGGAGGGGCAACATACACCTTGTCAATGGGAAACCAGCCCATGCCCTCAGTGTGAAAGACCGCTATGCCTCTGTGCTTTGGCAGCCCAGGGATAGCGTCAGCTCTGACATGCTTCCAAAGGAGCAGAGTCAGAGAACCTTTGAACCACAGAGCAGGTGCAGCCCAGAACAAGGGCTGCTCTTGGCCTGAGAACACCCACTGCCCAGCGCTTCTTTTGGGTACACACGTGTAGAGGAAGGGTGTTGAATTCTGCTGCGTGATAACTTCTCCGGGCCACGTAGTGTGAGCGCAAGTAGAGTGGCCCTCCATCTCATCCCAGGTTCCTGTGTAAGTTGTACAAGGCAAACTCCCTGCTTGAATCCCTCTGTGGGCCACGTAACCTCCAGAGAGAGATGGATGATTGGGACCCAGGGCTGGTATCTCGGTTAAGGTTCTGTGCGTCAGCTTCGCAGCTGTTCTCTCGAAGCGGGTCCCAAGGCTTTTGGGAAGAGTTTCCTTAGAGCGTCAGAAACAGGAGATTACCCGACAGGCCCACGGGGATGCCAGTTCTCTCCAGCAACAACGCTACCAGCCTCAGACTCTTGGGTTCTCTTGGGTAGATGGCAGAACACTATGCTTGGAAGCTTCTTCCATCCGGTTTGAGAGTCGCACGTCCACGGCATCCTAGGATTCCAAGTGCTGCCGTGCCGCCGCAATTTCCAATTCTTAGGACTATGAGGGCAGAGTGCCTGGCAGTTCTGAAAGAGGCCTTAGGAATGCAGGCGTTTTGGCTCCTTCCACCGAGAAACCAGCTCCTCCAGACCCTCTGTCGTTAGGTATTTCATGTGAGACTATCTCCAGGCGCCCTCTTTCCTCCTCCACGAAGTAAGACACAAACGGAATCGCCCTAAAGGGAAGAAGCCTTCTGAGTCCGGCAGAGAGGCAGCCTCTCCCACTCAGCATTGCCCCACGGCTGAGCCCAGGGTATGGGACCGAGAGAGGGAGAAAGACAGCCGTAACCCCGAGCTTTTCCACAGTGTAGTCTAGGCCTCACCCTCAAGCTCACGTCCGTTTCATGGAGGAAACACCCGGCCTCGGTGTGCTTTCCTGTGGCAAGGAAACTTTGCTTTCATTCCTGAGGTGGCACATTGGCTCAGGACTACCCTACCCGAAGGACTCACGGCGTGCAGCCCTATTTGTTGAGATCAGCCCCTCTGGCTCTTGCTCGGATGAAAGCAACTGGGCAAAGGGCCGTGCATAAGCTGGGGACCGTGGGAGCTTCCCCTAGTCTACACCAGCACAGCACTCTGAGGGAGAGGAGCTGCTGACGTTTGGTAGCAAAGTCTCCTATTCTGAAGAGAAACGTTTCCGTGTAAGTGGGTTCCATCAGCCTTGCCATATTTTCTCAGCTGGCTATGATGGAGGGCAGTCAGGTGGCAGACTCCCCCGAGGCCCTGCTTCCCAGACGGTGATACAGACCCCCCGCCTGCTTCAGCCCAAAGGGACGGCTTATGGTAAGGTAAAAACCCTGTGTTGGGAAGTTCCTGCCTAACCCTCGCACAAGCACGAGCATACTGGTCATGGGTCAAAGACTTTCCCCACAAGTCTAACATATGTGCTCCCACCTAGCCTCCGAAGGCCGGGTTTCCCTAGCTAGGCATCACACTTCAGGAACGGTACTCAGGGTGCTGGTGACTGCAGGTTGTTTCACCAGGCAGCCCAAATCGAGTACACCCACTTGCATTTTCCAGGGGCAGAGCAAATGGTGTCAACTTACATGCCTCCAGCCTGGGAGGGGCAACATACACCTTGTCAATGGGAAACGAGCCCATGCCCTCAGTGTGAAAGACCGCTATGCCTCTGTGCTTTGGCAGCCCAGGGATAGCGTCAGCTCTGACATGCTTCCAAAGGAGCAGAGTCAGAGAACCTTTGAACCACAGAGCAGGTGCAGCCCAGAACAAGGGCTGCTCTTGGCCTGAGAACACCCACTGCCCAGCGCTTCTTTTGGGTACACACGCGTAGAGGAAGGGTGTTGAATTCTGCTGCGTGATAACTTCTCCGGGCCACGTAGTGTGAGCGCAAGTAGAGTGGCCCTCCATCTCATCCCAGGTTCCTGTGTAAGTTGTACAAGGCAAACTCCCTGCTTGAATCCCTCTGTGGGCCACGTAACCTCCAGAGAGAGATGGATGATTGGGACCCAGGGCTGGTATCTCGGTTAAGGTTCTGTGCGTCAGCTTCGCAGCTGTTCTCTCGAAGCGGGTCCCAAGGCTTTTGGGAAGAGTTTCCTTAGAGCGTCAGAAACAGGAGATTACCCGACAGGCCCACGGGGATGCCAGTTCTCTCCAGCAACAACGCTACCAGCCTCAGACTCTTGGGTTCTCTTGGGTAGATGGCAGAACACTATGCTTGGAAGCTTCTTCCATCCGGTTTGAGAGTCGCACGTCCACGGCATCCTAGGATTCCAAGTGCTGCCGTGCCGCCACAATCTCCAGTTCTTAGGCCTATGAGGGCAGAGTGCCTGGCCGTTCTGAAAGAGGCCTTAGGAATGCAGGCGTTTTGGCTCCTTCCACCGAGAAACCAGCTCCTCCAGACCCTCTGTCGTTAGGTATTTCATGAGAGACTATCTCTAGGCGCCCTCTTTCCTCCTCCACGAAGTAAGACACAAACGGAATCGCCCTAAAGGGAAGAAGCCTTCTGAGTCCGGCAGAGAGGCAGCCTCTCCCACTCAGCATTGCCCCACGGCTGAGCCCAGGGTATGGGACCGAGAGAGGGAGAAAGACAGCCGTAACCCCGAGCTTTTCCACAGTGTAGTCTAGGCCTCACCCTCAAGCTCACGTCCGTTTCATGGAGGAAACACCCGGCCTCGGTGTGCTTTCCTGTGGCAAGGAAACTTTGCTTTCATTCCTGAGGTGGCACATTGGCTCAGGACTGCCCTACCCGAAGGACTCACGGCGTGCAGCCCTATTTGTTGAGATCAGCCCCTCTGGCTCTTGCTCGGATGAAAGCAACTGGGCAAAGGGCCGTGCATAAGCTGGGGACCGTGGGAGCTTCCCCTAGTCTACACCAGCACAGCACTCTGAGGGAGAGGAGCTGCTGACGTTTGGTAGCAAAGTCTCCTATTCTGAAGAGAAACGTTTCCGTGTAAGTGGGTTCCATCAGCCTTGCCATATTTTCTCAGCTGGCTATGATGGAGGGCAGTCAGGTGGCAGACTCCCCCGAGGCCCTGCTTCCCAGACTGTGATACAGACCCCCCGCCTGCTTCAGCCCAAAGGGACGGCTTATGGTAAGGTAAAAACCCTGTGTTGGGAAGTTCCTGCCTAACCCTCGCACAAGCACGAGCATACTGGTCATGGGTCAAAGACTTTCCCCACAAGTTTAACATATGTGGTCCCACCTAGCCTCCGAAGGCCGGGTTTCCCTAGCTAGGCATCACACTTCAGGAACGGTACTCAGGGTGCTGGTGACTGCAGGTTGTTTCACCAGGCAGCCCAAATCGAGTACACCCACTTGCATTTTCCAGGGGCAGAGCAAATGGTGTCAACTTACATGCCTCCAGCCTGGGAGGGGCAACATACACCTTGTCAATGGGAAACCAGCCCATGCCCTCAGTGTGAAAGACCGCTATGCCTCTGTGCTTTGGCAGCCCAGGGATAGCGTCAGCTCTGACATGCTTCCAAAGGAGCAGAGTCAGAGAACCTTTGAACCACAGAGCAGGTGCAGCCCAGAACAAGGTCTGCTCTTGGCCTGAGAACACCCACTGCCCAGCGCTTCTTTTGGGTACACACGTGTAGAGGAAGGGTGTTGAATTCTGCTGCGTGATAACTTCTCCGGGCCACGTAGTGTGAGCGCAAGTAGAGTGGCCCTCCATCTCATCCCAGGTTCCTGTGTAAGTTGTACAAGGCAAACTCCCTGCTTGAATCCCTCTGTGGGCCACGTAACCTCCAGAGAGAGATGGATGATTGGGACCCAGGGCTGGTATCTCGGTTAAGGTTCTGTGCGTCAGCTTCGCAGCTGTTCTCTCGAAGCGGGTCCCAAGGCTTTTGGGAAGAGTTTCCTTAGAGCGTCAGAAACAGGAGATTACCCGACAGGCCCACGGGGATGCCAGTTCTCTCCTGCAACAACGCTACCAGCCTCAGACTCTTGGGTTCTCTTGGGTAGATGGCAGAACACTATGCTTGGAAGCTTCTTCCATCCGGTTTGAGAGTCGCACGTCCACGGCATCCTAGGATTCCAAGTGCTGCCGTGCCGCCACAATCTCCAGTTCTTAGGCCTATGAGGGCAGAGTGCCTGGCCGTTCTGAAAGAGGCCTTAGGAATGCAGGCGTTTTGGCTCCTTCCACCGAGAAACCAGCTCCTCCAGACCCTCTGTCGTTAGGTATTTCATGAGAGACTATCTCTAGGCGCCCTCTTTCCTCCTCCACGAAGTAAGACACAAACGGAATCGCCCTAAAGGGAAGAAGCCTTCTGAGTCCGGCAGAGAGGCAGCCTCTCCCACTCAGCATTGCCCCACGGCTGAGCCCAGGGTATGGGACCGAGAGAGGGAGAAAGACAGCCGTAACCCCGAGCTTTTCCACAGTGTAGTCTAGGCCTCACCCTCAAGCTCACGTCCGTTTCATGGAGGAAACACCCGGCCTCGGTGTGCTTTCCTGTGGCAAGAAAACTTTGCTTTCATTCCTGAGGTGGCACATTGGCTCAGGACTGCCCTACCCGAAGGACTCACGGCGTGCAGCCCTATTTGTTGAGATCAGCCCCTCTGGCTCTTGCTCGGATGAAAGCAACTGGGCAAAGGGCCGTGCATAAGCTGGGGACCGTGGGAGCTTCCCCTAGTCTACACCAGCACAGCACTCTGAGGGAGAGGAGCTGCTGACGTTTGGTAGCAAAGTCTCCTATTCTGAAGAGAAACGTTTCCGTGTAAGTGGGTTCCATCAGCCTTGCCATATTTTCTCAGCTGGCTATGATGGAGGGCAGTCAGGTGGCAGACTCCCCCGAGGCCCTGCTTCCCAGACGGTGATACAGACCCCCCGCCTGCTTCAGCCCAAAGGGACGGCTTATGGTAAGGTAAAAACCCTGTGTTGTGAAGTTCCTGCCTAACCCTCGCACAAGCACGAACATACTGGTCATGGGTCAAAGACTTTCCCCACAAGTTTAACATATGTGCTCCCACCTAGCCTCCGAAGGCCGGGTTTCCCTAGCTAGGCATCACACTTCAGGAACGGTACTCAGGGTGCTGGTGACTGCAGGTTGTTTCACCAGGCAGCCCAAATCGAGTACACCCACTTGCATTTTCCAGGGGCAGAGCAAATGGTGTCAACTTACATGCCTCCAGCCTGGGAGGGGCAACATACACCTTGTCAATGGGAAACCAGCCCATGCCCTCAGTGTGAAAGGCCGCTATGCCTCTGTGCTTTGGCAGCCCAGGGATAGCGTCAGCTCTGACATGCTTCCAAAGGAGCAGAGTCAGAGAACCTTTGAACCACAGAGCAGGTGCAGCCCAGAACAAGGGCTGCTCTTGGCCTGAGAACACCCACTGCCCAGCGCTTCTTTTGGGTACACACGTGTAGAGGAAGGGTGTTGAATTCTGCTGCGTGATAACTTCTCCGGGCCACGTAGTGTGAGCGCAAGTAGAGTGGCCCTCCATCTCATCCCAGGTTCCTGTGTAAGTTGTACAAGGCAAACTCCCTGCTTGAATCCCTCTGTGGGCCACGTAACCTCCAGAGAGAGATGGATGATTGGGACCCAGGGCTGGTATCTCGGTTAAGGTTCTGTGCGTCAGCTTCGCAGCTGTTCTCTCGAAGCGGGTCCCAAGGCTTTTGGGAAGAGTTTCCTTAGAGCGTCAGAAACAGGAGATTACCCGACAGGCCCACGGGGATGCCAGTTCTCTCCAGCAACAGCGCTACCAGCCTCAGACTCTTGGGTTCTCTTGGGTAGATGGCAGAACACTATGCTTGGAAGCTTCTTCCATCCGGTTTGAGAGTCGCACGTCCACGGCATCCTAGGATTCCAAGTGCTGCCGTGCCGCCGCAATCTCCAATTCTTAGGACTATGAGGGCAGAGTGCCTGGCCGTTCTGAAAGAGGCCTTAGGAATGCAGGCGTTTTGGCTCCTTCCACCGAGAAACCAGCTCCTCCAGACCCTCTGTCGTTAGGTATTTCATGTGAGACTATCTCCAGGCGCCCTCTTTCCTCCTCCACGAAGTAAGACACAAACGGAATCGCCCTAAAGGGAAGAAGCCTTCTGAGTCCGGCAGAGAGGCAGCCTCTCCCACTCAGCATTGCCCCACGGCTGAGCCCAGGGTATGGGACCGAGAGAGGGAGAAAGACAGCCGTAACCCCGAGCTTTTCCACAGTGTAGTCTAGGCCTCACCCTCAAGCTCACGTCCGTTTCATGGAGGAAACACCCGGCCTCGGTGTGCTTTCCTGTGGCAAGGAAACTTTGCTTTCATTCCTGAGGTGGCACATTGGCTCAGGACTGCCCTACCCGAAGGACTCACGGCGTGCAGCCCTATTTGTTGAGATCAGCCCCTCTGGCTCTTGCTCGGATGAAAGCAACTGGGCAAAGGGCCGTGCATAAGCTGGGGACCGTGGGAGCTTCCCCTAGTCTACACCAGCACAGCACTCTGAGGGAGAGGAGCTGCTGACGTTTGGTAACAAAGTCTCCTATTCTGAAGAGAAACGTTTCCGTGTAAGTGGGTTCCATCAGCCTTGCCATATTTTCTCAGCTGGCTATGATGGAGGGCAGTCAGGTGGCAGACTCCCCCGAGGCCCTGCTTCCCAGACGGTGATACAGACCCCCCGCCTGCTTCAGCCCAAAGGGACGGCTTATGGTAAGGTAAAAACCCTGTGTTGGGAAGTTCCTGCCTAACCCTCGCACAAGCACGAGCATACTGGTCATGGGTCAAAGACTTTCCCCACAAGTTTAACATATGTGCTCCCACCTAGCCTCCGAAGGCCGGGTTTCCCTAGCTAGGCATCACACTTCAGGAACGGTACTCAGGGTGCTGGTGACTGCAGGTTGTTTCACCAGGCAGCCCAAATCGAGTACACCCACTTGCATTTTCCAGGGGCAGAGCAAATGGTGTCAACTTACATGCCTCCAGCCTGGGAGGGGCAACATACACCTTGTCAATGGGAAACCAGCCCATGCCCTCAGTGTGAAAGGCCGCTATGCCTCTGTGCTTTGGCAGCCCAGGGATAGCGTCAGCTCTGACATGCTTCCAAAGGAGCAGAGTCAGAGAACCTTTGAACCACAGAGCAGGTGCAGCCCAGAACAAGGGCTGCTCTTGGCCTGAGAACACCCACTGCCCAGCGCTTCTTTTGGGTACACACGTGTAGAGGAAGGGTGTTGAATTCTGCTGCGTGATAACTTCTCCGGGCCACGTAGTGTGAGCGCAAGTAGAGTGGCCCTCCATCTCATCCCAGGTTCCTGTGTAAGTTGTACAAGGCAAACTCCCTGCTTGAATCCCTCTGTGGGCCACGTAACCTCCAGAGAGAGATGGATGATTGGGACCCAGGGCTGGTATCTCGGTTAAGGTTCTGTGCGTCAGCTTCGCAGCTGTTCTCTCGAAGCGGGTCCCAAGGCTTTTGGGAAGAGTTTCCTTAGAGCGTCAGAAACAGGAGATTACCCGACAGGCCCACGGGGATGCCAGTTCTCTCCAGCAACAACGCTACCAGCCTCAGACTCTTGGGTTCTCTTGGGTAGATGGCAGAACACTATGCTTGGAAGCTTCTTCCATCCGGTTTGAGAGTCGCACGTCCACGGCATCCTAGGATTCCAAGTGCTGCCGTGCCGCCACAATCTCCAATTCTTAGGCCTATGAGGGCAGAGTGCCTGGCAGTTCTGAAAGAGGCCTTAGGAATGCAGGCGTTTTGGCTCCTTCCACCGAGAAACCAGCTCCTCCAGACCCTCTGTCGTTAGGTATTTCATGAGAGACTATCTCTAGGCGCCCTCTTTCCTCCTCCACGAAGTAAGACACAAACGGAATCGCCCTAAAGGGAAGAAGCCTTCTGAGTCCGGCAGAGAGGCAGCCTCTCCCACTCAGCATTGCCCCACGGCTGAGCCCAGGGTATGGGACCGAGAGAGGGAGAAAGACAGCCGTAACCCCGAGCTTTTCCACAGTGTAGTATAGGCCTCACCCTCAAGCTCACGTCCGTTTCATGGAGGAAACACCCGGCCTCGGTGTGCTTTCCTGTGGCAAGGAAACTTTGCTTTCATTCCTGAGGTGGCACATTGGCTCAGGACTGCCCTACCCGAAGGACTCACGGCGTGCAGCCCTATTTGTTGAGATCAGCCCCTCTGGCTCTTGCTCGGATGAAAGCAACTGGGCAAAGGGCCGTGCATAAGCTGGGGACCGTGGGAGCTTCCCCTAGTCTACACCAGCACAGCACTCTGAGGGAGAGGAGCTGCTGACGTTTGGTAGCAAAGTCTCCTATTCTGAAGAGAAACGTTTCCGTGTAAGTGGGTTCCATCAGCCTTGCCATATTTTCTCAGCTGGCTATGATGGAGGGCAGTCAGGTGGCAGACTCCCCCGAGGCCCTGCTTCCCAGACGGTGATACAGACCCCCCGCCTGCTTCAGCCCAAAGGGACGGCTTATGGTAAGGTAAAAACCCTGTGTTGGGAAGTTCCTGCCTAACCCTCGCACAAGCACGAGCATACTGGTCATGGGTCAAAGACTTTCCCCACAAGTTTAACATATGTGCTCCCACCTAGCCTCCGAAGGCCGGGTTTCCCTAGCTAGGCATCACACTTCAGGAACGGTACTCAGGGTGCTGGTGACTGCAGGTTGTTTCACCAGGCAGCCCAAATCGAGTACACCCACTTGCATTTTCCAGGGGCAGAGCAAATGGTGTCAACTTACATGCCTCCAGCCTGGGAGGGGCAACATACACCTTGTCAATGGGAAACCAGCCCATGCCCTCAGTGTGAAAGGCCGCTATGCCTCTGTGCTTTGGCAGCCCAGGGATAGCGTCAGCTCTGACATGCTTCCAAAGGAGCAGAGTCAGAGAACCTTTGAACCACAGAGCAGGTGCAGCCCAGAACAAGGGCTGCTCTTGGCCTGAGAACACCCACTGCCCAGCGCTTCTTTTGGGTACACACGTGTAGAGGAAGGGTGTTGAATTCTGCTGCGTGATAACTTCTCCGGGCCACGTAGTGTGAGCGCAAGTAGAGTGGCCCTCCATCTCATCCCAGGTTCCTGTGTAAGTTGTACAAGGCCAACTCCCTGCTTGAATCCCTCTGTGGGCCACGTAACCTCCAGAGAGAGATGGATGATTGGGACCCAGGGCTGGTATCTCGGTTAAGGTTCTGTGCGTCAGCTTCGCAGCTGTTCTCTCGAAGCGGGTCCCAAGGCTTTTGGGAAGAGTTTCCTTAGAGCGTCAGAAACAGGAGATTACCCGACAGGCCCACGGGGATGCCAGTTCTCTCCAGCAACAACGCTACCAGCCTCAGACTCTTGGGTTCTCTTGGGTAGATGGCAGAACACTATGCTTGGAAGCTTCTTCCATCCGGTTTGAGAGTCGCACGTCCACGGCATCCTAGGATTCCAAGTGCTGCCGTGCCGCCACAATCTCCAATTCTTAGGCCTATGAGGGCAGAGTGCCTGGCAGTTCTGAAAGAGGCCTTAGGAATGCAGGCGTTTTGGCTCCTTCCACCGAGAAACCAGCTCCTCCAGACCCTCTGTCGTTAGGTATTTCATGAGAGACTATCTCCAGGCGCCCTCTTTCCTCCTCCACGAAGTAAGACACAAACGGAATCGCCCTAAAGGGAAGAAGCCTTCTGAGTCCGGCAGAGAGGCAGCCTCTCCCACTCAGCATTGCCCCACGGCTGAGCCCAGGGTATGGGACCGAGAGAGGGAGAAAGACAGCCGTAACCCCGAGCTTTTCCACAGTGTAGTCTAGGCCTCACCCTCAAGCTCACGTCCGTTTCATGGAGGAAACACCCGGCCTCGGTGTGCTTTCCTGTGGCAAGGAAACTTTGCTTTCATTCCTGAGGTGGCACATTGGCTCAGGACTGCCCTACCCGAAGGACTCACGGCGTGCAGCCCTATTTGTTGAGATCAGCCCCTCTGGCTCTTGCTCGGATGAAAGCAACTGGGCAAAGGGCCGTGCATAAGCTGGGGACCGTGGGAGCTTCCCCTAGTCTACACCAGCACAGCACTCTGAGGGAGAGGAGCTGCTGACGTTTGGTAGCAAAGTCTCCTATTCTGAAGAGAAACGTTTCCGTGTAAGTGGTTTCCATCAGCCTTGCCATATTTTCTCAGCTGGCTATGATGGAGGGCAGTCAGGTGGCAGACTCCCCCGAGGCCCTGCTTCCCAGACTGTGATACAGACCCCCCGCCTGCTTCAGCCCAAAGGGACGGCTTATGGTAAGGTAAAATCCCTGTGTTGCGAAGTTCCTGCCTAACCCTCGCACAAGCACGAACATACTGGTCATGGGTCAAAGACTTTCCCCACAAGTTTAACATATGTGGTCCCACCTAGCCTCCGAAGGCCGGGTTTCCCTAGCTAGGCATCACACTTCAGGAACGGTACTCAGGGTGCTGGTGACTGCAGGTTGTTTCACCAGGCAGCCCAAATCGAGTACACCCACTTGCATTTTCCAGGGGCAGAGCAAATGGTGTCAACTTACATGCCTCCAGCCTGGGAGGGGCAACATACACCTTGTCAATGGGAAACCAGCCCATGCCCTCAGTGTGAAAGGCCGCTAAGCCTCTGTGCTTTGGCAGCCCAGGGATAGCGTCAGCTCTGACATGCTTCCAAAGGAGCAGAGTCAGAGAACCTTTGAACCACAGAGCAGGTGCAGCCCAGAACAAGGGCTGCTCTTGGCCTGAGAACACCCACTGCCCAGCGCTTCTTTTGGGTACACACGTGTAGAGGAAGGGTGTTGAATTCTGCTGCGTGATAACTTCTCCGGGCCACGTAGTGTGAGCGCAAGTAGAGTGGCCCTCCATCTCATCCCAGGTTCCTGTGTAAGTTGTACAAGGCCAACTCCCTGCTTGAATCCCTCTGTGGGCCACGTAACCTCCAGAGAGAGATGGATGATTGGGACCCAGGGCTGGTATCTCGGTTAAGGTTCTGTGCGTCAGCTTCGCAGCTGTTCTCTCGAAGCGGGTCCCAAGGCTTTTGGGAAGAGTTTCCTTAGAGCGTCAGAAACAGGAGATTACCCGACAGGCCCACGGGGATGCCAGTTCTCTCCAGCAACAACGCTACCAGCCTCAGACTCTTGGGTTCTCTTGGGTAGATGGCAGAACACTATGCTTGGAAGCTTCTTCCATCCGGTTTGAGAGTCGCACGTCCACGGCATCCTAGGATTCCAAGTGCTGCCGTGCCGCCACAATCTCCAATTCTTAGGCCTATGAGGGCAGAGTGCCTGGCAGTTCTGAAAGAGGCCTTAGGAATGCAGGCGTTTTGGCTCCTTCCACCGAGAAACCAGCTCCTCCAGACCCTCTGTCGTTAGGTATTTCATGAGAGACTATCTCCAGGCGCCCTCTTTCCTCCTCCACGAAGTAAGACACAAACGGAATCGCCCTAAAGGGAAGAAGCCTTCTGAGTCCGGCAGAGAGGCAGCCTCTCCCACTCAGCATTGCCCCACGGCTGAGCCCAGGGTATGGGACCGAGAGAGGGAGAAAGACAGCCGTAACCCCGAGCTTTTCCACAGTGTAGTCTAGGCCTCACCCTCAAGCTCACGTCCGTTTCATGGAGGAAACACCCGGCCTCGGTGTGCTTTCCTGTGGCAAGGAAACTTTGCTTTCATTCCTGAGGTGGCACATTGGCTCAGGACTGCCCTACCCGAAGGACTCACGGCGTGCAGCCCTATTTTTTGAGATCAGCCCCTCTGGCTCTTGCTCGGATGAAAGCAACTGGGCAAAGGGCCGTGCATAAGCTGGGGACCGTGGGAGCTTCCCCTAGTCTACACCAGCACAGCACTCTGAGGGAGAGGAGCTGCTGACGTTTGGTAGCAAAGTCTCCTATTCTGAAGAGAAACGTTTCCGTGTAAGTGGTTTCCATCAGCCTTGCCATATTTTCTCAGCTGGCTATGATGGAGGGCAGTCAGGTGGCAGACTCCCCCGAGGCCCTGCTTCCCAGACTGTGATACAGACCCCCCGCCTGCTTCAGCCCAAAGGGACGGCTTATGGTAAGGTAAAAACCCTGTGTTGGGAAGTTCCTGCCTAACCCTCGCACAAGCACGAGCATACTGGTCATGGGTCAAAGACTTTCCCCACAAGTTTAACATATGTGCTCCCACCTAGCCTCCGAAGGCCGGGTTTCCCTAGCTAGGCATCACACTTCAGGAACGGTACTCAGGGTGCTGGTGACTGCAGGTTGTTTCACCAGGCAGCCCAAATCGAGTACACCCACTTGCATTTTCCAGGGGCAGAGCAAATGGTGTCAACTTACATGCCTCCAGCCTGGGAGGGGCAACATACACCTTGTCAATGGGAAACCAGCCCATGCCCTCAGTGTGAAAGACCGCTATGCCTCTGTGCTTTGGCAGCCCAGGGATAGCGTCAGCTCTGACATGCTTCCAAAGGAGCAGAGTCAGAGAACCTTTGAACCACAGAGCAGGTGCAGCCCAGAACAAGGGCTGCTCTTGGCCTGAGAACACCCACTGCCCAGCGCTTCTTTTGGGTACACACGTGTAGAGGAAGGGTGTTGAATTCTGCTGCGTGATAACTTCTCCGGGCCACGTAGTGTGAGCGCAAGTAGAGTGGCCCTCCATCTCATCCCAGGTTCCTGTGTAAGTTGTACAAGGCAAACTCCCTGCTTGAATCCCTCTGTGGGCCACGTAACCTCCAGAGAGAGATGGATGATTGGGACCCAGGGCTGGTATCTCGGTTAAGGTTCTGTGCGTCAGCTTCGCAGCTGTTCTCTCGAAGCGGGTCCCAAGGCTTTTGGGAAGAGTTTCCTTAGAGCGTCAGAAACAGGAGATTACCCGACAGGCCCACGGGGATGCCAGTTCTCTCCAGCAACAACGCTACCAGCCTCAGACTCTTGGGTTCTCTTGGGTAGATGGCAGAACACTATGCTTGGAAGCTTCTTCCATCCGGTTTGAGAGTCGCACGTCCACGGCATCCTAGGATTCCAAGTGCTGCCGTGCCGCCACAATCTCCAGTTCTTAGGCCTATGAGGGCAGAGTGCCTGGCCGTTCTGAAAGAGGCCTTAGGAATGCAGGCGTTTTGGCTCCTTCCACCGAGAAACCAGCTCCTCCAGACCCTCTGTCGTTAGGTATTTCATGTGAGACTATCTCTAGGCGCCCTCTTTCCTCCTCCACGAAGTAAGACACAAACGGAATCGCCCTAAAGGGAAGAAGCCTTCTGAGTCCGGCAGAGAGGCAGCCTCTCCCACTCAGCATTGCCCCACGGCTGAGCCCAGGGTATGGGACCGAGAGAGGGAGAAAGACAGCCGTAACCCCGAGCTTTTCCACAGTGTAGTCTAGGCCTCACCCTCAAGCTCACGTCCGTTTCATGGAGGAAACACCCGGCCTCGGTGTGCTTTCCTGTGGCAAGGAAACTTTGCTTTGATTCCTGAGGTGGCACATTGGCTCAGGACTGCCCTACCCGAAGGACTCACGGCGTGCAGCCCTATTTGTTGAGATCAGCCCCTCTGGCTCTTGCTCGGATGAAAGCAACTGGGCAAAGGGCCGTGCATAAGCTGGGGACCGTGGGAGCTTCCCCTGGTCTACACCAGCACAGCACTCTGAGGGAGAGGAGCTGCTGACGTTTGGTAGCAAAGTCTCCTATTCTGAAGAGAAACGTTTCCGTGTAAGTGGGTTCCATCAGCCTTGCCATATTTTCTCAGCTGGCTATGATGGAGGGCAGTCAGGTGGCAGACTCCCCCGAGGCCCTGCTTCCCAGACTGTGATACAGACCCCCCGCCTGCTTCAGCCCAAAGGGACGGCTTATGGTAAGGTAAAAACCCTGTGTTGGGAAGTTCCTGCCTAACCCTCGCACAAGCACGAGCATACTGGTCATGGGTCAAAGACTTTCCCCACAAGTTTAACATATGTGCTCCCACCTAGCCTCCGAAGGCCGGGTTTCCCTAGCTAGGCATCACACTTCAGGAACGGTACTCAGGGTGCTGGTGACTGCAGGTTGTTTCACCAGGCAGCCCAAATCGAGTACACCCACTTGCATTTTCCAGGGGCAGAGCAAATGGTGTCAACTTACATGCCTCCAGCCTGGGAGGGGCGACATACACCTTGTCAATGGGAAACCAGCCCATGCCCTCAGTGTGAAAGACCGCTATGCCTCTGTGCTTTGGCAGCCCAGGGATAGCGTCAGCTCTGACATGCTTCCAAAGGAGCAGAGTCAGAGAACCTTTGAACCACAGAGCAGGTGCAGCCCAGAACAAGGGCTGCTCTTGGCCTGAGAACACCCACTGCCCAGCGCTTCTTTTGGGTACACACGTGTAGAGGAAGGGTGTTGAATTCTGCTGCGTGATAACTTCTCCGGGCCACGTAGTGTGAGCGCAAGTAGAGTGGCCCTCCATCTCATCCCAGGTTCCTGTGTAAGTTGTACAAGGCAAACTCCCTGCTTGAATCCCTCTGTGGGCCACGTAACCTCCAGAGAGAGATGGATGATTGGGACCCAGGGCTGGTATCTCGGTTAAGGTTCTGTGCGTCAGCTTCGCAGCTGTTCTCTCGAAGCGGGTCCCAAGGCTTTTGGGAAGAGTTTCCTTAGAGCGTCAGAAACAGGAGATTACCCGACAGGCCCACGGGGATGCCAGTTCTCTCCAGCAACAACGCTACCAGCCTCAGACTCTTGGGTTCTCTTGGGTAGATGGCAGAACACTATGCTTGGAAGCTTCTTCCATCCGGTTTGAGAGTCGCACGTCCACGGCATCCTAGGATTCCAAGTGCTGCCGTGCCGCCACAATCTCCAGTTCTTAGGCCTATGAGGGCAGAGTGCCTGGCCGTTCTGAAAGAGGCCTTAGGAATGCAGGCGTTTTGGCTCCTTCCACCGAGAAACCAGCTCCTCCAGACCCTCTGTCGTTAGGTATTTCATGTGAGACTATCTCTAGGCGCCCTCTTTCCTCCTCCACGAAGTAAGACACAAACGGAATCGCCCTAAAGGGAAGAAGCCTTCTGAGTCCGGCAGAGAGGCAGCCTCTCCCACTCAGCATTGCCCCACGGCTGAGCCCAGGGTATGGGACCGAGAGAGGGAGAAAGACAGCCGTAACCCCGAGCTTTTCCACAGTGTAGTCTAGGCCTCACCCTCAAGCTCACGTCCGTTTCATGGAGGAAACACCCGGCCTCGGTGTGCTTTCCTGTGGCAAGGAAACTTTGCTTTCATTCCTGAGGTGGCACATTGGCTCAGGACTGCCCTACCCGAAGGACTCACGGCGTGCAGCCCTATTTGTTGAGATCAGCCCCTCTGGCTCTTGCTCGGAATAAAGCAACTGGGCAAAGGGCCGTGCATAAGCTGGGGACCGTGGGAGCTTCCCCTAGTCTACACCAGCACAGCACTCTGAGGGAGAGGAGCTGCTGACGTTTGGTAGCAAAGTCTCCTATTCTGAAGAGAAACGTTTCCGTGTAAGTGGGTTCCATCAGCCTTGCCATATTTTCTCAGCTGGCTATGATGGAGGGCAGTCAGGTGGCAGACTCCCCCGAGGCCCTGCTTCCCAGACTGTGATACAGACCCCCCGCCTGCTTCAGCCCAAAGGGACGGCTTATGGTAAGGTAAAAACCCTGTGTTGGGAAGTTCCTGCCTAACCCTCGCACAAGGACGAGCATACTTGTCATGGGTCAAAGACTTTCCCCACAAGTTTAACATATGTGGTCCCACCTAGCCTCCGAAGGCCGGGTTTCCCTAGCTAGGCATCACACTTCAGGAACGGTACTCAGGGTGCTGGTGACTGCAGGTTGTTTCACCAGGCAGCCCAAATCGAGTACACCCACTTGCATTTTCCAGGGGCAGAGCAAATGGTGTCAACTTACATGCCTCCAGCCTGGGAGGGGCGACATACACCTTGTCAATGGGAAACCAGCCCATGCCCTCAGTGTGAAAGACCGCTATGCCTCTGTGCTTTGGCAGCCCAGGGATAGCGTCAGCTCTGACATGCTTCCAAAGGAGCAGAGTCAGAGAACCTTTGAACCACAGAGCAGGTGCAGCCCAGAACAAGGGCTGCTCTTGGCCTGAGAACACCCACTGCCCAGCGCTTCTTTTGGGTACACACGTGTAGAGGAAGGGTGTTGAATTCTGCTGCGTGATAACTTCTCCGGGCCACGTAGTGTGAGCGCAAGTAGAGTGGCCCTCCATCTCATCCCAGGTTCCTGTGTAAGTTGTACAAGGCAAACTCCCTGCTTGAATCCCTCTGTGGGCCACGTAACCTCCAGAGAGAGATGGATGATTGGGACCCAGGGCTGGTATCTCGGTTAAGGTTCTGTGCGTCAGCTTCGCAGCTGTTCTCTCGAAGCGGGTCCCAAGGCTTTTGGGAAGAGTTTCCTTAGAGCGTCAGAAACAGGAGATTACCCGACAGGCCCACGGGGATGCCAGTTCTCTCCAGCAACAACGCTACCAGCCTCAGACTCTTGGGTTCTCTTGGGTAGATGGCAGAACACTATGCTTGGAAGCTTCTTCCATCCGGTTTGAGAGTCGCACGTCCACGGCATCCTAGGATTCCAAGTGCTGCCGTGCCGCCACAATCTCCAATTCTTAGGGCTATGAGGGCAGAGTGCCTGGCCGTTCTGAAAGAGGCCTTAGGAATGCAGGCGTTTTGGCTCCTTCCACCGAGAAACCAGCTCCTCCAGACCCTCTGTCGTTAGGTATTTCATGAGAGACTATCTCTAGGCGCCCTCTTTCCTCCTCCACGAAGTAAGACACAAACGGAATCGCCCTAAAGGGAAGAAGCCTTCTGAGTCCGGCAGAGAGGCAGCCTCTCCCACTCAGCATTGCCCCACGGCTGAGCCCAGGGTATGGGACCGAGAGAGGGAGAAAGACAGCCGTAACCCCGAGCTTTTCCACAGTGTAGTATAGGCCTCACCCTCAAGCTCACGTCCGTTTCATGGAGGAAACACCCGGCCTCGGTGTGCTTTCCTGTGGCAAGGAAACTTTGCTTTCATTCCTGAGGTGGCACATTGGCTCAGGACTGCCCTACCCAAAGGACTCACGGCGTGCAGCCCTATTTGTTGAGATCAGCCCCTCTGGCTCTTGCTCGGATGAAAGCAACTGGGCAAAGGGCCGTGCATAAGCTGGGGACCGTGGGAGCTTCCCCTAGTCTACACCAGCACAGCACTCTGAGGGAGAGGAGCTGCTGACGTTTGGTAGCAAAGTCTCCTATTCTGAAGAGAAACGTTTCCGTGTAAGTGGGTTCCATCAGCCTTGCCATATTTTCTCAGCTGGCTATGATGGAGGGCAGTCAGGTGGCAGACTCCCCCGAGGCCCTGCTTCCCAGACGGTGATACAGACCCCCCGCCTGCTTCAGCCCAAAGGGACGGCTTATGGTAAGGTAAAAACCCTGTGTTGGGAAGTTCCTGCCTAACCCTCGCACAAGCACGAGCATACTGGTCATGGGTCAAAGACTTTCCCCACAAGTTTAACATATGTGGTCCCACCTAGCCTCCGAAGGCCGGGTTTCCCTAGCTAGGCATCACACTTCAGGAACGGTACTCAGGGTGCTGGTGACTGCAGGTTGTTTCACCAGGCAGCCCAAATCGAGTACACCCACTTGCATTTTCCAGGGGCAGAGCAAATGGTGTCAACTTACATGCCTCCAGCCTGGGAGGGGCGACATACACCTTGTCAATGGGAAACCAGCCCATGCCCTCAGTGTGAAAGGCCGCTATGCCTCTGTGCTTTGGCTGCCCAGGGATAGCGTCAGCTCTGACATGCTTCCAAAGGAGCAGAGTCAGAGAACCTTTGAACCACAGAGCAGGTGCAGCCCAGAACAAGGGCTGCTCTTGGCCTGAGAACACCCACTGCCCAGCGCTTCTTTTGGGTACACACGTGTAGAGGAAGGGTGTTGAATTCTGCTGCATGATAACTTCTCCGGGCCACGTAGTGTGAGCGCAAGTAGAGTGGCCCTCCATCTCATCCCAGGTTCCTGTGTAAGTTGTACAAGGCAAACTCCCTGCTTGAATCCCTCTGTGGGCCACGTAACCTCCAGAGAGAGATGGATGATTGGGACCCAGGGCTGGTATCTCGGTTAAGGTTCTGTGCGTCAGCTTCGCAGCTGTTCTCTCGAAGCGGGTCCCAAGGCTTTTGGGAAGAGTTTCCTTAGAGCGTCAGAAACAGGAGATTACCCGACAGGCCCACGGGGATGCCAGTTCTCTCCAGCAACAACGCTACCAGCCTCAGACTCTTGGGTTCTCTTGGGTAGATGGCAGAACACTATGCTTGGAAGCTTCTTCCATCCGGTTTGAGAGTCGCACGTCCACGGCATCCTAGGATTCCAAGTGCTGCCGTGCCGCCACAATCTCCAGTTCTTAGGCCTATGAGGGCAGAGTGCCTGGCCGTTCTGAAAGAGGCCTTAGGAATGCAGGCGTTTTGGCTCCTTCCACCGAGAAACCAGCTCCTCCAGACCCTCTGTCGTTAGGTATTTCATGAGAGACTATCTCCAGGCGCCCTCTTTCCTCCTCCACGAAGTAAGACACAAACGGAATCGCCCTAAAGGGAAGAAGCCTTCTGAGTCCGGCAGAGAGGCAGCCTCTCCCACTCAGCATTGCCCCACGGCTGAGCCCAGGGTATGGGACCGAGAGAGGGAGAAAGACAGCCGTAACCCCGAGCTTTTCCACAGTGTAGTCTAGGCCTCACCCTCAAGCTCACGTCCGTTTCATGGAGGAAACACCCGGCCTCGGTGTGCTTTCCTGTGGCAAGGAAACTTTGCTTTCATTCCTGAGGTGGCACATTGGCTCAGGACTGCCCTACCCGAAGGACTCACGGCGTGCAGCCCTATTTGTTGAGATCAGCCCCTCTGGCTCTTGCTCGGAATAAAGCAACTGGGCAAAGGGCCGTGCATAAGCTGGGGACCGTGGGAGCTTCCCCTAGTCTACACCAGCACAGCACTCTGAGGGAGAGGAGCTGCTGACGTTTGGTAGCAAAGTCTCCTATTCTGAAGAGAAACGTTTCCGTGTAAGTGGGTTCCATCAGCCTTGCCATATTTTCTCAGCTGGCTATGATGGAGGGCAGTCAGGTGGCAGACTCCCCCGAGGCCCTGCTTCCCAGACTGTGATACAGACCCCCCGCCTGCTTCAGCCCAAAGGGACGGCTTATGGTAAGGTAAAAACCCTGTGTTGGGAAGTTCCTGCCTAACCCTCGCACAAGGACGAGCATACTTGTCATGGGTCAAAGACTTTCCCCACAAGTTTAACATATGTGGTCCCACCTAGCCTCCGAAGGCCGGGTTTCCCTAGCTAGGCATCACACTTCAGGAACGGTACTCAGGGTGCTGGTGACTGCAGGTTGTTTCACCAGGCAGCCCAAATCGAGTACACCCACTTGCATTTTCCAGGGGCAGAGCAAATGGTGTCAACTTACATGCCTCCAGCCTGGGAGGGGCGACATACACCTTGTCAATGGGAAACCAGCCCATGCCCTCAGTGTGAAAGACCGCTATGCCTCTGTGCTTTGGCAGCCCAGGGATAGCGTCAGCTCTGACATGCTTCCAAAGGAGCAGAGTCAGAGAACCTTTGAACCACAGAGCAGGTGCAGCCCAGAACAAGGGCTGCTCTTGGCCTGAGAACACCCACTGCCCAGCGCTTCTTTTGGGTACACACGTGTAGAGGAAGGGTGTTGAATTCTGCTGCGTGATAACTTCTCCGGGCCACGTAGTGTGAGCGCAAGTAGAGTGGCCCTCCATCTCATCCCAGGTTCCTGTGTAAGTTGTACAAGGCAAACTCCCTGCTTGAATCCCTCTGTGGGCCACGTAACCTCCAGAGAGAGATGGATGATTGGGACCCAGGGCTGGTATCTCGGTTAAGGTTCTGTGCGTCAGCTTCGCAGCTGTTCTCTCGAAGCGGGTCCCAAGGCTTTTGGGAAGAGTTTCCTTAGAGCGTCAGAAACAGGAGATTACCC
Source organism: Eschrichtius robustus (assembly GCF_028021215.1). Taxonomy (NCBI): domain Eukaryota; kingdom Metazoa; phylum Chordata; class Mammalia; order Artiodactyla; family Eschrichtiidae; genus Eschrichtius; species Eschrichtius robustus. The sequence continues at coordinate 63,035,628 of NC_090837.1, forward strand.
GACAGGCCCACGGGGATGCCAGTTCTCTCCAGCAACAACGCTACCAGCCTCAGACTCTTGGGTTCTCTTGGGTAGATGGCAGAACACTATGCTTGGAAGCTTCTTCCATCCGGTTTGAGAGTCGCACGTCCACGGCATCCTAGGATTCCAAGTGCTGCCGTGCCGCCACAATCTCCAATTCTTAGGGCTATGAGGGCAGAGTGCCTGGCCGTTCTGAAAGAGGCCTTAGGAATGCAGGCGTTTTGGCTCCTTCCACCGAGAAACCAGCTCCTCCAGACCCTCTGTCGTTAGGTATTTCATGAGAGACTATCTCTAGGCGCCCTCTTTCCTCCTCCACGAAGTAAGACACAAACGGAATCGCCCTAAAGGGAAGAAGCCTTCTGAGTCCGGCAGAGAGGCAGCCTCTCCCACTCAGCATTGCCCCACGGCTGAGCCCAGGGTATGGGACCGAGAGAGGGAGAAAGACAGCCGTAACCCCGAGCTTTTCCACAGTGTAGTATAGGCCTCACCCTCAAGCTCACGTCCGTTTCATGGAGGAAACACCCGGCCTCGGTGTGCTTTCCTGTGGCAAGGAAACTTTGCTTTCATTCCTGAGGTGGCACATTGGCTCAGGACTGCCCTACCCAAAGGACTCACGGCGTGCAGCCCTATTTGTTGAGATCAGCCCCTCTGGCTCTTGCTCGGATGAAAGCAACTGGGCAAAGGGCCGTGCATAAGCTGGGGACCGTGGGAGCTTCCCCTAGTCTACACCAGCACAGCACTCTGAGGGAGAGGAGCTGCTGACGTTTGGTAGCAAAGTCTCCTATTCTGAAGAGAAACGTTTCCGTGTAAGTGGGTTCCATCAGCCTTGCCATATTTTCTCAGCTGGCTATGATGGAGGGCAGTCAGGTGGCAGACTCCCCCGAGGCCCTGCTTCCCAGACGGTGATACAGACCCCCCGCCTGCTTCAGCCCAAAGGGACGGCTTATGGTAAGGTAAAAACCCTGTGTTGGGAAGTTCCTGCCTAACCCTCGCACAAGCACGAGCATACTGGTCATGGGTCAAAGACTTTCCCCACAAGTTTAACATATGTGGTCCCACCTAGCCTCCGAAGGCCGGGTTTCCCTAGCTAGGCATCACACTTCAGGAACGGTACTCAGGGTGCTGGTGACTGCAGGTTGTTTCACCAGGCAGCCCAAATCGAGTACACCCACTTGCATTTTCCAGGGGCAGAGCAAATGGTGTCAACTTACATGCCTCCAGCCTGGGAGGGGCGACATACACCTTGTCAATGGGAAACCAGCCCATGCCCTCAGTGTGAAAGGCCGCTATGCCTCTGTGCTTTGGCAGCCCAGGGATAGCGTCAGCTCTGACATGCTTCCAAAGGAGCAGAGTCAGAGAACCTTTGAACCACAGAGCAGGTGCAGCCCAGAACAAGGGCTGCTCTTGGCCTGAGAACACCCACTGCCCAGCGCTTCTTTTGGGTACACACGTGTAGAGGAAGGGTGTTGAATTCTGCTGCGTGATAACTTCTCCGGGCCACGTAGTGTGAGCGCAAGTAGAGTGGCCCTCCATCTCATCCCAGGTTCCTGTGTAAGTTGTACAAGGCAAACTCCCTGCTTGAATCCCTCTGTGGGCCACGTAACCTCCAGAGAGAGATGGATGATTGGGACCCAGGGCTGGTATCTCGGTTAAGGTTCTGTGCGTCAGCTTCGCAGCTGTTCTCTCGAAGCGGGTCCCAAGGCTTTTGGGAAGAGTTTCCTTAGAGCGTCAGAAACAGGAGATTACCCGACAGGCCCACGGGGATGCCAGTTCTCTCCAGCAACAACGCTACCAGCCTCAGACTCTTGGGTTCTCTTGGGTAGATGGCAGAACACTATGCTTGGAAGCTTCTTCCATCCGGTTTGAGAGTCGCACGTCCACGGCATCCTAGGATTCCAAGTGCTGCCGTGCCGCCACAATCTCCAGTTCTTAGGGCTATGAGGGCAGAGTGCCTGGCCGTTCTGAAAGAGGCCTTAGGAATGCAGGCGTTTTGGCTCCTTCCACCGAGAAACCAGCTCCTCCAGACCCTCTGTCGTTAGGTATTTCATGAGAGACTATCTCTAGGCGCCCTCTTTCCTCCTCCACGAAGTAAGACACAAACGGAATCGCCCTAAAGGGAAGAAGCCTTCTGAGTCCGGCAGAGAGGCAGCCTCTCCCACTCAGCATTGCCCCACGGCTGAGCCCAGGGTATGGGACCGAGAGAGGGAGAAAGACAGCCGTAACCCCGAGCTTTTCCACAGTGTAGTCTAGGCCTCACCCTCAAGCTCACGTCCGTTTCATGGAGGAAACACCCGGCCTCGGTGTGCTTTCCTGTGGCAAGGAAACTTTGCTTTCATTCCTGAGGTGGCACATTGGCTCAGGACTGCCCTACCCGAAGGACTCACGGCGTGCAGCCCTATTTGTTGAGATCAGCCCCTCTGGCTCTTGCTCGGAATAAAGCAACTGGGCAAAGGGCCGTGCATAAGCTGGGGACCGTGGGAGCTTCCCCTAGTCTACACCAGCACAGCACTCTGAGGGAGAGGAGCTGCTGACGTTTGGTAGCAAAGTCTCCTATTCTGAAGAGAAACGTTTCCGTGTAAGTGGGTTCCATCAGCCTTGCCATATTTTCTCAGCTGGCTATGATGGAGGGCAGTCAGGTGGCAGACTCCCCCGAGGCCCTGCTTCCCAGACGGTGATACAGACCCCCCGCCTGCTTCAGCCCAAAGGGACGGCTTATGGTAAGGTAAAAACCCTGTGTTGGGAAGTTCCTGCCTAACCCTCGCACAAGCACGAGCATACTGGTCATGGGTCAAAGACTTTCCCCACAAGTTTAACATATGTGGTCCCACCTAGCCTCCGAAGGCCGGGTTTCCCTAGCTAGGCATCACACTTCAGGAACGGTACTCAGGGTGCTGGTGACTGCAGGTTGTTTCACCAGGCAGCCCAAATCGAGTACACCCACTTGCATTTTCCAGGGGCAGAGCAAATGGTGTCAACTTACATGCCTCCAGCCTGGGAGGGGCAACATACACCTTGTCAATGGGAAACCAGCCCATGCCCTCAGTGTGAAAGACCGCTATGCCTCTGTGCTTTGGCAGCCCAGGGATAGCGTCAGCTCTGACATGCTTCCAAAGGAGCAGAGTCAGAGAACCTTTGAACCACAGAGCAGGTGCAGCCCAGAACAAGGGCTGCTCTTGGCCTGAGAACACCCACTGCCCAGCGCTTCTTTTGGGTACACACGTGTAGAGGAAGGGTGTTGAATTCTGCTGCGTGATAACTTCTCCGGGCCACGTAGTGTGAGTGCAAGTAGAGTGGCCCTCCATCTCAACCCAGGTTCCTGTGTAAGTTGTACAAGGCAAACTCCCTGCTTGAATCCCTCTGTGGGCCACGTAACCTCCAGAGAGAGATGGATGATTGGGACCCAGGGCTGGTATCTCGGTTAAGGTTCTGTGCGTCAGCTTCGCAGCTGTTCTCTCGAAGCGGGTCCCAAGGCTTTTGGGAAGAGTTTCCTTAGAGCGTCAGAAACAGGAGATTACCCGACAGGCCCACGGGGATGCCAGTTCTCTCCAGCAACAACGCTACCAGCCTCAGACTCTTGGGTTCTCTTGGGTAGATGGCAGAACACTATGCTTGGAAGCTTCTTCCATCCGGTTTGAGAGTCGCACGTCCACGGCATCCTAGGATTCCAAGTGCTGCCGTGCCGCCACAATCTCCAGTTCTTAGGCCTATGAGGGCAGAGTGCCTGGCCGTTCTGAAAGAGGCCTTAGGAATGCAGGCGTTTTGGCTCCTTCCACCGAGAAACCAGCTCCTCCAGACCCTCTGTCGTTAGGTATTTCATGTGAGACTATCTCTAGGCGCCCTCTTTCCTCCTCCACGAAGTAAGACACAAACGGAATCGCCCTAAAGGGAAGAAGCCTTCTGAGTCCGGCAGAGAGGCAGCCTCTCCCACTCAGCATTGCCCCACGGCTGAGCCCAGGGTATGGGACCGAGAGAGGGAGAAAGACAGCCGTAACCCCGAGCTTTTCCACAGTGTAGTCTAGGCCTCACCCTCAAGCTCACGTCCGTTTCATGGAGGAAACACCCGGCCTCGGTGTGCTTTCCTGTGGCAAGGAAACTTTGCTTTCATTCCTGAGGTGGCACATTGGCTCAGGACTGCCCTACCCGAAGGACTCACGGCGTGCAGCCCTATTTGTTGAGATCAGCCCCTCTGGCTCTTGCTCGGAATAAAGCAACTGGGCAAAGGGCCGTGCATAAGCTGGGGACCGTGGGAGCTTCCCCTAGTCTACACCAGCACAGCACTCTGAGGGAGAGGAGCTGCTGACGTTTGGTAGCAAAGTCTCCTATTCTGAAGAGAAACGTTTCCGTGTAAGTGGGTTCCATCAGCCTTGCCATATTTTCTCAGCTGGCTATGATGGAGGGCAGTCAGGTGGCAGACTCCCCCGAGGCCCTGCTTCCCAGACGGTGATACAGACCCCCCGCCTGCTTCAGCCCAAAGGGCGGCTTATGGTAAGGTAAAAACCCTGTGTTGGGAAGTTCCTGCCTAACCCTCGCACAAGCACGAGCATACTGGTCATGGGTCAAAGACTTTCCCCACAAGTTTAACATATGTGCTCCCACCTAGCCTCCGAAGGCCGGGTTTCCCTAGCTAGGCATCACACTTCAGGAACGGTACTCAGGGTGCTGGTGACTGCAGGTTGTTTCACCAGGCAGCCCAAATCGAGTACACCCACTTGCATTTTCCAGGGGCAGAGCAAATGGTGTCAACTTACATGCCTCCAGCCTGGGAGGGGCAACATACACCTTGTCAATGGGAAACCAGCCCATGCCCTCAGTGTGAAAGGCCGCTATGCCTCTGTGCTTTGGCAGCCCAGGGATAGCGTCAGCTCTGACATGCTTCCAAAGGAGCAGAGTCAGAGAACCTTTGAACCACAGAGCAGGTGCAGCCCAGAACAAGGGCTGCTCTTGGCCTGAGAACACCCACTGCCCAGCGCTTCTTTTGGGTACACACGTGTAGAGGAAGGGTGTTGAATTCTGCTGCGTGATAACTTCTCCGGGCCACGTAGTGTGAGCGCAGGTAGAGTGGCCCTCCATCTCATCCCAGGTTCCTGTGTAAGTTGTACAAGGCAAACTCCCTGCTTGAATCCCTCTGTGGGCCACGTAACCTCCAGAGAGAGATGGATGATTGGGACCCAGGGCTGGTATCTCGGTTAAGGTTCTGTGCGTCAGCTTCGCAGCTGTTCTCTCGAAGCGGGTCCCAAGGCTTTTGGGAAGAGTTTCCTTAGAGCGTCAGAAACAGGAGATTACCCGACAGGCCCACGGGGATGCCAGTTCTCTCCAGCAACAACGCTACCAGCCTCAGACTCTTGGGTTCTCTTGGGTAGATGGCAGAACACTATGCTTGGAAGCTTCTTCCATCCGGTTTGAGAGTCGCACGTCCACGGCATCCTAGGATTCCAAGTGCTGCCGTGCCGCCACAATCTCCAGTTCTTAGGCCTATGAGGGCAGAGTGCCTGGCCGTTCTGAAAGAGGCCTTAGGAATGCAGGCGTTTTGGCTCCTTCCACCGAGAAACCAGCTCCTCCAGACCCTCTGTCGTTAGGTATTTCATGTGAGACTATCTCTAGGCGCCCTCTTTCCTCCTCCACGAAGTAAGACACAAACGGAATCGCCCTAAAGGGAAGAAGCCTTCTGAGTCCGGCAGAGAGGCAGCCTCTCCCACTCAGCATTGCCCCACGGCTGAGCCCAGGGTATGGGACCGAGAGAGGGAGAAAGACAGCCGTAACCCCGAGCTTTTCCACAGTGTAGTCTAGGCCTCACCCTCAAGCTCACGTCCGTTTCATGGAGGAAACACCCGGCCTCGGTGTGCTTTCCTGTGGCAAGGAAACTTTGCTTTCATTCCTGAGGTGGCACATTGGCTCAGGACTGCCCTACCCGAAGGACTCACGGCGTGCAGCCCTATTTGTTGAGATCAGCCCCTCTGGCTCTTGCTCGGATGAAAGCAACTGGGCAAAGGGCCGTGCATAAGCTGGGGACCGTGGGAGCTTCCCCTAGTCTACACCAGCACAGCACTCTGAGGGAGAGGAGCTGCTGACGTTTGGTAGCAAAGTCTCCTATTCTGAAGAGAAACGTTTCCGTGTAAGTGGGTTCCATCAGCCTTGCCATATTTTCTCAGCTGGCTATGATGGAGGGCAGTCAGGTGGCAGACTCCCCCGAGGCCCTGCTTCCCAGACGGTGATACAGACCCCCCGCCTGCTTCAGCCCAAAGGGACGGCTTATGGTAAGGTAAAAACCCTGTGTTGGGAAGTTCCTGCCTAACCCTCGCACAAGCACGAGCATACTGGTCATGGGTCAAAGACTTTCCCCACAAGTTTAACATATGTGCTCCCACCTAGCCTCCGAAGGCCGGGTTTCCCTAGCTAGGCATCACACTTCAGGAACGGTACTCAGGGTGCTGGTGACTGCAGGTTGTTTCACCAGGCAGCCCAAATCGAGTACACCCACTTGCATTTTCCAGGGGCAGAGCAAATGGTGTCTACTTACATGCCTCCAGCCTGGGAGGGGCAACATACACCTTGTCAATGGGAAACCAGCCCATGCCCTCAGTGTGAAAGGCCGCTATGCCTCTGTGCTTTGGCAGCCCAGGGATAGCGTCAGCTCTGACATGCTTCCAAAGGAGCAGAGTCAGAGAACCTTTGAACCACAGAGCAGGTGCAGCCCAGAACAAGGGCTGCTCTTGGCCTGAGAACACCCACTGCCCAGCGCTTCTTTTGGGTACACACGTGTAGAGGAAGGGTGTTGAATTCTGCTGCGTGATAACTTCTCCGGGCCACGTAGTGTGAGCGCAACTAGAGTGGCCCTCCATCTCATCCCAGGTTCCTGTGTAAGTTGTACAAGGCAAACTCCCTGCTTGAATCCCTCTGTGGGCCACGTAACCTCCAGAGAGAGATGGATGATTGGGACCCAGGGCTGGTATCTCGGTTAAGGTTCTGTGCGTCAGCTTCGCAGCTGTTCTCTCGAAGCGGGTCCCAAGGCTTTTGGGAAGAGTTTCCTTAGAGCGTCAGAAACAGGAGATTACCCGACAGGCCCACGGGGATGCCAGTTCTCTCCAGCAACAACGCTACCAGCCTCAGACTCTTGGGTTCTCTTGGGTAGATGGCAGAACACTATGCTTGGAAGCTTCTTCCATCCGGTTTGAGAGTCGCACGTCCACGGCATCCTAGGATTCCAAGTGCTGCCGTGCCGCCACAATCTCCAGTTCTTAGGCCTATGAGGGCAGAGTGCCTGGCCGTTCTGAAAGAGGCCTTAGGAATGCAGGCGTTTTGGATCCTTCCACCGAGAAACCAGCTCCTCCAGACCCTCTGTCGTTAGGTATTTCATGTGAGACTATCTCTAGGCGCCCTCTTTCCTCCTCCACGAAGTAAGACACAAACGGAATCGCCCTAAAGGGAAGAAGCCTTCTGAGTCCGGCAGAGAGGCAGCCTCTCCCACTCAGCATTGCCCCACGGCTGAGCCCAGGGTATGGGACCGAGAGAGGGAGAAAGACAGCCGTAACCCCGAGCTTTTCCACAGTGTAGTCTAGGCCTCACCCTCAAGCTCACGTCCGTTTCATGGAGGAAACACCCGGCCTCGGTGTGCTTTCCTGTGGCAAGGAAACTTTGCTTTCATTCCTGAGGTGGCACATTGGCTCAGGACTGCCCTACCCGAAGGACTCACGGCGTGCAGCCCTATTTGTTGAGATCAGCCCCTCTGGCTCTTGCTCGGATGAAAGCAACTGGGCAAAGGGCCGTGCATAAGCTGGGGACCGTGGGAGCTTCCCCTACTCTACACCAGCACAGCACTCTGAGGGAGAGGAGCTGCTGACGTTTGGTAGCAAAGTCTCCTATTCTGAAGAGAAACGTTTCCGTGTAAGTGGGTTCCATCAGCCTTGCCATATTTTCTCAGCTGCCTATGATGGAGGGCAGTCAGGTGGCAGACTCCCCCGAGGCCCTGCTTCCCAGACTGTGATACAGACCCCCCGCCTGCTTCAGCCCAAAGGGACGGCTTATGGTAAGGTAAAAACCCTGTGTTGCGAAGTTCCTGCCTAACCCTCGCACAAGCACGAGCATACTGGTCATGGGTCAAAGACTTTCCCCACAAGTTTAACATATGTGGTCCCACCTAGCCTCCGAAGGCCGGGTTTCCCTAGCTAGGCATCACACTTCAGGAACGGTACTCAGGGTGCTGGTGACTGCAGGTTGTTTCACCAGGCAGCCCAAATCGAGTACACCCACTTGCATTTTCCAGGGGCAGAGCAAATGGTGTCAACTTACATGCCTCCAGCCTGGGAGGGGCAACATACACCTTGTCAATGGGAAACCAGCCCATGCCCTCAGTGTGAAAGGCCGCTATGCCTCTGTGCTTTGGCAGCCCAGGGATAGCGTCAGCTCTGACATGCTTCCAAAGGAGCAGAGTCAGAGAACCTTTGAACCACAGAGCAGGTGCAGCCCAGAACAAGGGCTGCTCTTGGCCTGAGAACACCCACTGCCCAGCGCTTCTTTTGGGTACACACGTGTAGAGGAAGGGTGTTGAATTCTGCTGCGTGATAACTTCTCCGGGCCACGTAGTGTGAGCGCAAGTAGAGTGGCCCTCCATCTCATCCCAGGTTCCTGTGTAAGTTGTACAAGGCAAACTCCCTGCTTGAATCCCTCTGTGGGCCACGTAACCTCCAGAGAGAGATGGATGATTGGGACCCAGGGCTGGTATCTCGGTTAAGGTTCTGTGCGTCAGCTTCGCAGCTGTTCTCTCGAAGCGGGTCCCAAGGCTTTTGGGAAGAGTTTCCTTAGAGCGTCAGAAACAGGAGATTACCCGACAGGCCCACGGGG